>NC_091933.1:2970000-3310000 GCF_041260155.1 Ptychodera flava | reverse complement strand
TTCAATACGTTTGGAAAAATATCTGTATTAGATTAGCGATTTGGTGAAGCATTTCTGAAGCTAATAGTTTACGCTGAAACTCAGCAAAACATGTGTACGAGAAAATGTCAACAACGCAGGCAATTACGAATACTTGGTAGGCCAACAATTGCACAGGAAGACACCGAGTTGCGCTTTTTCCCTGGCGACGCGGAGTCGTCGATACCAGGGTTTTATTCATTTGGAAGGAAATTAAATTTGTATCAGTAATCACCGCATAGTATAAAGACCGTCACCCTTCCCGTTGTTTGTCAGCCTACCTGAACAAGCGTCAACTTGAAATGAAAATTTAGGATGCTGCTTGTCATGTCGTTAAACTGTGTCGTACACTTGATGTTAGTCTACGGGTCAATGCAGTTTGCAGGCACAAAAAATATCCCCAAAACGACGAAAAACCACAGAACTCACGTCTACTTTACATATAAAAAAGATAATACTCATAATAGTATGGAAGCAAAGTTGGAACACTTGAATAGCATGTAGTTCCTCTGATAATAAAACAGTTGCAGAAATATCACTAAAGCCCTGCCTCTGTTTGTTTGCCAGGACATTATGAGAGCTTCGCGGTATCAGAGACGTTGGGGGAGGGGAGTTGTAACCCGTTTGCAGTAGGCGTTACCACATGAGAAATGTGTGCTTCTAAATCTATCTCTTATGCTAATCTAGAATTTATATGTCACACTCTTAAAATATCTATTTGTGTATTTCTCACTCTGTTCCCAAGACAGTCAAGGGTCACAGCGGCACAGGCAGTTTGGTCAGTGACAACTTGAAATGACAATGTATTTCCTGCCTAATGCAAAGATTTTTTTTGAAAAATAATAAATCGCCTTAGGAGTGTAATTTATAGAATAATGAATCCGGATGTAACTTCTGAAATAGAAACTGTCAAGTTTACTATTGCGCAGTGGTGTTAATTGGCAAGAGTGTGTGATATCGATTTCATTTCATAGCCTTCTCTGAAAGGAACATACGCCGTGCCAATTCTAAATGAGCGCCAACAGAGAAATAATAGACATGGTATTGTCAAAGATAAAGGGAAGAAGTGGCGTGGAATCACTATAAAGTCATAGGAATAATAACCACACAGCTTTGCCCTTCAACATAAATACTGTAGATTTTGCCGAACATCTGTTCTAAAATATAGGTTTTGTCGTTTTTAATGCACAAAATAACCAAGAGATTCAGGCGCATCTGAGGAGTGTTCACGAAATGCTGCAGAGCGTTGCATTCAGAACGACCCATCCGTGAGTATATCCGAAACTCCCTTCATAAGCTCTCAGAAAAAAAAAACTTTTAAAAAATTGATTTGAAATTTACACACTTTTGTGGGCAAGTCGTCTTCTTGTATTACATCCAAGTCTATCGATGAGCTTTGTCCGAGACGACATAGAAAAGACAGCCTATTTCCCGCCCTGACGTCACTCACGTTTACCAGCGCTTCATTGTGGTTGGCGCGCTAAGTTTTTTTCTCTCTGTTCCAGGATGCTACAAAAGCCCTTTAGGCACAAATTTCAAAATGCACAAATGAAATATGCGAACTGACGAACGCGGAAAAAAAAGGAATAAAAAAATCAATGAAACATTTTCTTAAACACAATAATGAAATGATATTGAAGTGTAGCTACTTGTAATCTTCTGCTCGTATTTGTCCAGCACACAGCTTCCGCGAGTGGGCCCATTATTTCATTGCATGCATTTTTTTCAATCATGTTCGCTAAGGAAAATATTTCCCTTCAAACGGATCTGAATCCACGCCTGCCATGAAAATGGTATGATAACATTAAAGCTTTCCGGACATCCATTGAAAACCTGTCAGAATATTTCTGTCCGCGCCGAGTACTGCGTAGTATTTGCGTTTTATCCTGCATGTTTCAAGCGCGGAATGGTTGGTCTTCGTTGAGGCGAATCGGAGAATCGAGATGATGACCGTGTGTCCATTAGACAAACGTATTTTGGGACAGACATCACTGAACGTTGGCAAAATAACAAGATAAATTGAAACCAAACTCAGGGAACAAATGCTGAACTCCGGCTTTGTGAAAAGAAGTTCACTTAAAACCCATTCAACCATTTGAAGACATGCATTGCTTACAATGTTTGGGATGAACATAATTACGAAAATTTTAACAATTGTCTCCACCTTACCTTAGATAGAAACCCAAAATGTTGAACCACACCTGAGCGATTTGATGTTATAGAGGCCTGTATCTGGCAATTTCCAGCCCTCTTTGCGTCTACTGAAGAAACTGGTATTAGAATCAACAGTATAGTCGGATCCCGATTCCAGAACTCGATATTTGATCTCGTCAGGGTGAAGGAAAACTCTGAAAATCTTTTCGCAAAATCAAATCATGATGACAATACTCGACTTCTTTCTCTGAAGATGACTACGACGAAAAACTTGGACGATGTCGCTCCTTGGATTTGTTGTTCTAGCTGAAATGCCAAATCCAATCGAGCTGGCTCGGAACGGAGAGACCTCACACGCATGCGCCCAGTTAAACAGCACGTAAACTAATAATGAAAGGAGTGAAATTGATTTGATAACAGAATATCGCCATGGCAACGGCGGAGTTTATGAGTTAATGGTATCTCGGCACAGTGATACACACGATAAAACAAAGCAAGATTCTATAAGATTGCGTATCTGTACATCAACGAGCCTGTCAATATTATTGCGACCTACATAGAATACTCATTTGAAAGCAAAACACTACAGTTTAGAACGCGGCAGTCGTTATCGAATTCTGACCATTTTAATAATCTGGATAAGAAGCGAAAGGGAAAAAATGTGAATCAAATGTTAGTAGTAAACATTCCTTTATGTTGCTTTTCTTTTATTCAGATAACTGCTTTAATGAGAATTCTATCAACTCAATTAGCTGAATAGATTATTGTTCAGATAGCATAAATCGCCTAGGCGCTGTGAGCGATGTATCTCAGTCTAGCTATAGTTCTGTAATTACATGACAGCGTCTGGGGGCGTGGTTTCGGCCGCCAGGGCAAGGGCAAATGCCATATTCATTTTGTTATTATGAATTGGTCAGTATCGATACGAATGAGATGGCAAACATACGTCTGTCCTTACGCTTATGTAGTAGACGAATCGTTTCCAATGTGTTTTCTTCCAAAATAAATTCCGACCATATGAGATAGGCAAACGTCAAAAATCATATCAGGAAATTAAAAAGACTTGGGCGTGGTCTGAATAATGAAAATGTAAATGCAAAATATTAAATACGAAATCAAATCGCGAAGTTTTGACATTCGTCTTGAGAACTGCGCACTTACCACCCCTCCTCCGCGAACGCCGGAACGAAAACTTCCTATCACACCATTAAATTCTAGAAATGCTCTTTAGATGTAATATAGTGTTTATGGACAACAGAGTGCAGAGGTTATCGTCCTACATTATGTCCGTATGAAGGTATTATCGAGGGCATATCAGCGACATGCGTAAATAGGTGGACACGCATTGAGATAAGTGAATTGTGCATCTTAGCAAATTCTATCATCTAAAGCTTGCATGCAACTATTTTATAGGGCCGTAGGCATGTTGTATACTGTAATGGCATCGAAATAACAAATTCTACATAACTCTAATAGGTGTATCACTCGGCACACCGACAGCAAAGCGAGTCAAACGATCCTAACAACTCATATTTCCCATTTATCTCAAATTTATCCCATTTATCATCCGTATATAAACTATTACAAGGGCAATAAAGACTCTCCTTCCCCATGTCATCTTTCCCTGGGTTCCATGGAAGCCACTATTTCTCACGAATGGAAATCCATTACCAGGAGAAAATGCAGGGTCATTTCTCTGACACGCATGGAAAGATATATTCACGTTTTATGAGACAGGGGCACGTGATGGATCAGTCACACAACGGCTAACTTCATCCAAGTCATATTCGTCCATTCATATGACTGTGCATGTTGAGAACTGACATCTGAGAAATAAATAGTTTTGATGACGTCTTTCCTGGCACACAAGGATCTACAAAGTTACTAAAATATGTTTGCAAACTACATACCTACATAGGATTTTGCTGAGGAAGGCTATTCTAGGGAGACTGATTTTGCATGACTGGTCTTCAAATGTACTTTTTGGATTTTTACATGCATGCATCTTGATAGTAGACCATAAAAAGAGACTTATACATAACAGAACAGTTAAATGTTAATATGTCCCTCGTGTGTTAATGTTTTGCCGCTCGATTCCAAATGACGGAGCGGCACTTACGTTTGTCTTAAAAATTCATTATCTCTGTGAGTTTGAAACTGTTTCCTAGAGATGCTCTAGCTTCTAACGAGGTTCTGGTATCAGTCTTCCATCGCGATTTTTATGAAAGTCGTGCCGAAAGGTCTAGTACATCTTGAAAACATTGTACCCTAGGGTGCTTCGTTGCCATTCTTGGATATGCTTCTTCGTTTAGGGTAAGTTATGTCAACACTGAACGAAGCTTGGAGTCTCATGAGATCTGTACAGTTTGATCAGTATCATACAGAATGAATCAATCTACCATGACAGTTTGACTGTTCAGAACAACAGAGAAAGTCATCGCGGGAAAAAAGTGATGGCATTGAGCACACTTAGTCACCAAGCTTTTTGCCGGTTCCGTGCGAAAAAATATTTGTAGAACTTATAGAACTGTGAATTATGGTATGCACTAAGTATGCTTCCAGATCACGTGCTACACTGACTAGCCTAGTGAAGTAGGCTCAAACTATGGATGTAGACAGACTCTTGGCCAGATTCTGTCCCATATTGAGAGTGGACAGGGACAATTTAGAAAATACCGTGCACTTTGACCTTGAGTATTTTGTCAGAAATTGAGCCTCGGGAATAAACGTCCATGGAGTGAAAAACCATTGAATTGTCAGCCTTCCTTCATTTATCTACAACACCCGCTCATCATTCTTAACAACTTACATTCGTTCAGGTTTTTGATAAACAGTAAAAATCGATATCTCTCTTCTACTTCCTATGATTTTTGCTGAGTCATCATTGTCAAGATTTGATTATTAAAGTTAAGAAAAAAATACCGCTCTACGGGTACATCGTCCACTGACTAGAGCAAACATCGTAAAACGTTATTTTACATTAGTTTTCTCTTTTATTAGACCTTTAAATGATAACTGGCTAAACGAAAGTTAAATATGCAAAAACCAAAATAGATGAGCGTGCCTTCTACGTCACAAATGTCAATTTCTCTATCTAGCTATAGAGAGAGACTACTTTCCTCGGATTCACTCGACTATACAACAGAAATAGACAGCAAACTTCAATATCTTATTAAGAATCAGTACGTTTCCTCAATTTATGAGACGGTAAATGACTGGTCACTTCTAGTGTTATTATCTCTTATTGGATAGGAGAGAAACATACGCATGCTCACAAATTTGCAACATTATTCAGTCTCTGAAGTGACGACAAAGCACTGTAAAAGTTGTTGATTCGAGCAATGAAAATACATTGTAACTGCAGTGCAGAAATATCTACAGGTGATTTAGGAACCATTTTTGAATAAAAAAAGTAAGAACATTTATGTAGAAGCGGCGTTCACGTTTGGGTGTGCCCCATCCCAATTGGTATGGTATTTACATACATGCACATAACATTATAGCTGTAAAGACACCCAATGATAAAGCCATGTAAAATATTATCATGTTGCCAGTGACTATTTTTACCGTGGTTTGACTGGATCCTTGGTTTTGATTTCTCCAGATACCTAGAGTTACTCTATCCCTGAAATTACGGTGTCGATAATGACAATTATTGCGCCGTCTCCTATCCACCGTCAATTCCCCCGTGTCATAAGGCTACGCCTTGGGCCAAACTATGCTTTGAGTAGTGAAAACAGCACGTTTTCTGCGTGTTGGAGGTCACAGAAATAAATGCCTGGCTAACCACGAAGACAAATGTAATTGGTCACATATATACGATTTTCAAAAGATGTCTGTTAACTTCAATTTTCACGCGCGGATTATTATCAAGTAATCTCTTCAGGAATTAATTGAAATTAAGAACGGTGGAACGAGCAATGATAAAGGTGTGCGGGGAGAAAGGCACGCATTCTCAGATGCGAGAAGAAGGTTATGACAAGGTGGCCTTTATGTAACTTGAAACTTTATTTCCATGGCCTAGGTCGTCGACAACACTGTCGATGTCTATCAATGTAGCGCAATACGAATGTAGTAAGTATAATATTCATGGCATGGCATACACATTTGCACTTCCCGTGAAATGACTGGTGTTCACATGGATTTGGTCCCTTCGCATAGCCCGTCAGACTCAGCGGACACCTAACTTACGTACGAGTCCATTATATCAATGGTTAGTTATTTGTAATTGTTGAGTGGCAATTCAATGGTTTATATGAGGTGCATTTTGTCAAGTTTTCGCTGTTATGTCAGGCCCACGCACTGAAAGACATAACTTAATAGTCCATTGTAAACACAAACCGGTATCACTGTGCGGATTCGACAAAAGAAGACGAGATTTGATCATTTTGTACATAATTTGCATTTCTAGCGGCATATTGCACGTGGTCTTTTTTTCACGGCATCTCTTGAATAAGGTTTGCATTTCCGTGTAACTCTGTAAATTTCAAAGGTTCCGTGTGACTACTTCCCTCAGTAATTATCTCCAGAATGAGCACGTCTTTGAATCCAAGATACATCCAATTGAGTTCGAATATCACGCACACATTCACTTTCCACTTTGCCATATGTTTAAGTTTCCTCTATAGAACGAGAGCATTGTAGCTTTAACAAAAAGAAAAGTACATCCTTCCGTTTTACAACTAATTTTCTCAAGAATGATTTCCCGTGATTAAATTTTCTTCCCGGAAGGTACAGATGGGAGGGTGTCACAGGCGCAACGAAAGTATTATTTTTACGTCTAGGAATTTGTCCCTATTTTGAACACAGTTGGTTTCTCGTCTTGGCGATATCTCTTATAAGATAATTATCGAATAGAGAAATAAGTCTGCCAAGTATACCCTCTCCAAAATCAGATTGGTTGATAATAGAATGATCAGAGATACTCTTCATTCAAGACTGATAAACTAGCTCCAACGGCAATTTATTAGGGAAATAACATTTCTTCCTTGAAACCGAGTGTTTTGCAGTTCAAGATAAATAAGGCAATTTAATAAAGCGCTCTGATTGGACCGCTAATGCGGGTATGTTAATGGAAGTGTTAATGTCGGCCGAGTCCCTGCCTAAATCTGTATTGCAATATCAATATTTACATTTAGTTTGCACAGCATTGGAATGAATATAAGACACGTCAGGAGGCAGTCGATATGACCTTGGAGCACGCAGAAATACAGCAAAAGAGAGGCAATACACAATATATTCAAAACAGCGGGATAGGGGAGAACCGAGAACTAAGGAAAAGCCACGGGGAAGTAAAAGGATAAGAACAGTCAATATAGGAAATATTAACAATATTTGACAACAAAAGATCTTACGATGTAGCTCCATAGAACGCCGGGTCCCCGACCAGGAAGCAACAAATGAGCCATATTGAATTACCAAGTCTCCAGGTGAGTATTTAAAACGTGTGTTCTTGGGAAGCTGCGGATTAAAACCGTAAAATTTCAATCGACATTCCACCGCACAACAAGGAGAAAATATTAAGATGACATTAAGGGACCAAATTCCGTGTATTCAATGACAAATA
The DNA here is from genome assembly GCF_041260155.1 of Ptychodera flava. NCBI lineage: Eukaryota > Metazoa > Hemichordata > Enteropneusta > Ptychoderidae > Ptychodera > Ptychodera flava. Next base: position 3,302,262 of record NC_091933.1, on the reverse strand, counting down.
TGCCAATCAATACAGTTGTCACGATCAGTATGGATGACATTGAACGCTTTCCTTATTTTCAAACAGAACTTAACAAATCAGAATTGGACCATTTTGTACAAGACTTTTAAAACATAGAAGAAAATTGTTTTGGTATAAACTTCACAAAGTTCACATATGAGACTCTGGCAGATAATTTTTGATGAAAATCATAACAAAAGCAGACGTTTCACATACATGGCTGCCGGAATTTTACCGCTGGTGGTAAAATTCCATGACCATTTTATTACTTTGTTAAAGCACTACATTCTGTATTTGTGGCAAGACAGATCAATACTGGGCTCATTACCTAAGGGGCATCTTTGTATTCATTCGTCATCAAAGGCACCTTCATACAAGCATCGATTCCTAACATACAGACGATGTGGCAATTCCCGTTTGTTTGTTTGTTGCTTTTTAGTTAACGACAGTCTATCCTGAAGTTCCTTACCACAAAACAGTGAAATGCTAAGTTTCACATCAGAAGAAATATATAAAATACACCTTTATGTATTCAAGGATGAGCCTTTGGTGAATGAATGGTTCACACTTTTTATATGCGGGTGTACACATCGCTGCTTAAATGATCACGTCTGAGCACGACAAAATGAAGTTGATCTAAAAGTGACCATAAGAATCGATGTATCAAGCACAAAGCTTGAAGGTATATATAAAATTCAGTATTTGAATCCGAGCAATCAAACATTTATGGCAATATTCATCATCGTATCCTAGTATCATTCAAGTGAGTAGAAAATCTTCCCACTTATGTTGAAATACATTGAATGATGTTTTGATCAAAAAACATAATCCTGCTACATTAAAGATAAAAGACAAAGAATTTATGTGAAGTTTTATCCATGCAGATGGACCAGTGTTCAACAATGGAGAAAATTGTCATTTCAGAACATTTCAAAACCGGCAAGACCTTCCACGCCAGCATTTTCTTGCTCTTTTCGCGAAGAATATTCAAATGACGCGCGCTATATCTGTATGAAACTACTACTCGACCCAAAACACGCAGCATAGCGCGAAGGCACCTCTGCACCTTGAAGTAGTTCTTTTCGCATTGTGTGTCGATTGAAAACGGTGATTTATTGCCTAATCTTATGGAAAATGGAATTGAGATAGCGGCAGTAGGGTTACGAAGATTCGCATAATTCATGAGAAATTATGTACAAATTACAATATTTGAATGCCACGTTGGTTGATATCGGTTTTATCCTCAATACCACGTAAGCGTTGCCATAATACAAAATCAATTTGCAGTCCCATTTCGTTAAGCCAAGTTTATCCTGCAAATATCAGTTCTTCCTGCAAAATGACAAGCTATTCCACTCTGTGAAATCTTTTTGATTGCCTCGAAACAACATCATTTGCCAGGATTGAAAGAGATAAGGAAATCGTTTGAGCAATTATTGTACGTCTGTATTAGACTATATTTGTATGAAATTATTACCGGTAAATGACTAAAGAAGTAGTTAAGGTGGTGTCTGTGCTTGGTAGATATATGAGAGAGAGAGAGAGAGAGAGAGAGAGAGAGAGAGAGAGAGAGAGAGAGAGAGAGAGAGAGAGAGAGAGAGAGAGAGAGAGAGAGAGAGAGAGAGAGAGAGAGCATGGATGTGGTGTTTTTGTCAGTAGACGTGACGTTACTTTGATACTTGTGAATTTCAAGTAAGTAGAGTATATTCGGAAATTTTGCGCCAAATGAAATGAAAAACAATCATTGCCCGTGAGATTGCTGTAGGAGGATAAAAGCTTTCCGACTTTCTGACTGCCATGTACCGACTCGGCCAATAATGGACACGGTGTGCTTAATAAGCCACTATCACTTCCTCTTTTTACTGGATCGGTTTTTTCACTAATATGAGAAAATAAGACTATAAGGAGAAGCGACCACAGACACGTTCATTGCTCGCTATTCAGATTATGTATACAACAGCTCTAATATGGTTTAATGTGAACCGAGGCGCACACGCTGAGGCCCAAGTCTATAGAGTATAGACGTTACACTTGAAACGCGCGAATGGATGATGAAACCCCAACGAATAACTCAATTCATATTTCTATTTTCAAACTTTGCGTATGGCCCTCCGCATCTCTTTGTAACATCGCACATTTTACACACATTCATAGCAGCTTTGCTTGAAAATGGTAAGATAATCACATGGTAAAGATTGATCCGACGTGAATATCAGGTAGGTTTGAGGAAATGAAACAAAAGACTTGTACAATCTTTTCATCGTAGTCTGAAATTGGCATGATGACGTTTCGTCGTCGTTTGAAGCTTGCAAATATTGATGAGGGTGAATGCCGCCATCGGGGAGATTGCTATGAATCCTTATGAAATGATATATACACTTCGGTACTGTTATTTCGGTCGACAGATCATTGGTCTGCAACTGTGTACCTTTGATTTCTCATCGATACCGGATTATTAATGTGAGGTTCCAAATTCTGTTCTTCTCCTAAGATAAATAGCATTAGACCACGTAATAAGGAGATTGCTTTTTCAAATAATCCCCGCTTGTTGGCTGTGGGGAGCACGTGTTTCCAGTATTCAGAGTCCATTTAGAACCACCATTCAAGTCAAATGCAAAATTGCGTGATGTCTTTAGAGAGGCATGAAATGGATTTTAGAATCATATCTGCAAGGGAAAAATCGAATTTTTTACGATAATTGACCATATCCAACCAGAATGAGTAACATTGGAGCTTCCCTGGGGCTTTGGAAACAACTTTTGCTCGGTATTTTTGTTTTCAATTTTAACGGGGCTTTGTTGGCGAGTTTAATCTTATCGCCCTAATCAGAAATTCGGAGCAGATGAAATAATTGCCCTTTTAGTGTGTAGCATGGGACGTGCACATGTAGGGCGGTTCAGAGTGGTGATCGTACCCACTTTCGTGTATAGTATGAGATTAAATCTCTTCAGCTGACAGTCGACCAATCGATGAATCGATCGGTGCACAAATTTGCCGTTGCACTTCTATCAATACCAATAACTTTGAAAGATTGTTGTCTTGAGAAGTTTTTGTGAAAGAAAATCATGATTGAAGATTGCTATATAGATATGTAAACCGTTTGGGGTGACTGTTTCAACTTTGCGATTCATGTTGACTTGCCTCACCACAGAGATAAATTTTAGAGCAAAATTTAACCAGATATACAGCAATCGAGTGCGTTGAATCAACAGTGTCAGGAGCATACAATGAAGCTTGTAGCCTCAGCTAGCATTCGGCAACTGGAGCGAGACGGGAACGCCTCATTTGTCAAACGCAGCGGAACTTTTCAATTTTCCAGTGGTAGAGTGGTGAGTGGCATATAGTTGAGTATGCGATATTATTTCATCTGAGCCTGATAGTACCAGAACGCGTCAATGGGCGTGCTCATTCCCTGGGATGGAGAGTTGCCTCTTTAACCTCTTGTAATACTGTACCTCAAGTAACTCCTGGTGGCGCTTTCCAGAACCAAAACTGCGGTGTGGTTTTTACAGGAACTGCCAACCTGTCGATTTCGAAGAAATTATAAAAGTCCCTAAAGTTTCTCGCTGAGCAAAGGCAGCGATATTCTCCGCTCGTTGATAATAAGAAAAGCCCTCCCACATGCACAGTCTCTGTCTTCGGCTGCGCGAAAAAAATGCCTGTCCGCTGGCAGACACTTTTAATGATACTGTTTGTTGGCTGTTTCTGTTCTCTGAATTTTTAGACCCACAGAGTGTGAACGGAGTTGTGAGGGTTGTCTTTGTCGAAACCAACTTTAGGTATAGAGGTAAAGCTGCCATATCACCTGTTGTGTGTGTGTGTGTGTGTGTGTGTGTGTGTGTGTGTGTGTGTGTGTGTGTGTGTGTGTGTGTGTGTGTGTGTGTATATATATATATATATATATATATATATATAGTTGGTTGTCTTTATATACTTTGCAATTTCAGTCATTTTTTTAAGAATGTCAGCAGTTTTGTTATTAATTATTGATGACCTGTGTAAGTTGACACTAATTCGTGTGGAATAGCCTGGTAATCACTTTGTCAATACAGTGACTTTGTATGTAATTTCAGACAACCCAATTTCAGTATGGAAAAGAAATCGTCTGTCAATAATGACAATACAAATTGTTCCGTATTGGCAATACTTGTACTCTGTATTTAGGCTAACAGCGGGACGTAGATACCTGGTACGGCCAAAATCCATTTGCTCCTCTTGGATAGTATGGAACAGGAACTTTTCAGGTTTTGTTAATGAAATTTTTCTTCTCGCAATTTGATTTGTCAATATCCTTTTACTCAGACATAAAACTTAAACTCCCTGTCCATAGCTCTGCATATAAGAAATGGTAACTTAAAATAGCACCGGGGTGTGGGAAGTCTCAGTAAACCCCTGAAACAACAGTTAGAGCGCATGCGTAAAGATAGCCCTCCAGCGAACCTCTAGCGATGGTACCCAATGTAGCCTTTGTTCAAGAAATTCTTCCTGAACTTGCTGCGCTGAAAACAAATATATCCTGTATACAAGTGCAGAAAATATAACATCCAAAATGAAGCGATTCACTTCATCCTTTTATCTAAATTGATTAATTTGAATGAAAAACACATATAAATGAACTATTACTCATAGTTATCAATCATTTTTGAAATTTACATTTGCATATTGCAACAACTACGAAATAAACACTTTTGCCCTCTAACTCCAAATACGCTTGACATCCGAATTTTGATATTTCCTCAGTTAAGAAAACACTACTTCATTCTACACTTAACTGAAACGAACATGATCACAATCGGCCGATATTAACAAAGTCATCGTATGTTCTTCTTTTGTTGATTGTCTACCCAAACTACGAAGCGTAAACTTTCACCTTCTGTTACTAGTTTTGATATGCAAAATACGCAAATTTATATTTCACACATATAGGACATTCTTGCTCTATTCTGCGCTTATAAAAAGCAAGTTTGGATATAAATGTTATCAATTAATCGAAATGAAATGAGTTTTCATGGATATCTAATATTCTTTAACTAGTAGAACACATAACTTGCATTACTGTTTCATGTTTCAATATCTCCGTATCATCCTCTTATGTTTCACATCAGGAAATAATCTGAATGCATATGCGGTCACAAGTTGGATGACTAATGATATTTCTGCCGCCTCTCCGCTCCATCTCTTTACTGAGCAGACAATGAAATAACCACTTACTCTAGTTAATTAAAAGTATCAACTTGCACATAGGGCGTATTTCAGACACCATCAAAATTATAGACAGAAATGTAGCGATGAGTAGTGTGACGAATTTATTACCGATATAGTCACTATTGTTTGTTTTTCTCAGGTTCCTCAGAGCATCTCCATGCAAAAACATTTTTTGAATTTTGACGTACGTGACGCAAGACAAATTAGGATCTAGCCCCTAGTAAGGAACGGAGTAACACTTTCGATGGGCTAGAACTCTACAGACTTCTACCAATCTGTGTTTTTCTAGCGGGCTCGGATACGCACATATGAATTAAATTTTATTTGACCTGAGTTTGCCATTACATATATGTAATGCAGTTTACTGCCTAATATTTTGTGACCATTGAATGGCGGATAAACACTTATTGAAGCTTAACGTCATGCTGCCGACAAAATGCTCTAGTGATTTCACGTTGAAACTTTCATCACTGTCGTTTATTAAAATTGTCATGTTTGTAAGCCAATATTACTGATTTTACACCTTTCTCAATATTATCTGTAGGCTGAGGTTTTCTTGGTTAATGAATAGGCACTGAGTATGGGAACCGATTTATTGGGTCAACCCTGTGGAGCTGGAATTTCAGCTAATATTTTGCCATGAACATTACAGTAAACCGAGATATACTGAAATTTGGAATTGAAAAGTAACAGGTGGTTTCACAGTATCATGTACGAGACGGGAAGGAGAAACGTTGACTCAATGTGTTCTGTCCAACTCTGGCAACCTACAATGCACTACGTAATAAAGTCTCGGAAAAACTAAACAATAATTGTATTCTGATAATATCAAAAAGAAATTCATCACTTTCTTGTAATATATCAATAAGAAATTCATCACCTTTCTTGTCTGCCACAACCTGTATTTCTCATCACAAAATATTAGAATGAAAATGAAGACCCACAGTCGGCCCGGCCTTTAACCATAGTAATGACTACATATAAACACCACTAACAGTGCAAACGCAGACACCCGGTACGGGCAAAATCGATTTTCTCCTCTTGGGGAGTATGGAAAACGAACTTTACAGGTTTTGCTTATTGCATTTTTCTTCTCAGCGTTTGATTTTGTCAATATCCCTTTACTAAGACATCAAAATTAAACGTCCTGTCCATAGTTGTGGCGATCAGACCAGGAGATGAAAATGGTAACATAAAATTGCACCGGGGTATTACTAATGAGGTGATATCGGTAAACCCCTGAAACAACAACCAAAGCGCATGCGTGGTTTGCCCTCTAGTGACGATACTTATTGTAGCCTTTGTTCAAGAATCTCATCCTATACTAAACTTGTTGCGCCGAAGAAAATATATCAAGTGCAGAAAATTATCATCCAAAATGAAGCAATTCATTAAGGCTAGTATCTCTAAAGTGATGAATTGTGATGTAAAAACACAACAAATGAACCATTACTAACAGTTATCGATTATTTTTGAAATGCACGCTTGCATATTTCGAAAAATGAACACTTTTGCCCTCTAACTACAACTACATTTGACATCCAAATGTTGATATTTCACCTTTTAAGGAAACGATGTCTATTCTACACGAAATTAAACAAACATGATCACAATAGGCTTATCAGAAAGTCATCGTAAGGCCTTCTTTTTGAGAATTGTCTCTACCCAAACTACAAAGCGAAAACTTTCACCCTGTAATTGCTATTACCTTTGACATGCAAATTACGGTATTTTTTCACATAGGAAATTCTTGCTCTATTCTGCGATTATAGAAACCACTTTATGAATGAATCAAAATGTTATGAGTTTCCATGGAAATCCAATATTCTTTAACTAGTAGAAGAACATGTCTTAAATTGCCGGCCGTCAATGTAAAGAAGCTGTCAGCATTACAAATAAGGGAACCGCCATCATTTATGGGCTGGGAGTCGGAGGAATTACACTAGAAACACAGAAATTTCGAGAAACCCCCCTGCAAATCATAATGAATTTGAGTAAGCCCTCCTCTCAAACACAGAAATTTTGACTGACCCTCCTCCACTTTGAACAGTCGAATACTATTTGTAAAATTTTACAAATATGGAGCAAAAGTAAAGACCTTTCAAATCAGTGCCTCATGACATTTCAAAATGGTGAAACCGACAAAATGAAATTCAAAGTGACAACACAATATACTATTCAAAAGCTTACCTTATAACCAGTACCAAACAATATATTATTTTTAATTTCGGATGGGTATGATTAAAGGGTTTTCACTTGGATATCTGAGAGGGGAGAATTTGAAAGTACAGAAGGGGAAACACGTGAGATGCTGAACGGATAGTGTCAGAGGGGTACCCCTTCCTCTAGTGTGAAAATTTTGAGAAATTGATGTGTGGAATGGTACAGTCAAGCAATCTAAGGTGTTTTCAAATTGATTTTAGTAGGTAAAACTTCTGAAAATGATATGGGATACCCCAAGGTGGAGAGTGCAAGAGGGAATAGGGGTGCCGCCCTCTCGCATCGACAATTCTGAGAAATTGATATGCACAATGGTGCAATCTGAAAGATATTTCAGTTTATTTCGCAGTAGGTAAAAGTGTTTGAAAATGACATCGAACACTGATATTTTATTACATTTTTGCATGATCAGTGTTTGAGTCGCAACAATAAAAAATGACAATACATTTCGTAAAAACAGTTCTCGGTTTATCAGCAGCGCATGCGCGAGTGCATTATGAAGAAAGCGTTTTCTTCGACTACTAAGATGGTTGAGTACATTCAAATATGATGGCACCTGAGTAGTGATATCTTAGTGACTGCCTTTTTAGAACAACAGTATGTTTGGATTATTATTCCTGCATTCATCCGCGTTATGAAATGAAAACCCATAAAAAAACCAAAAATAATCCCAAAAACAAATCAACTTAATACTCGTGATCGAAGATAAATAGTCGTATATTAAGAAATGTGGTCACCACTTTGAATATATGGATCCATGTTTGTAAATGGGAGTTACACATAGGCGTACTTGGGAACCTGTATACGAGCCTCGGGAAATGAACGGTGAACATCCTTGAACTTCTTACTTTCAGCCGTAAGCTTTGCGACGAAAGTGGTCTGACCAATGCGTATTTTACCAAGTCACAGTTTCGGCCTGATAGTTACAGGTTGCGAGCCTGTACATTTGACATTTCCTCATTTTGCCGCAGTGTAACTTTATTTAAAGTCGGCCAGAAGACAAAAAGCTGCAAAGTTTTTATCTCTGGCAATCAAAATATGACGAAAGTTTCCCTGACTGGACAATTCATTCTGAAAAGATCTCGCCGTACCATATCGTAAAATAATATAAAGTTTTACGCGCCTCGAAATGGAAAGAATTATATTTTTGGTCAAACTGGTCGCAAGAGAACATAAAATCATTCCTTTTACTTATTCAGAAATCTGGCATTATAATGCAAAATTTGGTACAAGAGACATATATATCGGATATTTCTCGGCATGTGAAATTCAAAATGGCCACCATAGCTGTGTATTGTATTGGTGCAGATAAAATTCACAAAAATATGTAGGGGAGGGATTGTTACTCAGTGAGCTGCAAAAGAAGCTCCCACAAGTATTATACTGACGAATTATCGTAAAAGTTTGGGATATACCAAATATCTGTTCCCGACACGAATTCTACTTTGAATAGTCATATTTCTTGATAACAACTTTTGAACAAACATTGTGTATGTCACATCATAATATGCGGACGGGCTGGTATTATCACGAGATGTTTTTGTTTGGGCAATGATGGCTTGAGAGACCATACCTTTAAAGAGACATTCGTCCCTCTCTTTTTACATTATTTTGGCTATTTGACTCTCTCTCTCTCTCTCTCTCTCTCTCTCTCTCTCTCTCTCTCTCTCTCTCTCTCATCTGATCTGATCTGAAGTAAATCTAATTTTAAAAAATGTATTTATACAATAATTATGTAATTGAAGTAATTCAAATTATTTCTTCTATCTGTGGGTGGTAAGCAAAGTTTTTACTTACATACCACTTTTATTCGTCATCACAAACGATACAAATATCTAGTGAAATGAAAAAAATCAAAATAGCTAATTTTTTACCTTTAAAGAATCCACGATAAATTTCTTTACCTTAAAATTAGTCGTCTTCAGGACTACGTGTCTGTGGGGACCACTTCGACAAAAAGATCTGAAAAGTAAATACCATCGAACTGTTGGGCCCGGTGTAATCACTAAAGCAAAGAGAGGAGGTTATATGATATAGCTCCTACACGCAGAGAATTGTTCTTATCCTGTTAATATCTGATTCAAATTACTTCTCAGAGACAGATCAACATAACTCTCCAACAAAAATAAATGAATACATATATCAGGATTACATATGATAATGTTACTCCTGTCAAAATAATTCGTATTGAAAGATTTAAATCAAAAGATATCGAGATTTATTCCATATAACCATAATATATTAATATTAAACAGGTTAGTGAAGAGAAATCGACAGCACCAAAAACTAAAAGTACATCAAGACGGGGAAGTTAGAAACGACAAGAGAAACACACTGCATTGGGAAACTAACGCGCAGTATGATGAAGATCTTCTTCACGAAAAATAAACAAACGTAAAGAAAATGGAAAATTAAAACCTGGAAGGACAAATTCCTGGTAGATACCAGAAATGAACTGAAAATGTTCACGTGTTTCAGTATATATTGCAGTGGTCTGTAAATTGGAACTTTGGCCACATGTTTGCAACTTCATTGAAAGTGTTATAATCATCACCGTGAACAATATTCACCACAGATTAAGGTAAAGGGCGACGAATTCGGACGCGCACACGCTTTAGAACGTTTCTGCGCAGATTTAACTCCAGCCTGCCGCAAATGGGTTATTTTGTAGCGCATGTATTAACATCACCTGTCATTGTTGAAATTGCGCTTTTACCTAATTTTTTGACCCAGTGTCTTAGAAATACATGTGACCTATAACCTTGTCATATTTTGACCCCCTAGGAAGCTGGTTTTTATTCAATGTGAGCGAAAAATTAACATTTCTCTCCCATTTATATTGCGCAAATTACCCATTCACCTGGAGATATTGTAAAAAGTAGCGTGGTGACACCCTTTTATTAAAAGTGTAAACTAAATGGTATTATGTCAGGAGTTTATTCGCCAAGTTTGGTCAAAATGACACCATTCAAAGCGACAGGAAGAAAGTTCGAAAATTATGTAGTGATATAATTTCGATATCGTCATTTTGTAGTCGATACTCATGTCAAAATTTCTTCACAAACATTATGAAAACTATACATTCGATAGATATGGATCTTAAGTCTTGGTATTTATGAAAATTAACTCATTTGCTAAGCGTTTTATAATTGCTTTCTTTAGTTTAAGTGAATTATATCATTTTATTTATTTCTAACGACGCCATTTTAACGTCCGTTTCCATGGAAACAAGCGTGGTGACCCCATTTTTTATTTCATTTTTGCACTTGCACAACTTCCAAGAATATTTGTGCAAAGTTTCAAGAAAATTACACCACAACTTAATTTTGACGTGATTCGTAGTACTTCACCTTAATGCCAAAGGTCATTCAGTATATAAACATACAATTAGGGATGGACCATTAGACCTTGGGAGGGGGGTGGTCACAATGAAATTGTGAAAAAATTTTTTTTACTATTGTAAATTCTGAATTTTTTTTTTCAATTGAGATTAGCTGTGCAAATTTTTTTTTTCAGAGTAAATTTTCAGATTTATAATTTTTTTTTTAGTTCGTCGCTGTCTGAAGATAAAGAGGGCAAAGATGTGGTGCCAAGCACCACAAGCGGCCACGCAAGCGGTCATGGGGGGGGGGAGGTCAGGAGAGGGGTGTCCCCCTGCTGCTGTTGGAGCTTTTGAAAAATAGAGATTACAATGGTGTTATTTGGTGGCACTTGGGGAGTATTTTTGCGGGGGGAGGTCAGGAGGGGGTGTCCCCCTCCTGCCGTTGGAGCTTTTGAAAAATAGAGATTACAATGGTGTTATTTGGTGGCACTTGGGGAGTATTTTTGCGGGGTGGTCAGGAGGGGGTGTCCCCCTCCTGCCGTTGGAGCTTTTGAAAAATAGAGATTACAATGGTGTTATTTGGTGGCACTTGGGGAGTATTTTTGCGGGGTGGTCAGGAGGGGGTGTCCCCCTCCTGCCGTTGGAGCTTTTGAAAAATAGAGATTAAAATGGTGTTATTTGTTGGCACTTGGGAGTATTTTGCGGGGGGTGGTCAGGAGGGGGTGTCCCCTCCTGCCGTTGGAGCTTTGAAAAATAGAGATTACAATGGTGTTATTTGGTGGCACTTGGGGAGTATTTTTGCGGGGGGTGGTCAGGAGGGGTGCCCCCCCCTGCTGTCGGAGCTTTTGAAAAATAGAGATAAAAATGGTGTTATTTGGTGGCACTTTGGGAGCATTTTTTTCGGTTTACACATCTTCCTCTGAAACATGGTCTTCTTGCTCCTCAGTAGCTTCCTATAGTTTTGAAAATTGACTATTTTGGTTTCCTGGCTTCCCTTTCTACTGCGTGGTGAAATGGCTACATTCACCCCACCAAACATCATGCATATCTCATGATTTACAATTGATTTTGACAAGCTGAGAAGCTAAAATAAGCTAAATAATATAGTTAAATTGCATATTTGTGTTTTTATAGCATTGTTGCCCTTTTTGATCAAAACATCTATTTCTCTGTAGTAGCATGTCCAAATTGATTGGATGTGTATAGATGTGTTGAAATTTCAATATTTGTCTTTTTAGGGCAATTTATGCCATTCATTGTCAAAAAATCTGTATTCTCTGAAAGGGCTTATCCAATTTCTTTGAAATTTGCTACACACAAACGATTATTCATGCAGATTTATTCATTATTTGCTATCGAGAAACTTTCAAAGTTCAACCCCTTTTGTGTGTTTTTGTGTTGGGATTTGTTGGATAGATGGCATTCTACGTAGTGTATTGTTGAATGTTAAAACATGTGTTGCTGTTGTTTTTTGAGGCTGTTTTTTGAGAAAAAAGAATTGAAAATGCCTGTTTAAAAGCAAAATAATTCATAATGACTTGATATGTTGTTTTATCATTATTGACGTGTTTCTACTTGTTCACCCATTCTTGCATTCATCATTGCAATAAAATGCTGTGAAAAAAATGAAACTGATGTGGCCTGCATCTGTTTACCTTGATCTTAAAAGGCAAATACAACTTTCTGTCTTGACAACCATACCATAGTTTCAACACTTTTACCTAGTTACCTGCTTGGTTTGTACGCAGGAAACAAGTAGAAAACAGGTTCTATAATTTCATAATTTTCAAGTGATCAGAATACAAAAGTCCTGAAAAGATAAGATAATCACAACTTCCAGTGTAAGGGATACAGTCACTCTAAATGTATAAATTAAAATTAAAAATGTGCCGGGAGGATGTACTAAAAAATACAGAAAGTTGCTTTCTGTCGGTAAAATCTAAAAAAAATTCAAAATTTTAAAGACTTTTGCAGATTTCTTTTTTACGCCTTTGTCTTCTTATTTATTTTTTTTTATTTTGCAAACTAGTTTGAAGATTTTTTTTTCCTAACTTTTTGCTCTGAAATTTTTTTTTCTGTTGTTTTTGACCACCCCCCTCCCAAGATCTAATGGTCTGTCCCTTAGATGAAATAAAAATACTTAATGTCTTTGACTGCTGTCATTATATCACCAATTTCATAGCAAGTGCATTTGCCTTTGGTCAAGTCCTTCAATCTATATATGCTGAAATGTGAAAGCTCATCAGACATGCAAATTATAAATTAGCGGACATGAAAATGAGAAATATCTTTCACAATACAACATAACTATCTCGTCGACATACATAGCAAGTTTTACAGTCCTTCCAGTATTATATCTCTATTTGGGAAGGTTAGTTATATATGCAAATTAGTAACTTGCTAATGTAAAAATGCTAAGACAACTATCATTAATGTTTATTATAATTTCTTAAATGTATCTAGCAAGTTTCATCAACTTTGATCAAGTCAATCAAAAATATCCCTTATACGGAAAGCTCATTAAATATGCAATATTAGTAATTACATGTTCTAAAAAATGTAAACCGACTTTGGTTATCGTAGTTTCTTTAATGCGCAGAGCAAGTTTCGGCAATGTTGATGGGACTATCCAAATATATACCCCTAATTAGGGAAAGTTCGTTAATTAGCTGAAGCAAAAGTGCTAAATAACTTTCAATAATTTTTTAAGTTAGTATCTTTAATAGTGAATTGCAAGTTTTGTTGACTTTGATCACGTTAATCAGAATATAAATCCCCAATAAGTAAAGTTCGTCATATGCAAATTCGTAATTAGCTGAAGTAAAATGCGAAATGACTTAACCTAGTATCATCAATGTACACACCGGTATCATGTTTCTTCAACTTTGATCAAGTGAATCCAGGTATATATCCTTAATTAGGAAAGTCATTAAATATGCAAATTAGCAATTAGCTGAGTTAAAATACATAGCGACTTTCAATAATGTTGTATCATAGTATCTTCAATGTACGTAGCAAGTTTTGTCAACTTTGGTCAAGTCACGTCAATCGAGATATATATCGCGAATTAGGAAAGCTCATTAATTTATTTATCTATTTATTATTTATTATTTATTTATTTCACTTTAAAGGATTACCCATTTACATGCTCAAATCGAGTTAAAATTATTCAATAAGGCTGTAATCTCCCATGGGGTCCTAATTAAACACACAGAATTAAAATCCAATAACTGTTAAAAAAACCAATGAAGTCAAATAGCAGACAAAATAAAAATATAGATAAAATATTTAAAAAATCAACAAAGCAAAGAGAATAAAAAACAAAATTTCTATTTATCAATATTATGCCTAATAAAACATTTCAGCCGAGCTTTAAAAATTTCAACATTGTGGCTGCACCGAATATCATCAGAAAGTGAGTTCCAGAAACTTGAGGCACGCCTAGAAAACGTCCTCTGGCCTGTTTGTGTACGGAATTGAGGGACTAGCAATTTATGAGTTGCAGCAGAACGTGTCTGGTAACCATGAACATCATTTAAAGGCACAAATTTCTCAGAGAGATACGTTGGTGCAGTATTCAGAAGACAATTATAGGTTAAAACACATGTAAAATAAAATATGCGTTGTTTAACGGAAAAAACATTGGCTGCTTCAAAGAGTGAATCGGTTGAGGTATTAAAATCAACATTAAGAAGAACTCTCAGTGCTCTTTTCTGTAACTTATACACTTTCTCGATATTTTTAAAGTTGTATTACCCCAAACTACACAACAGTAATCAATAGCTGACTGAACTAAACCATAATACAGAACTTTTCTAAGATGACATGGAATGAATTTGAATAATCTCCGAAGTAAACCGATTCTCTTACTCAGAGTGAGACATAACTGGTCAATATGTTTGTCCCAAGTAAGAACATTGTCCAGTGTAACACCTAAAATCTTCTCAAATGTAACACAAGAGATATTACACTCATTAATGGCAATATCAAGTCTATCACCCATTGTATCTGCACATTTTAATTTTTGACGAGATCCAACCAACATGGCTTTCGATTTGCCTTCATTAATGACCATGCCATTGTTAATTACCAAATCATTCACTGAAGAGGCGTCGTTTTGGAGCGACTGATTAACATCGGCAACTGAAATGCCAGATGTAAGGAGAGTCTGGTCGTCGGCATACATGTCTAGGTTAGAATTACACAAAGTCAGTGGCAAATCATTATTGAAAATGGTAAAAAGCAGTGGACCTAATATTGATCCCTGAGGCACACCAACAGTAACTTTTTCAACGTCAGATATCTTACTCATGTGACAAACAACTTGAGAACGATCTGAGAGGAAAGAATCAAACCATCTTAACACATTGCCATGCAATCCATAAAGAGACAGATTCTTAAACAAGGTTGACGCGGCGGGTCTGAATTGACGCGCGCGAGGATGAGAAACAAACTTTTTATTTTTCTTGGTAAAATTACGTGACATTTCGAGGCCAACCGATATATCTAGTTGAAATCAGTATATTGACATATCGGTATTTCGGGAATAACCTAATTTACTATTTGATTTTCTCACTTACATTTGAGATCAGTCCCTATATGTACTGATGCATCGATTTCCCGTATGATGATCGACATATTCCGGGACGTGATTGATCGTCACGTGATTCTTTAGTGCGAATCACACGTCCACTCCCATCAATCTAACTCTTTAGAATCTACAGCATGCGCAGTACATTTTGCGGCATATTTGGTGTAACCTGGGAAAAGTGATTTTTCAGTCGCATGTTTGGGAATTTCGATTCCTACTTTGCTATTGACCGAAAGTTCGACAGTAGTAGAAAAAGATTTATGATTTTATCATCATCATTTTCATGTAGGAAACACTCCGAGGGTACATTGTAAACATTACCCACATCACACTCCGATGACGACAGACATACGCCAAAAGTAATGTATCGTCACTGAAATTTGCTACTTCCACTTGTGAGAGTATCTCTTCGCATCTCTGCCGCCAAGTCATCTGTCTTGATCGACACGATGTCGTTCCCTCGGGACTGTGCTAGTTTCACGAGCAAAGACGATTTCAAATGATCAATGTACGCTCAGAGTTAGAGGGTAGGCCAGAGCATAGCACCCGACGCATTAGACCAGAAGATCCGTCGCTCGAGGGCGCTCCCCATACGCTCCCCCTGTTACGCGCCCTCGAGCGACTGATCTTAGAGTCTACCGACGAATGGCATCGACGGTATTTAATACTTGAGCAAATAATAAGTACTAGCCCTGATGTTATGAATAATCAAATTCAACCCTTCAAGTGAGCTAATTTTAACACCCCGCCTTTTAAAATCGTCGCCATATTTTCTTTTCCACACTGAGTTTTATTTGGTCGATACTTGAAAATAGCTTCAAGGAAAACCCGGCCATCCACAAAGAAACTGCAAATGACGACCAAACGAACGCAGATACCGCCAACAACAAGGCTCTATCCTTCACACTTTGACATTTTTGACACATCACCTAGCAACGAAGTTACCCTCAACTCTCCTCGGCTAAATCTCCGCCAAATCGAATATATTAAGCTAAAACCCGAAATACCGAATACACTTCAGTTAAATCGCATGTGTCATGTCAAATTACATACGTATTCATCAAATAATAACGGAATGAATGAAATAATTAAATGGCCGCATTGGCCGCAAAAAGAATGGCGTGTTGCAAGTTTGTTAAAGCGTGTCGTTTTACGTATAACGTTTTAACAATAAACCTGTAAGTCGATATGTCTATACGAAATACTTTTATCATTTGGCCACAAAATGCCACAGATTGTAAAAACTTTAAAAAACTACGAATGCAAAACATGTATTTTCGGGAGCAAAACCCCACCAGGGCTAGCCCCGATCTTTCGATGCATATCGTAGAGAATTAAATGACCAAATCGTAAAAGTTTAAAAAAAATTCAAATGTAATAAGGCAGTATTGCTGAAGGCAATGAGTACTTGGGCCGTGATAGAGTAATTTTGAGGACAATATATACTACTATTCAAATATGGTCTTGAATTTCCTCCTGTCAATGAGGCATTTGATTAACTGGTATTAACGAAGCAATGGCATGACAACGGCAAAATATGTCTAGCAACTTTTGTGGAGTTTGAGGCAGGGGTTCTTTATTTATAGCGGGAATTGCTTAAACTCCTTAAATATTCAAATTACAGCAAATTTCTTTTGTTCTCGATGGTAGATGTCTAATATTTAGATGGGCATATTTAGATTTCTACCCTATAGTTATCCCTATATACCAAAAAATCGGACATCCAGCTCTATTGGCTTGCTCAGAATTAGATATGCGCATAATTAATGAGGTACAATATGTGGTGTCATAAGGTGTCCCATCATACCATTTATGAAGGGTGTAGCACTTGTGGTTACTGAGTTGTGGACAAATATATATATTTGAGGTCAAAGGTCATCGAGGTCACGTGACATTTTGTCAAAATAATTGTATTGCTAAGTTATTCCTATATACCAAAAATCAGACCTCCAGCTCTATTGGCGCGCTCAAAATTATATATGCGCATAATTAATGAGGTACAATATGTGGTGTCATAAGGTATCTTATCATACCAAATATGAAGGATGTAGCACTTGTGGTTACTGAGTTGTGGACAAATATATATATTTGAGGTCAAAGGTCATTGAGGTCACGTCACATTTTGTCATAATAATTGTATTGCTAAGTTATTCCTATATACCAAAAATCAGACCTCTAGTTCTATTGGCTCGCTCAAAATAAGATATGCACATAATTAATGAGGTACAATATATGGTGTCATAAGGTGTCCTTTCATACCAAATATGAAGGGTGTAGCACTTGTGGTTACTGAGTTGTGGACAAATATGTATATTTGAGGTCAAAGGTCATTGAGGTCACGTGAAGTTTTGTCAAACAAATTATATTGTTAACTTATCCCTATATACTAGTACCAGAAATCAGACCTCTTGCTCTATTGGCTCGCTCATAATTAGATATGCACATAATTAATGGAGTACAATATGTGGCGTCATAAGGTGTCCCATCATACCAAATATGAAAGGTTTAGCACTTGTGGTTACTGAGTTATGGACAATAATGTATATTTCAGGTCAAAGGTCACCAAGGTCACATGATATTTTGTCAAAATGTCTGAGATATCTGCGTGAACCGATGGACTCACTGATGGACTCACGGACGGATATGAGCCAATCTATAAGCCCCCTGGACTTTATCCGTGGGGACAAAAAAACTGTGTCACTGCATCCTTTAGGCAATATGAATACAATGAGAACTAAATTTTTATTTTTCTTGGCATCATACATGCGAGTCTATGGAGAACTGCCTTATACATGGGAGTCTATGGAGGTGTAAACTAAAAAGTCCTCTAACACGGCCAAAATTTGATAGCATTGTGAAACAAATCGACGTGCATCTGTATGGGGTTGGGTACTAGGCGTGAACGGACGGACGGACGCATGGACATGACCAAACCTATATAGTCCCCTCGGACTTCGTCCATGGTGATTAAAAACAACGCAACAGTTATTACAGCTACACCGGCGGTAGGTTCATATCCAGAGCCCCGTACGGTCTGCCGCCGTCGCTTGAAAACAATCTCATGCACCCGGCCATATGGGCAGCTGGCCGGATGCATGACTTCCCGGAGAAGGCGAGCTGTCACGTTCAAGCTCAGGATTATTTGTCGATCAAATTTCAATAAATTTACCTTACCTAGATGAAATTTTGTCTATAGGCTGAAATTTCGCCGAAGTTTGACAAAATTACATCGATTTTTCAGGTTCATATGCGACATTTTGAGTTTTGAGTGCAGACAGAAATAAGTTTTGAGGCAACATGGCTGCGACCCCATGTTGACCCCTAGCCCTGCGTACGATGCTATGTGCTACAGCTAACACACAGCATCGTACGCAGGGCCAGCGAGAGAGTTGCCGACATCGACGGTTATTTACGAGAAGTGAATAAAAGACTGTCATTTTTGGAAGCGATCGAGTAGCTGAGGTAGGCTGGGATACGACTTGGGCCCAAGAACGCTGAATTTCGGCAGTAATTTGGCTTTTTACGTCAAGTCCCAAAATGGATTTGATTCACCGACCCAACGTACGGGTCTTTGTAGGGCTGTGGTGAGCGGGGCGGTTAGCTGTAGCGGAACACACAGCATCGTACGCAGGGCTAGTTGACCCCCAAGTGAAAATGTGTTCGCGATCAAATCTTCCTATATTTTTTCAGAATTTTCAACAAAATCATTGCTTCTTACATCTTTTGTAAAATATAAAATACTAAAATAAAACTGCGATGTGCCATGTCTCCAGATTTCTAAAATATCGTTCGTTGACCGTTCGACGCAAACTTGTGACGCAGTTGAAATTCAATACTGACCGCCAAATAATCTTAATGAGACGAGATCAGTCTAGACATCCTCCAAATTATCCAACCATTCGCATTGGAGTTCAGCTCGCTTAGAGTATCATAACATTTTCCGGCCTTCTTTAGATCGACCCTAATATCTCCCATTTAGGAAATAAATACACAAGCTACCTCGACAAAACTTCGTGCACCATCCAAGACCAAACGCACTACAAATCTGTCTTGACGTCATCATCTCCTTACATGGTAATCAGCATACCGTATTTTTTAGCAAAGGGGACACAGAATACGTCGGAGTATTCAGTTTCAAAACGTATTACATTGTGTGATGTTGTCAAAAAAAAGTCATGTTACTGCAGTGGTATAAATTACAAAACACAAAAGTTCAAATCAGTTTATTTTGGACTGGCTTTACCCAACATTTCATATTGTTTCTTATGCCAGATTTGACCACGTGCTTACTGGCGACCCCTTTTCATGCAAATTTTGTGTCAAATGATGTGTTCCCCTGGAAAAACAAACGTACGATTTCTAAATGAAGGAGGCGAAATTTGCCCTCAAGACTCGAAACCACCCCTTTACGGGTGTACCTAGCTATTTTTAACGAGCTTCTCGAATCTGCAGCTCTATTTCGAAATGATGGTCTGGTTTTCTCAGCTCAAGGATAAGTGTTCTCCATCGCTGTGGGCATTACTATTCTCAACCGGGGGTACAGTTTCCAGTCGTAATGTTTTTCATTGTGTCCGGGATATAAAACCTTTCCTTTTCAAACTTCTTCTTTGATTAACACTAATCCACATCTTGTCAGTGATTAAACATGTTTCAAGTTTAAATGTTAAATTCTGGTCTCGAGCCTCCTGTTCGACCAAACCGAAATTACCCCTCCCACTTTGGCTCGTCCAGTGGGTGTAGCAAGGGTCGTGCCATCGCCTAGGAAACGGAGGGTGCATTAATTGTTGCATTTCGATGCACATTTTGATTGTATTCAGAAGATTTTGTGGCAAAAACTCAGATAGAGAAGCATTTATATTCACATCTCACTTATTCAAGATTGGCTGAGAGCAGCACTTCCATTCAGTTAACATCATTACGCCATTTATTATGCCAAGAAAGATGAAGCCAATACATTTTGCCCTCCCTGGTCTCAGCCAGAAATGGTTATACCTTACAGTTTTTTCCCACGGAATGAAAACAAATGTACTTGGGCTGAGGCCAAGTACAATAAATGTATTGGATGCAGGCTTCTCCGGGCCTAGCCGGGACATAAAATGTGATTGATGCAGACTGTATATGTAAAAATGTTAAGAAGGCAACTGTTGTCCATAGCTCCTCTTAGAAAGTCAACTACATTATTAAAGCAGATATTATATTGTACCATCAGCAGTGTCAAACACGCTAATGCGTCGTTCTGACTGGACGAGAGCTCACGCCGGCAGTGGTACAAAACTGTTTTACTGTGTTTCAGATCGCGTCACAACTCTTGATAATAAACAGGAAGGGAGCGATAATAAGGCCAAAAAAAAGAAAAGAATGTTTCTGGTCAGGCCTTTCTTTAAAAAATGGTGCGGCGACGCGGCTTTTTTTTTTTTTTTTTTCCTCCTCCTCAAGGGAGGGAGCAGGGTCAGTTAAAGCGCCAAAGCTTAGCGGCTAATTTGCATAATCATTTGCATATCATTAATTTATATTTGCATATGGATGTAAGCTTGCACATGCATCCACACATACATGTACACTCACAACAAAATGCAATGGTAACCACAAAAGTGTGCAGTTTGAACATCATGGAAACTCTTTATTACACTTAAATAAATCATCACAGTATTGTAATTACAATTGCAATTAAAACAGAAGATTCAGATTGAAACTTTGAGAGCAAGAAATGGTTCGTCTCATTGGAGTTTCATTAATACATATATTGCTAATAAATTGTCAAAACTTGCCAACAAAGAGGAAAATTCACAAGTTTAAGCTTTACACAATTCAAATGCAATTGAATTTTATATCATTTTTGAACGACAAAACACCGCGAATATTTTTCATCACGGGATAGATTTCAACCAGCGGCCCCCCCCCCCCTCCCCGCATAACTTCTACTTCCACTGAACATCGTCGTTCGATTCTTGATTTTAAAAATACCACCAAGATGATCACAAGACATGAACTAAGTACAACTAGAATCCCTCGAAAATCAGGTGTAAAATCTTTCAGAGAACGTGTCAGAGTGGAACCACACGCGACGCCAGGATCAATGTCAACACGTTATGAACCTGTCGACCAACATGGCCGCCGCCATATGAAATTTATGCAATGTGAACTCGATCGCGATCGTGATCGTACTCAGACAAAACTCATCGTTGTACAATCATAATCAACCTCACCAGTCAACTCTTGTTTCTTTTGCGGTCCATTTCGTTGATCAAAGCATGGGAATGTGATCAAAGGCCCTGCTAGTGCTACACCGCCTACCTCTGTGAGAACGGCAGATCGATGATGTAGCCGACACGAACACGAAGTGTCTGTTACCGGCTACCAAAAACTATGAAAAATAGTAAAGAATGAGCTACAAAATCACTATCAGTTTTAAGTTGCAGGTAGAATAAGTCTGTGCCTTTGTAAAAATACTATAAAAATAGTAGAAAGTGAAAAACCAGCTGAAAGTTAGTTGAGGAGACCTTGACCGCATATCATTTGCATCTCATTGTCGGCTACATGGACTGTGTGCCGTGAACACTTGTCCGCGATGTAGGCCTATACTTCTTTGTTGGTCGTAATACTAATAGTCGTTCTTGAATGAAAATTTGTGAACAACCCAGCCGATTCTTCTATTGTTTTAACGTTCCTCTCAACACTTCCGGACAACTTATCTGATGCATACCATACTTCACACCTTCCACTCTTTCACCAGGTTAAAAGTTGCAGTGAGCGCTTATGTGTAGACAATGCAGGCATCAGCTGGTAGCTACGCAGAGCGTGTGAAGGATGGCGGGAATATTTTAAAGCGTAGCGGGGAGAATCAAAGCGTAGCGGGGGGGGGGGGGGAGGCGAAAGCGTAGCGGGACCGCTATGGCCTGGGGATAACACTGAGTTTTGTAGTTTTATCAATATAGTAACATTTAAACTGTTCATGCAGTCACTGATCATGTGCCCCAAAGAATTTTCTTTCTCTTCAGCCGTTTTGGTTTGGTGTTATAGTAATCAGTATGTAGTTTGCCACAGCCGCCGGCCTCAAACCAGGAAAAAAAAGGGTGACGCGCTGTTGTTCAAGTGACGCGCGCGCTGACCAGAAACATTTCTTTTTTTTTTTTGGCCTAAAATAGTCAAGCACATCGGTACTCAGGATAACTATGTTACATCAATTTGACGAGCTTCTAGTCTTCTCTGATGAAATTTCAGGGCCGTCATCCTGATTTATGGATGCACCATTTTATATCCTCGGAGAGGGGGCTTTGAAGATTGATTGGGAGCATTATAATTTTTCCTATCAGCTCTGCTCGGAATAGTTTTTTTCCATTCATCAGTCGGCCTTCTGTGTAACATATATCCCTCTCCTTTTGGTTTGATGACAATAAGGAGGAGAAACCAAATTCGAAATTGAGAGAGCCAATCATTAGTGGCTGGCTCTATATGTGCGTGATTCAGTGTGTGGTGTCATAATTGACCCATCATCATACAGCTCCCGCTCCATCTTTGGAGCGTGGAAGTCCCACATTAATAGTAGCAATACAATTTGCTGTTAGGCTGCGTTCACAAAAAACTGTTAGGGGGCTGGAGGAATTCAGGGGGGATTCGAAACTTTTTGGTGTAGTAGAGGGGGGGGGGGCTTGAAAATTTTGCTCTACCTTTAGGGGGAACTTGAACATTTTTTGGTTCCCTTTTATGTTACATTTTCCAATTCAAAGTTTTTGTAGGTAATTCAATGAAAAAGGAATAGTACCCTTTTGATGTCATCGAATTGTTGTAGTAATGTTAGTAATAGTTTAACAAAATCTAGAACCATTTTGTTACATTTCATGACTTTTACCTCGAAAAAATCTAAACATGTGATTTGTTGTAAAAAACCAAACGAGCCTATTAACAGGGCAGAAGCTGCAAATGTTGATGATTTTTTCAATGTTTCTATGCAATATATCAACCACAGTTTCTTGCTGTCTCCCTACAGCATGCTCAAACGCACAATATTCAGTTTGTCGACAAAGCCTGTATATATGTATTAGGTGATAATTTAATTAGAGTCCAGACTGACAGTCAATTGTCAGTGATACAAATGCATGGTACACATACACAGGCTGTGATAGCAAGCTGAATACTGGACAGTTCAACATGCTGTAGTATCACTGTTACTGCATACCTGACAGGGCTCGAAATTAGCGGTAGTCCCGCGTCCACAGACTACCAACTTTTCCCTGGGGCTACCAAAGTCTATGAAATGGTAGCCCACACGGACTACCAAAGCCTGGGACATGAAATACTTGGCGTGCGATGTCCGTCACTTTCGGACGAGCTAAATGCAGTCAACATGCAGTTTCATTTGTTTGAAGCAATTATCCTTTCATCTGTGAAGATTTTTTTCTGATGACTATTACAATTTTCACTGCTATGTTGTTGTTTTCACAAGATGCAGAGCGTTTGATACTAGAATGTTGCGTTGCTTTTCCGTGTGCAGTCTTTGCATGCCAGTTCACACTATGCTGTTGATCGGCAGCTTACAAGACGTACTTGTGTCAAGTTTTGGGGTTCTGAAGCTGAAATTTCACAAAACTATCACTTCTGTCTTAAGCGATTGTGTAATCAGTTTGATTTGAAACAGTAATATAAAACACTGTGTCAGTTAATTTTCGCTGTCTTTATCTATGGGTGAATTCGATCAGAATCAATGTATTACGTTCTGTATAGAGAGACTCGGGTGTTACAAGGCATGCCAGTTCATAAAGATCATGAGAATATTTTTTTTCTGTTTTTCTTTACTCAAGTTACAATTTCTTTGGATGTGTAAGCCGATTTTGAAAGTGATAGAAAGTGTTAAAATGTACAAATTAGCATAAATTAAGCGTTCGTGACACATAACATTGGGTTTCTAGTTTTACTGCCATTTTGTGTTGCTGAACCGGGCCTTATACTCGGGCGAGTAGAGTATCCCTAAACTAAAATATTCATGGACTACCAGCCATTGTCACTGGGCTACCAACTTCAGAAAGTGGTAGCCCAAGTGGACCACCAGGGAAAAAAATTAATTTCGAGCCCTGCCTGAGCAGTGACAGAGATAGCTCTGACTCTGATGTACACGTTGAAGAAGAGTTTGGGTCAAATGACGCTCATGACAGAACATACAGGCCGGACAGCAACATATGGAAGACAAGGAGACTTGAAAAGTTATCGCGAAGTTTTGAATTCTGGCAAAATAGAATAATCAAATATTAACGAAAAAAGATGGGGTCACCATGCTTGATTCTCTAAATTTTCACATTCTTGTCATAAAATAATACAAAAGTAAAACTTTGAACAGTAAAGACTAAATGAAGAAATATGTGATTAAATGAAATTATTTATTTTTAACCAAATTTGCCATTATTACACCCACAATTTCAGAGATTAAAACATGATTTATTTGATGGAATATTTTAGCCTTCCAGTATTGTCAATTTTGAGTAGCATCTAATCCATATATATCTTGTACTTTTGAAACAAATTTTTGATACTAGTAGGTCTCTGTGCTCGGTTTTTTACAATTATATGGCAATAAGCCAGAATTCACAATTTGCCTACTCTCTCATGATCGTCATTTTGTGTGCTCTTCGGCAGGAGCAAGTGACCTGGCCAGAGTTGGATTAACTTGGCTTAGACTGATAAATCCAAAAAGTTCACTGACACGTTTAAAAATGAATCAATTTAAGAACTTGTCTCATGAATATGACTTTACAAAGTGCTAATAACAGGTAGTGTTGAACACCTGCAAGCGGAACGCCGCTGCAATACGTGATTTTTTCTGTGTTCACATCCTTTACAGATATGCGGGCTTGTAATAGTTCGGGAGGGACTTGAAAAATTTTGATTATATAGAAGGGGGCATTTGAAATTTTTTTTAGGGTATTGAGGGGGATCTGAAAAAAATATGATTTCAATCGCGATTCCTCCAGCCCCCCCCCCCCCATCGTTATTTGTGAACGCAGCCTCAGTCGAGTATTTCTCTTTCCTATATTTTACAGTTTCTTTACATCTTCATTCCGCTAGTTGGTCATTTTGGCCATAGCCCAGGACAATAGCCCTTTAGACTATTTCTTTCAGGTTTGACAATTTGTTTGCTTTACTCTGTTCTCTGGTTTAGGGCCTAACGATTATCGTTATGGTATAAGCTTATGGGGGCCGGCTCTATCAAAGCGCCGAGTAAAAAAAGTAAGAAAAAAATAACGGTGACGTCTAAGTTTTTTTGGAAATTGATAGTTTCCTCCATAGAGTTTCAGTTAGCATATGGATGGTGGCTATTCTTTATTTATTATTTTCTAATTTGAAAGAGAATGGTTCAAAATCAGCTTGTCTTGAGGCAACGTTCATCAAAAGTTTCAATATTTTAGTTTCAAGGCGCATTCTACCTTAACAGTAACGTCGGTCGACTGTGCAAATGTCTGCTAACAGAGTTTCATTAGTGAGTAAATTCAAGATTTGGCGAAAACGCAGTTGCAGGTACGATATCTTTACGCGAGTGTACGTCTAGCTAGCAGCCTGGCTTTGTATTGCTGCGGTTCCGTAGCCCTACCACTCCCTTTGCTGGTTGTGTTGCCCCACTCCCCCAACACAACCAGCAAAGGGAGTGGTAGGGCTACGGAACCGCAGCAAACTGTAGGCCTACTGTGGTCATGGTGGTAGAGACCATGGAGATAGCCCCACGGTATTTTTGCTCACGTGTTTACACACGTGGGCATATGTCGCAGCGATGTCTGTCTGTCTGTCTGTCTGTCCGTCTGTGTGTGTGTGTCTGTCTGTCTGTCTGTCTGTCTGTCTGTCTGTCTGTCTGTCTGTCTGTTGGTCCATTATCTCAAAAACGGCTTATCAGATCAGAATCAAATCTGGTACATATATTCAGTTAGCAAATGGCAAGAACTGATTAGTTTTTGGTGGGTCTGGCTTGCATACTTTTTGCTCATTTGCATAATTAATGATTTTAGAAAAAATGGATATATATTAAAAACAACGACACAAAATTTGATGAGATTTGCTACAAATGTTGATCACACCAAGATATATCAGCAGTGGGAACCATTAAGGGTGACATGAAAGATAAATGCTAATTTGCATATTTAATGAACTTTCCTAACTAGGGATATATGTCTGATTTGACTTGATCAAAATTAACCAAACTTGGTATGTATATTAAACATACTATGATTTAACATTATTGAAAGTCATTAAGCGTTTTAATTTCAGTCAATTCCCAATTTGCATATTTCATGAACAATGTTAATTAGGAATATATATTTGAAATGACTGGACCAAAGTTGATGAAACTTGCTACATGTATTGAAGCCACTATGATACAACATTTTTGAAAGTCATTAAACATTTTTACTTCAGCCAATTCCGAATTTGCATATTTAATGAACTTTCCCAATTAGGGATATATATCTGAATTAACTTGATTGTAGTTGTTGAAACTTACTATATACATCAAAGATACTGTGATATAACATTATTGAAAGTCAAAAGACATTTTTACTTCAGCCAAAACCTAATTTTAATATTAATGAATTTTCATAATTAGGTATATTTATCTTAATGGACTTGATCAAATTGATGAAACTTACTATGTATATTAAAGACTCTATAATTCAATATTATTGAAAGTCATCAAGCATTTTCTCTTCAGCCAATTCCTAATTTGCATATTTTTGAACTTTCCTAATTAGAGATATATGTCTGAATTGACTTGACCAAAGTTGACAAAATTTGCTACACATATTGCAGATACCATGATACAACATTACTGACAATCACTAAGCATTTTTACTAAAGCCACTTCCTAATTTACATATTAAATTAACTTTGCTTATTAGGGATATATACCGGGATTTACTTGATCAAAGTTGGCAAAACATGCTATGTACATTGATGATTATACCAGGTACTAGATCAAAACAATATCGAAAGTCATTTCACATTTTCATGTCAGCTTATTTATAATTTGCATATCTAATGAGCTTTCACAGCTCGGCATATATGGCTTGAAGGAATTGGCCAACGGTAATTACGCTTGCTAGATAAAGTGGTGATACAATAAGAGCAGTAAAATTAATTTAATATTTTTATTTCAGCTAATTACATATTTGTATACTTCATGACCTTTTAGAATTAATCGGCGGTGATTATTGTTCATTATGTTGATCATAATAATTTCAATGAAGTTGCAAACATGTGGCAAAGGTTCAAATTTACACATAACTTCAAAATATAATGAAAAACGTGAGCATTTACAGTTCATATCTGGTTACATGTAGGTGCTTCTCTTCTCATCCACTTGCATGTTTATTGAGTATAATTTATGTACTTAAATGGCAAAATTAGCGATCGAGGAAGGTGACGAAAACAACAACACAAGTGCTCTGCTAGCTGCTTGCCATTGTGGTGATTTTGATACCCCCGCCACCGTGAGAGCGGACGACCTCATGTGACCTCGTGCCCACTCCTCTACCCCTTAAGACAGTCTCTGTGTGTTGATCGATGTATACACAGTGATTAATTAAGGTGCTCGATTTTACGCAATCAGTGAAATTTACTGTATTTTTTAACTATTATATGGCTATTTTATGATTTTTGGCTGCTCTAATTAAGATTTCGTTTGTGTGTTTTAACTGACGAAGTATTGTGTGAGGGATTATTTTCCACAAATGAGTAAGGCTACAAGCAGTAATTAGTTATTTTTGTCAGATGAGCACGTTTTGTCAGATAAGCGCCGTACAGACGTGTAATATTCTAGCCCTACCACACATCGCCCTCGTACGTCAACAATAATTAAATTCTTTCGTTTTCAACTAACTCGAATATAGCGTATAGGGAAGTAAAATGAACATTTTTTACAAGAAATTGATTTCTGAACTTCATCTAACATTTGGTTCACCATCCATGGTGTCTATGATGAAATTATGAATAGTTTTTTTTGCAATACAAAAATAGGTAAATCTTTGCATTTGTGTACTCTTGATTATTGATATTAGTTTTCTTGATTAGACTAGAGTGGTTACAAGTTCATGGTTGTGTAAGAAATTTGATATTGGAATTTCACTGAAATATCGATTCACTATGCATTGCGGTCTATGGTGAAACTATGGATATTTTTTTTTCAGTACAAAATTAGATAAATCTGTTCATTTATGTATGCTCGATTATTAAGATTATTGTTCTTGATTAGACTAGAGTGGTTACAAGTCCATGGTAGTGCAAGAAATACGTTTTTGGAATTTCACCAAAATGTCCATACACTATATGCACTGGGGTCTATAATGAAACTATGAATAATTTTGTTTCAGTACAGAATTAGATAAATCTGTGCATTTATGTATGGTTGATTATTTAGATCATTGTTCTTGATTAGACTAGAGTGGTTACAAGTCCATGGTAGTGCAAGAAATATGTTTTTTGAATTTCACCAAAATGTCAATTCACTATGCATGGCGGTCTATAAGTGTGTGCGTATTTTGTTGGTGATTTCCTTTTCAAGAAATATCACACGGACAATCAAATTTTTGGCTATAATATCAGCTTCTGTCTAAAGTGACCCTCCCCCCAATATAGGTTTATATAAAAAGTGACCCTCCCCCTTGAAGTGTTTTCTAAAAAGTGACCTCCCCAAATTCCCCCGGCCCACCCCCCTGTAATTACTGAAGGCTCCCTTAGGCTGTATTGAATTTCAGAAAAGATTCCTGCCTTTTACGGGCTGATTTTGATGTCGACTTTTATGACTTGTAAAGCCAGGGTCCACCACACCTTGTGGTGGAGGGATAAAAGTCGCAAAACACCACAGCAGATGACGTTATGGACCCACAGCTGCTCTGGGTAACCAGGGGCAGGCAACAAAGCACAAAAGGTGTTCGCAAGCTCTACGATGGCGAGAGGGTAGATATTTTGTTCAATCAGTGGAGGGGAAGAGGGTAGCTGCAATAATTGAAGCCTTGGTTGAACGTGGGGATTGGGCTTCTGTCGTGCACCCGGGCTTGCGGCCTTGGTTGGGGCAAGGCACGAGCCGCATGACAGAAGCCCAATCCCCACGGCCAACCAAGGCTACAATTATTGCAGCTAGGAAGGGGGTATCTGTTTTATGTCAGTGGGCGGTGAAGAGAGCAACTCTTTCTTTTGTCAGTGGGCGGGGAATTTTTGTTTTAATTTAACAGTGGGCGACAGTTGCTAGTCAACGTAAATGGAATGTGATTTTTCGGTACAAAGTGAAAAGAAGTCCTTACAAACCTGAAAATACAGTTAGTTTTCAATCGGGTTCGAACCCACAACATACGGCATCAGTCGCCTAGCGGAGAGGCCACAGAGAGAACTGCTCGGCTAAATCCCCACTCTCAAAAAAGAGTGGTTCAATAGCCGGCTAAGTTGTTACATAAAGATAGCACACTTTAGGTGAACATAAGTCATGATAACATTGATGTAAGGGACGGACCATTAGATCTTGGGAGGGGGGGGTGGTCAAAAACAGAAAAAAAAAATTTTCAGAGCAGAAAGTTAGGAAAAAAAAAATCTTCAAACTAGTTTGCAAAATAAAAAAAAAAATAAATAAGAAGACAAAGGCGTAAAAAAAAAATCTGCAAAAGTCTTTAAAATTTTGAATTTTTTTAGATTTTACCGACAGTAAGCAACTTTCTGTATTTTTAATACATCCTCCCGGCACATTTTTAATTTTAATTTATACATTTAGAGTGACTGTATCCCTTATACTGGAAGTTGTGATTATCTTATCTTTTCAGGACTTTTGTATTCTGATCACTTGAAAATTATGAAATTATAGAGCCTGTTTTCTACTTGTTTCCTGCGTACAAACCAAGCAGGTACACTAGGTAAAACATTGAAACTATGGTATGGTTGTCAAGACAGAAAGTTGTATTTGCCTTTTAAGATCAAGGTAAACAGATGCAGGCCACATCAGTTTCATTTTTTCACAGCATTTTCTTACAATGATGAATGCAAGAATGGGTGAACAAGTAGAAACACGTCAATAATGATAAAACAACATATCAAGTCATTATGTATTATTTTGCTTTTAAAAAGGCATTTTCAATTCTTTTTTCTCAAAAAGCAGCCTCAAAAAACAACAGCAACACATGTTTTAACATTCAACAATACACTACGTAGAATGCCATCTATCCAACAAATCCCAACACAAAAACACATAAAAGGGTTGAACTTTGAAAGTTTCTCGATAGCAAATACTGAATAAATCTGCATGGTTAATCGTTTTTGTGTAGCAAATTTCAAAGAAATTGGACAAGCCCTTTCAGAGAATACAGATTTTTTGACCATGAATGGCATAAATTGCCCAAAAAGACAAATATTGAAATTTCAACACATCTATACACATTCAATCAATTTGGACATGCTGCTACAGAGAAATAGATGTTTGATCAAAAAAGGGCAACAATTGCTCTAAAAACACAAATATGCAAATTTCACTATATTATTTAGCTTATTTTAGCTTCTCAGCTTGTCAAAATCAATTGTAAATCATGAGATATGCATGAGTTTGGTGGGGTGAATGTAGGCATTTCACCACGCAGTAGAAAGGGAAGCCAGGAAACCAAAATAGTCAATTTTTAAAACTATACGAAGCTACTGAGGAGCAAGAAGACCATGTTTCAGAGGAAGATGTGTAATCCGAAAAAAATGCTCCAAAGTGCCACCAAATAACACCATTTTAATCTCTATTTTTCAAAAGCTCCAACGGCAGGAGGGGGACACCCCCTCCTGACCACCCCCGCAAAAATACTCCCCAAGTGCCACCAAATAACACAATTTTAATCTCTATTTTTCAAAAGCTCCAACAGCAGGAGGGGGACACCCCCCTCCAGACCTCCCCCGGCAAAAATACTCCCAAGTGCCACCAAATAACACCATTTTAATCTCTATTTTTCAAAAGCTCCAACGGCAGGAGGGGGACACCCCCTCCTGACCACCCCCCGCAAAAATACTCCCCAAGTGCCACCAAATAACACCATTTTAATCTCTATTTTTCAAAAGCTCCAACAGCAGGAGGGGGGACACCCCCCTCCTGACCTCCCCCGGCAAAAATACTCCCCAAGTGCCACCAAATAACACCATTTTAATCTCTATTTTTCAAAAGCTCCAACAGCAGCAGGGGGACACCCCTCTCCTGACCTCTTCCCAGTGACCGCTTGCGTGGCCGCTTGCGGTGCTTGGCACCACATGTTTGCCCTCTTTATCTTCAAACAGCGACGAACGAAAAAAAAATTATAAATCTGAAAATTTACTCTGAAAAAAAAAATTGCACAGATAATCTCAATTGGAAAAAAAAAAATTTCAGAAATTTACAATAGTAAAAAAAAATTTTCACAATTTCATTGTGACCACCCCCCTCCCAAGATCTAATGGTCCATCCCTAAGGATAATGGAGAGCTATTGTGATGGGAGAGGGGAATGGAAGCTCTCGTTTTTGGGAGAGTGTCACTAGGGAGTTTTCGTTTTTGGGAGGGGAGCGCGGAAAACATTTGTTGACTGGGGAAGCTTTTTAACATAATGGTGGGAGGTCAGTTGACTAACAGTGTTTACTTATTTTCAATGCTATATTAACACTAAACAAACCCCACTGAAAACACCTTTTTTTGAAATCTCTCGATATAAACTGCCCCTGAATGTAGGGAGTTGTCACGCTATTTGACCTTTGACGTCACATTAGTCTTATGTTAACGTTAGGAAAAGACAACATTCACTTTTTTTAAAAAATATACACGTAACCATCACTAAGTTATGCAGTGGGCGATGGTCAAAAGGTGTTGGATTTTTGTGAAATAATCTTGGTGAACTACAGCGCATTGAAGTTTCGTTCTCTAGGCTGAACCTGTTCGAAATCTGCATGCGATTGCGAGACGGATTACACAAGAAGACATTCTGAAAAAACTATACTTTTGACTTTTCTGGTAAAATTCGACAGAAAAGATGTATGATAGTAAGGTTATTCACAAAATTTGTCATTACAATATTTGATTTATGTACTCGGTGACATGCTTTATTTTCACTCTATGCATTTATTGAGGAAATAGGGCAATATTGGCTGACCTTCACCTGTGGACTTTTTACAGTCAGACACTACTGAGAAATTTTGCGTTATGCATTTCATCAGTGTATATAAGCCGCTCTCAGATGCTTAGCGGGGCAGTGTGCAGCTTGATGCAAAACCTGGTATTTTATAGTTACTGACAAAAAGTAATGAAGTTGCCAGTCTAGTATCTGGCCAGTAAGCTTAAATATGTGGCTTTGCTCTCCTGTCTTTTTTGTTGTTTTTTTTTGTTTTTGTTTTTTTGTTGTTTTTTTTTGGGGGGGGGATGTTGTCAGCACAGCCCCAGAGTAACTGCCTCAATACCTAGAAGTGTGCATGTACTTTTATTGTTAACAAATATTACAAGCCTTTGGACAAAATTGATGTAAAGAACATGTGAAGTATATATTGGTTTTCACAATAAAATTTGCCAGTATGCCTATACTGGTAACATCAAGTCCAGACAAAACATTTCCATTACATGTAATTTAATTCGTACAATGACAAATCATACTCATAAATGCACATGGCAGCAGATTTCTCTGCAGATGAAGTGGGGTTTTAACATTGCAAGTAATTAAGTAAAGAGAAAATATCACTGCCATAGCATAGCTAGGGCAATCTCATCCTTTGGGAGGGGATTTCATTGAAAATAGGGTGCGTTCAAGCTACCATTTGGTGAAAATTTGAGTTTATTAGGGTGTCTTTCTTTGAGGATGATGTTAAATGGCAATATGGCTTGGAGCAATCACTACACATCAATTTTTAAAAATGACAATTCATCTTTTTTTTCCAATTGAAACTAATATGAGGTTATTACGAAAATACCCCAAAGGGAATGCACGAGGACATTGGCGCAGCGTATCGCCTGACACGAAGCGGAGGGCGATGTGCAGCACCAATGTCCGAGTGCATCCTTTGCGGTATTTTCGTAATAACCTATTCACGGTCCCTCCAGGAGGGACCGTGCCTTATTATTATACAGGTTACATTCCTGACTGGGGCATCAAATTGTCAGAGTGGTGACCGTTTACGTGCAATGTCAACAATTTTTCTTCCGATTTTATCGCACCAGTGTGGAACGCTATCTCGGACGTGCTTCTGCAAACTTTGGAGTGTGTGCACTACACACACACGTACGTACAGAGGGCGCACGAGACTTGTTCTGGCACTCATCCAAGGGGTCCCTTGAAACTGTTCTACAGTGAACACGCAGATACAACCGCAGGGGATTGGGCACCTTGAAACCGTATACATGTTACGGAACGGGGGTTCTGTACGGCTGTTTTAGCGCATGCAAAATTCTTTTGTTCTCGATGGTAGATGTATAATAATGTTATTTATGCACTTGTTATGACAACTCTAACAGTTAAACATATAGGGCCAAAGTCCCTGAAGCTACTATAGACATGGATACAAAATTAAGTATTTCCTGACTGTATGAAATTATCTCACAAAGGTCATCCTAGGGACCTGTAAACCAAATATTAAAGCTGTCTGACCAGCAGTTTTGAAAAAACAAGCAACCCAACAGTCGACAGAGCTCTGCTGTGTTATGTAGAGAATAACTTTTTGTGACACATGTATTGATGAAGAATGTGGATATTTTCGATAGCTCATTCGAAATGTCATTGTAATTTCAATATATTATATTAAGATAAAGCCTAGGAACCTGTATACCAAATATCAAAGCTATTAGATGAGTAACTTTTGAGAAACAAATATTTTGACCAAAAATGGCAAAAATTGACCCAAAAATACAAAAATTGAAGATTTCATCAAATTTCAATATATCACACTAAGACAACCCCTAGGAACCTGTACACCAAATATCAAAGCTGTCAGACAAGCAGTTTTGATGAGAAAAGGTTTTGACCAAAAATGACCCAAAAAAATCCTTAAAAATACAGATTTGCATATTTCATCACAATTTGAACAAATCTAAGTAGGGTTATCCCTAGGGACCTGTATACCAAATAACAAAGCTGTCTGACCAGCAGTTATGAAGAAGAAGATTGCTTACCAAAAACACCTTCTTTGGCACTAATTTGCATATTTTCAACAATATCAAAAAATTAAAAAAACAGTTTCTCAAAATCATATTTTCATCTACACAACAAATATCAAATCAGTAAGTACTGTGGTTCTCAAGATATTTGAGTGGATGGACACCTCACAAATGGACATACATACATACATACATACATACATGCATACATACATACATACGTACATACATACCGGTACATACAGACTGACGACGGACGCCGGACGGATACCCATCCCAATAGCTTCTATAGACTATAGTCTATAATAGCTAAAAAGGAAATAAAACATTTCAGAACAAAAAGGTCTCAACTTTTTCGAGGGCATGTTATCTAATTGCAACTTTACTACATTGGATAGTTGTGTTGAATCACGACCAGTTGTATTTTTTTTATTGTTGATGATATCATTTCTATGCAGAATAAAACAATGCCACAATTCATGATGATATGTCATTACATATTCAAACTAAACTCACTTTCACATGTACATTCATCGAAGTTATTCCACAGTTGAGAAATCTATGAATCTTACACTGCATCAGACATTATACTATTAGTGATGTCTGACACATTGGCTTAAAGTTGGGCAATATTTACAGAACACGGTGGACTATGTGGGAACTACTTGTTAAATCTCATCCATGGAGATCATTCATTTTAAGATTAAAATTACAACCTGAATCCTAATCTAATACTTTTACAGATCTCATTTGATTACATTTACCGGCAACGTCTATTTCACACAGAACCAAAATTAGCCTTGGGTTTAAGCCTTAATTGTCATTTGAGAATTACAGAAACTCTGTATGCCTCTGTGATTGTTACAGCAATCATGGAGCTATACACAGTGTGAACTGTCACTGCCTATCAAAAACACATACACCCTGCTGCTGCATCTTGATCCATTCTCAAGATTCTCTGGTGAAATAAGGTTGTGAATATCAAAATATAAAGGACTACCGGTATATTCTGAACAATTTGACTGCGTACCAAGGAACAATATGGTATTTATTTTATCAAAAGAAAATTTTGAAATTAAACCACAGAAAGGTGTCACAAAAAATCCTTTGAAAAAGACACAAAGCACAATTAAGATGACACTGAGAAGATTTGTCACTCAGTGAAAACAAGAAAATTATCCAATTCATGTTTGTAATGACGCAATGAAAAAATTACTTGTTGCAAAGAAATACATAAAAGCATGGCCTACCTAGAAAACACAGGACATACATAGATTTTTCCCCATTTAGTTTTTACTGATAAAAAGGTCATAATTGAAAGATGACTAAAGCTTGTTGATGAAGATCTTTGAATTTAATGACATATGAAGCTACTGGGAAATACTTGTCTTGATCAGCTGTCTGTGTCAAAGTAATATTACAAAGTCCAACTATGCAATGCACCTATGTTTGTGTGTGGTGAACTCATACCTTCTAAGTTTAACGGCATGCATGTAGCAATGTTCCTTTTCAGTTTTAGTTTCAAGTAGTAATTAATACATGATTTATATGGTATTTTTTTAAAATACAAAATATAGGGTTATGCACAGAATATTGAAACATATATGGCATCTGCTACACTGAACACAGCTTGTCAATTACGTCACACATGGTCCTCTCATCCATACATGATTGCACATGTATTTGTAATAATTCTGTAATGTCGAAGTCAGCATGTGTCCATACAAGTGCTCACACCAAATCAAGAGTATTATATCATGATAGCTGTGAATTTACATTGTAATCAAAAACAATTTGTACTCAATACAAAGTATTCTTGTTAAGTTCTCTGTACAAAAATCTGAATGAAGTCTCCTTTAGACCAGGCATAATAAGTGAAATTGTTCCTCAGAATAGCCACATCTACTTCAGCCGATTTAAAATTTGATTTTTGAAATTGTGGCAAATATATAATTCCATATTGCAATGGCATTGTCAGTGATGGTATCCTTTAGTCTCTTGAGTTTTTGTGCCCCTCTGACTTCGAATGAGATTTCTGTGTGGAGTATGCGCAGGACAACTAAGCTTATTAAACCTTTGAGTGCTGTGATTTTTCCCACCAAAATTTTAATGCAACATTTTATCAAGTTTTTATGAATTGTCTGTACTTTTTTTTATAATTTTGGACCAAACGGGTTTCACATTTCATTGACTACATAACAGTTTTTCATCAAAATTTTGGCAAAAATATGAAAAAATTTGACTAGGGTTCATTTCATAAAACCGACAAAAATTGACTTTGGTGCTTAAAGAGTTAACAAGTTGAATAGTGTCACCTTGAATCAATCAGTTGGTAAAATCAAGACAACAAGTCTTCAGTAACAATGTAACTAGTCAGAATTTTTGGGTTGCTTTGCCAAAAAAATCCAAGGCACAATAATTTTTCTCTCCCTGGCCTGACCGTATGACTTTTGACACTATGCAACTGATAACTATAATTCATTCATAAAATATTGTATTTTGTTGAAATTTACATGTATCAATGTTCATGTAAAAATCTTCAGCCTATTTGCAACTCAGTTGTCAAAATTTTGAAAAATGAATTTGAAATTTGTAGTTTTTTCTAGGTTTACAAAAGTTTATTAAAAAACTTTTAACCAATAACATGCCAATAAATA
Organism: Ptychodera flava; assembly: GCF_041260155.1. Classification (NCBI taxonomy): domain Eukaryota; kingdom Metazoa; phylum Hemichordata; class Enteropneusta; family Ptychoderidae; genus Ptychodera; species Ptychodera flava. The sequence continues at coordinate 3,265,173 of NC_091933.1, read as the reverse complement.
AGAAAAAAATTAAAAATTCAATTTTGTCAAGGCATGCAATAAAATTTCATCATTGCTCATTTCACACACTCATTGATTATTTAAATATTCATTATATATAATCAAAACATATTAACGGGAAAACATATAAAGAGTGCAATCATAGACAAGTATTTATCAGTTAAAAGATGATCTTTTGCAAATATTTAAACTACATATTATATCCATATTCTGAATAATTATTACATGTAAAGTTATTGTGCTCTTATTAAATAAAATATGAATAAACATTTCAGTCAGGCATATGAAAGATGAAATGTGTTTAACATCAGATTTTACATGTGTCAATTTGATACTATATTTAGAAAAATTGTTTCCTTGGACGGGATAGGAACACATTGTGTAATATGGTAAAACATTTTACAACGCTTACAGGCAAATCTTGCCACATCGATGCCTGGTATGCATGTAATAGTGTGCCTGACTTTAATTTGGATGTGTGTGAGTCCATAGCCATCTGGTCGTAAAGACATTAATTTGCACCCCAGACTGGTGATAGTAATCTGTCTCAAGGCTTACATGTCAAATATATTTCGGTGTCGGGTTTTCTGTTGTTTATCCTGTACAAACTATCCAGTCACTTAGTGTGTGTAAAAAAACATTTGTTGTACCACGTACAAAATGCATTTCTTGAATAAGTTGAGAACAAAACTTTGACTCCTACATTTTTTGCAAACTGTACAAAATCCGACAATGAAGTCTTGCCTCAGTCTGTCAGCAAGGACAACGAATGAAAAGTCATAAAGCTCATCTTGAAGTTTTTGTATTGAATTGAACAGTACTATATATAATGCATAGGATTCATTGACAAAACATGACAAGAAATAATTCACAGTATACACAATTCGTCAAGTACATATAAAACCTTGACATACGTACACTTGAATATTAATGAAGAACAGTGTCAATGACACTTGGCTCACATTTGGTTCGATGTGGCGGGCAAGAGTTAGAGTACTTAACTAAGTTTGCCCCTGGGAACATGCATACCAAGTTTCAAAGCAGTCTTACAAGCAATTTCAGAGAAAGTGATTTTTTGACCAAAAATGGGAAAGATTGCCCTCAAAATAAAAATATGAAAATTTCACCACAATTTGAAGACACTCAAGTAAGATTGCCTCTTGGTACATGAATACCCAGTTTCATGGCAATCAGAGTAATTAATTCAGAGAAAATGAATTTTTGACCAAAAATGGGAAAATTGCTCCAAAAATACAAATATGAAAATTTCACCACAATTCTGACAAATACGACAAAAGTCAACCCTAGGATTATGAATATCAGAGCCCAACGAGACCTTTGGGAAAAATGCTTTTTTGATCAAAAATAGGAAAAATTGCCCTAAAAATACAAATGTGACAATTTCACCACAATATGAAGAATCTAATGGAGGCCCACCAGGATCATGCATACCAAGTTTCAAAGCAATTGGACAAGCAGTTTCAGAGTAGAAAAGTTTTTGCCAAAATGGGAAAAATTGCCCCAAAATACAATTATAAAAAAAATTTCACCTTAAATTGAACAAATCTAAAGTCACCATAAAAAACCTGCATACCAAGTGGCTTGTGGTAACAGTTTTAGCAATTTGCTGGATTTTCCCCTTTTTACTCATTTGCATATTTTTGACACTGTCATATTCAATTGAACAAATCACATCTCCAACCCTGGGTGCACCTGTACACCAGATGCTAAGATGGTAGGTGCTGCGGTTTTTGAGTTTTTGGTGTGGACAGACATACATTTGCACACACATACATACATACATATAGACACAACCGACTTACTGTATAAGCTCTGTTTGGTATGTATACATATACCAAATGTGAGCTAAAAATCAAGCAATAACCAAGGACCCGAACAAGGAATGGCAGTTGGAATAGATGGCACAGTTGATCCTATCAATGCAAATTTTGACGGGCAATTCAGCACATGTGTCACCTAGAGGAACAATGTATCATTATAGAACATTGCCACTTACTGCAACCTTAGATGACCTTTCTATGTCAAAGTTAAATAGTCAATAGCAAAGTGACCATGACAAGTGGATTACTTCCACAAACCAGGGGAATCTCATTCCTACACTCTACGCTATGACATTTAAATCAAGCAGGATATCCTTGATGAGTTTAAAAGAACGCACACTGTTATAACAAATTCAAAACCCAAAGATTTAAAATTGTGAATAAGCTAGAACGAATCAGAATTTACATATAGAACACCCATTAAGCTTAAACATTCATGGATTAAAAAGAGTTGAGCGTGTCTATTATTTTGTACAGAGGCATAATGATTTTGTAATTCCAGTGTGGCATTTGTCAAGAATGAAGTAATACATTTCGTGAATGTAGTAGCATTTCATCATGTATGCTACTAACGTTCATGGTTTTCAGGATATTCTTGGTCTTTATTAGACCGAAAAAACCAAACATAGATAAATAAACATAAAAAGCATTGTTACCAGTCATGGTTTCTTTCCAAAAGCTGGGCGACAATGCGCATCATATTTTTATTGAGTCCTATTTAGTCAGTCTGCTTTCTAAGCATGTAATTAACAGTTAATTTTCATGAGTTGTATTGAAATCTTCATTTTCTCTATCCTCGCTCTTTGCTCCAATGAGAAAAGAAGGAGTTGATGCGAGGGCTTTCAAGAGATGTGCACATTCAGCAGAAACAACTCTGTTTTGGGCCATATGGTATGTTTAATTTCTGTTTCTAAAACTCCAATGAAATGCCAACAGAACTAACGTACTGGTACACTTCCAGCACAGAGTATGCATCCTGATTGCATATCCAACGTAACAGCGTGTTACATGATGTGGTATTATTTGGCGTGGTAAACAGCTTGGTAGGTGCTTCAGTCTGGATCTGACACTGTAAAGTTCTGAATAACCTAACACATAACAATAAGGAGTCCATTGTTTATTGTTGCCAGGCTGAATGTCAACACAATAAATCATGAAATCTGATAAGTTAAACACTGTATTGTCTGCGACAAGCATTTTGTCTGCACACAGACAGTCATTCTACTGTGCTCTGCGCTCCTGAATAAAGTTTACATGGAATTTTCTTATTCTGATTAAAAAAAAAAACCATCAAAATTTTTAATCTCAGATTGTATGTCATGGTCTGCCCACCAAAAGCAGTCACATTAACTATATCATGCAAGCAACTACTGCCTCTGTGATAGTGTAAACTATGGCCGCTTTGTCTGTGCTCAATTTCCTTCTGAAGTCATTGTTCAATCAATGTCAGTTGAACAGCTTTGGAAAATGAGATTGAACTTTTGTGTTCTTTGTTTGTTATTGTTTTACTTTTCAGGTCTGCAAGGCCATTGTCATGGTTTGTCGACATTGTCACTCACTCACTTGGTTTTCAGTTACATCTTGAGACAGTACTTTAGAAGAAAGTTGTTTGATTGAAAATCAAGTAACTAAAAGTATGTGGTGTGGTGTGTAAGGGGATTTTGAATCAGACTGGGCGAGAGGTAAGTACGGGAATCAAGGAACAGAGGTATGGTGGATATATAATCAAACATCAAGGTTCAAAATCCACATTTTAGATAGGGCAATCTTACTAAAATATTGAAATTGAAAGGAAAATGTGATGTCATCAAATACATTTGCACACTGATCTTTTATATGTTCATGTGGTATCGCAGGTAAAATATCTGGTTGACATGGTGATGACCCATGTCTTTCACATTTCAGAGACTCATTTGAAGAAAATTTGTGCAAAACTTGGACAAAAAAATAATGCACCTGAAACTTTGTAAGACTTTGTTGTATTTGTATACTCAACATGTTCATAAATTACAGTAGAACCCAAGCCACATCCTGGCACTTACATTGTGACTGGAAAGTCAGTATTTCCATTTTTTTTTTTGAACTGAGAAAATATTATAGTTCAAAGAGATACACAGTGATGCATTCCAAATATCAATTTAAAACACAGCTGGGAAATACCATTTACGGAAACACTGTAATGTTCTATGCAGTCTTAAAAGCCCTGATAACCTTACAAGCCCTCTACCTATCTCTACCTACTACTAAAGTTAGCCCCTGTGAACTGGTCAATGGTAAATCAAATTTTCAATTCAGCCTCAATGACATTTCAAAAACTTAATGTGTATGCAGATCCAAGAGACTGGAATTAAACTGTCATAATGTTTAAGGATAGTTTATTTGCTGTCTTAGATCTTCAAATTCACTGAATGACACAAACGATATACTTACATTTTCAAAGGTTAAAAATAATGGTCACCATTTAGGAAAGATTCATACAGCTTGTGATATGAAAAATTTACAAGCAGTAGGATATATATTTTATCTTTTAAACCTTACGTTTCCTGTGTATAGGCCAAACCTATCCAGAAGGGATTTGAAAATCTATTGAGCTGTGGATATCTGCAATCTATGCACTGCTGACGTCAGTGTTCAGTGATAACAATCCATTATTGTAGAGATCATGCTGGTGTCAAACTCTGAGGTCAACAGGATTATGGCACAACAGTCCGGATACAAAACATCTTTTATTGGTGCTTGTCTTCACCAGTGACAATGTTATGTGACTTGCCTTATTCTAATTCACAGGGCAAGACTTGAGATCACAGGGCTCATGCTGAGCTGCAGTACAATTCAATGCTATCCTAGGGGGGTATATTTGTATCTATTCATTGAGAAGGTGCTCTCAGACAAGCAATGATTAAAGGTCTGGTGAAATGGTCCCGTTCGTGTGACTGAATATCTTTCAGGGGGTCAATACTATTACACTCGCAACAGAATTGCAACCTAAAAGTACGCGCAAGTGTTAATTTTTTTGATATTTCTATGCGCGGCTTTCATGGGGTCATTTTGCGACACTCAGGTCACGCCCATAGCGGGGATAATGGTTGGCCGTCTGTGACGTCACTGGTGTGTTCATTTACATCGAATAGCGGTCCAACGCCGCCTTATCTCTGCCGGTATCCGCTAACAAACACTGTTCGCGCTGCCCATTTGCCACGTTCGCCAATGCGAATCGAAATCCGAAGTGGCGAAAAAAAAAATCGATCCTAATTCGCCACAGCGGCGAAACTGATTTTTGTTTAAAAAATATGGTAAAATAAAGAAAAAACGTGGGTTTTTTAGTCTTTTGTTTAATCTGCGCTTCTCTCTCGGCGATTCGCAAAAACTGTGTCTACTTCCGTATATTATTGCGTTCTTTCCGTCGTACGTATTTGCAATCGAGCCAAGTCTCGCGAGAGATATGACGTCATTTAGTCTAGTGGTGTAAAGCATGCATAAATGGCTCTCGTGAGAAGTGAAACTTAGACACACGCGAGCCCTCGCGATAAATTTGACGTCATTTTGTCTAGTGTACAGCGGGCAAAGGAACGCTCGCTCGCGAGAATTGAAACTTTTGCTATACATAGCAGACATACGCATTTTAATCGAGGCAACAAGGATCGGTGTTGCAGTTGATTTACATTGCGGTCTCGATGTTCTGTGTTGTGCATTTTAATCACAGTCTTCAACATTCCATGTTGCGGTCGATTTGCATCGCGGTCCTCGTGGCGCGGTATTCCCCGTTGTTCTTCAATTTAATTGCCGTCCCAATGACGCGTTCCGTGTTGCTGTCGATTGCATGGAGGACTCTACCTCCATGATTTGTATCGCGATCTCTACGTTCCGTGTTCTTGTTCGTTTTAATGGCAGTCTCAACATTCAGTGTTGCTGTTCATGCAGCTGATTTGCATTGCGGTCCCAACCTTCTGTGTAGCGAGTAGCGAGGCAGGCCCAGCCGAGGGACCGTGGCCGATCGTAAGAACCAGCAGAGACAAGCACATTATCATGGTTCTTGAAAACAATCAACACTTGACGGGAACTTGAAAAAGTTTACAGTTGAGCCGTTCATGTTCTTGCCGCTGTCACAGCCACCAAAAGAACAACGTTCTTCCATAGTGAAGGAGGAGGACACTGTCCTGATCATGTAAGCGGAAACCCTAGAAGTTACCCCCCGTAGGGAGCTTACGGAGGTGTGAAATACCTTACTTCCCGTTATGAGATACGGCGTCGGGCAAACTTCGGAAAGCCGAAAAAAGTCGACTGGAGAGGCTCGGGGGACACGCCCACATTGCATTTTTCTTTTGCCATATTTCATAATCACGCGCGCTAAACGGAAAAAGAAATGAATGTAACTGTTTTATAGACCATCAACTGTATTTCTGTGATTTTGCAACATGGGCATTTCACCAGACCTTTAATACCATAAGGAAGATGGTCTCAGTGTACTCCTGCAGTTGTACATGTACTATTCAAAGAACAAAACTCAAGACAGTACTAATACATTGGAATTGAAGATGGCTTCACTGAATTGGTTGCTTGCATGGGTATTGACCTCTATCATGAACTTACTGGATATGGCACATCCTGATCAAAACTGAAACTTGTAACGTTTGAATTGCCTAGATAAGCAATTGGAGTGTTTTGCTAGCATGTGAAACTGTACTGTGGGCTCAACTCAATAAATACCAAGTAAATAAAATCTTTTGAAAAAAATCACAAATTTGCAAAATTTTACATAAAGTGATGAGGTGAAAAAGCTTGAAATTTGCATAAATCTCATGAGGTGTATTTTATGTGCGTATTGTACTGTAGCCATGGTGATTAGTTACTATTGATATCAATTCACCGATCATTGAGAGCAAGTACACTGGACACGAAATCATGGAGTTCAATAAAATCAGCAATCACAATATTTACACCTTTCGCTCCGATAGTCTTATCCTTCAGATAAAATTGCAAATTTCTTATTGCCATAATGGCACAGACACTTTTCAAATCTCTTCCTATATTAGCTAAAATAGTTGTGCCTGTGGGAGTTAAGACTCCCTGGGTAACATGAAATTTGTCCGGATTCCTGCCCTTGGTGTGGTAGGCTTCTAGGATATTGACCATCTTTGGGGCTTCTGGGGTGCGGGGCCAGACTGAGGGAATCATGCTCCCATGCCACAGGTTGTGGTTGCTGTGAGCTATGTCGTTATGGTAAAAGACAATCACCTGCCACTGATTTTCCCAGAGAATGTTGAGGGCACAGCCGTCCACATCAATGCTGGGACAGATTTTGCTGCCAAAAATTTCCATGAGTTGTTTGGTTAATTGGGTGTGATGGGTGTCCTGCATGTCAAACAGGTGGTTGAAGTCCAGTAGAACGACTTCTTTGGGATGGCTTTCCAACCAGGTGTTGATCTCATTCATGGCATCCACAACTTTCCCAGCAAACAGTCCATGGACAAAGTGGAGGTCCTCCTTGCCAAGGCAGCTGGAAACTCGGAGGTCAAAGTATCGGATGCCACGATCCAGTTGTTCCGTTAGAGTGAGGCTCTGATTGACAGACCATTTGTAGACGATTTCCTTGGCCTTATTACCAAAAAAGTGGACCAAGTTTCTAATTGTATCTGGAGATCCCGGAGCTACTCCTGATTTGACATCCAGGCTACTTGTAAATGAGTTGTGGGACCCTACAGATACATGAGAAAAAGAAAATGAAAACAAAAAAGAAGTTGATTTGTGTTCCATCTAACATGAGAATGAAACAAAAACTCTGAAATATTTATAACTGTGAAGAAAGAGACTGGGTATTTATAGCAAGGAGAACTAATTAAATGTACATCTACACAGAGACAATTGCATTAAACATATCTGAAGGACAGAAGTAGTGTTTTTTACTATTTTTGTGGCATTTTTGTGGTTCCAGTCATTAAAGTATCATTGAAGTATTATGAGTGATAAAAAGTCCAAGGATAAATGGGTTCACACTGAGCATACCATGTCATGTATATATCAGAATCTTGTCAATGGAAAGCAATCCAAGGACTAGACTTGACCTTCATTAGCAACAAGTGTTACAGATCATGCATATACACAATAATAAAGACAGTAACAACAGTCAGACATGGTCTTCTACCTGGTCTTTCTGTCTTTCAACACGTTTAGAAATAGAACTAGACACTGTCGTAATATTCTCCATAAATAAATTAATTAATTAATAAATAAATAAATATTCTGCTGTTAAAAGGCTGTTAAAAAAACTTCCTGTGGTAATTTACAACCCTTACTACCTATCCCAAGTATGAAATTGCTATCTACAATGGCAAACTAGAGACCAACTGGATGTTGTACGTGAATTAATATTCTACCAATATTTCAGAATTGTAGTTTACACCTTTGAAGCACCTTCCATTAATATTACCAATAATAAAATAAAACAAAAAACATCAAACCTGTTTCTATTACAGGCTGTATGTATTCGTTCCACAACATTAGATCAATGTTTACAGGACTGAGACACGCAGACTTACATGTTAAATGATTCCACATTGCTACCAGGTAAAACTGCTGTTTGTATCTATGGTAACTGATTAATTCTGACAGTGATTGATAACACCTATCACATCTACACCGCATGCATACTTTGGCAAACACCTATCACATCTACACAGCATACATACTTTGGCAAACACCTATCACATCTACACAGCATGCATACTTTGGTAAACACCTATCACATCTACACAGCATGCATACTTTGGCAAACACCTATCACATCTACACAGCATGCATACTTTGGCAAACACCTATCACATCTACACAGCATGCATACTTTGGCAAACAACTATCACATCTACACAGCATGCATACTTTGGCAAACACCTATCACATCTACACAGCATGCATACTTTGGCAAACACCTATCACATCTACACGGCATGCATACTTTGGCAAACACCTATCACATCTACACAGCATGCATACTTGGCAAACACCTATCACATCTACACAGCATGCATATACTTTGGCAAACACCTATCACATCTACACAGCATGCATACTTTGGCAAACACCTATCACATCTACACAGCATGCATACTTTGGCAAACACCTATCACATCTACACAGCATGCATACTTTGGCAAACACCTATCACATCTACACAGCATGCATACTTTGGTAAACACCTATCACATCTACACAGCATGCATACTTTGGCAATTGGAAACACAAGCATGCCAGCAGCACAACATTTCCCTCCATACACTTAATAATTTGATAATTGATGATACAAGTGGCACCTTGTAGTGTCATTTTCAATCACAGAGGGCAAAGGGCTGTTAAAAACAAACTTAACAATTTGACGACGCTGTTGAAAACATAATGATAAATGCTGACTGTAAAAGAGTTTGAGACAGTCTGACACTCATAACAACTTGATATACCGTTCAAGTGTCTGGTGATTTGAGAATTTAATTTGCAGACTTGCTGAACTTGGTACCTCTGATATCAATGTGGTGTTTGTTAGAAAAGGGTGATGTCAATGTTTACTGCTCAACCTCAAATAAGTTCTGCTTACACATTGAATTTACTGTTATATCAGCAAATATTTACAAAGTTGGTCAGTAGAAGCTTGTCATTCATTTTAATTTACTGAACAAAAGCAATCTACTAGTCTGTATAACACAACCACTTCACCTTAAATCTAAGAATTTTAATGAAGAGACCTACCTAGGCTCAAGATACCACAAACTGGAGGTTGACCAAACCGTATGAAATTAACTATTCTTATTCTGAATATCAGGGAAAAATGCAATCATATTTGAATATAGAAACCTGTTTTGATTTTGATGACAGTGTCTCTACTATATTCATCGTGCACGAGGCGGTACAAGATGAAATTTTCATGATGTCATCATTCTTCAACTATATGTAATGATATAGTCTATAATAAATCCAAACACAGGAAAAGAATGTGTATCAGAGAAAGAAACCATGCAATTAATTATTTATAAAACAGCCACATTTCTTTATCTAGTAGGCGTACTCTTCTTCATATGTGCTTATCTACTTTTACACTTTGCAAGTCTTTCTCTGTTCTTCAATTTGGAATCCTTTGACAGAGTTTGCTTTCTGTCATTTTGTGTCCTTTTTTTGAATTGTAACTACAACAAATTTGTGTTTTATACTCTTCAATATTTTATTCCCATGCAGGTGGGATAAAAATGATTTTATGGAGTTCAAGCAATACGAAATATTTTCCTCAGTGATCAGTATATCAAGGAAAATCATTTAGCATGTAAGGAATATTCATACTTGCTATATTTATAGTTTGATTGTAGATGTTACGTAGCTGTATTGACATGTGGGTGTGTATTATGACAACAATTATTTTGACATGCACTTCATCATTGCTTAAATTTATTTACATAAAATATGTAAGTTTATCTGAAATTTAAATATGGCAATCATATACTCACGCTACAAACAAACAGCCTATTTGGTCACTTAATGAAAGTCAAATTTACAAGAAATGACAAGTAATACCCTGAACTAGAGATCAATATTAGTGAAGCCAATATGACTGCAATGCTTAATTACAAAATCTGGAAATTGATAATTATTTTTACTTGTAAGCAAAGCTCAACAAATCTTGAAATGTATTTCTCCTTTTATCAATATCCTCCCAAGTCAATCTTTTAAAATTGCTTTAGCTTTTATTGAAATAATATTTTTTGAAATATTTTAATTTATAAGAGTATTTTGTTTGTCACCATGGCAACTGAATAATAGCATGTCAAAACACATAAAAGATCAATTTATGTTGATAATATGCTAAGAGTGTTAAAAGAGTTCATTTGTCACAATATTGAATGGTAAATACTCAAAGTTTAACCCTAGGGAGAGGTGATATAATCAGGACACTTGATATTTCTGTGAAATATTATCAAAGTCCTACAAGCTGAGATAATTTGAAATACTGGACTGAATTTAAAATTTAAGTTTCTAAAATGAGTTTAATATAGTATATTTGCTGATTAAGTTTTCTCCAGCTCAATGCTCTAATTGTTCCCAGGGCCCTTCATGCAATTCTAATGAAACTTTCTTCAAATTATGAGCCAAATCCATGGAGGCAAGACTGAAGATTAGTAGATACAAAGACATTTGTTTAAATAGCGCTGTTTGTTACCCGAGTCCACTCATACCATCACTTTACTTAGAAGCCTCTAAGAAAATCCCTTGTATTCATAACCAAAGGTGTGTCCACTAATCTTCAGTCATCCCAAAATGGTTTCTCCTAAATTATTCTACCGGTAATTGCCTTAATTGTAAATTCATATTCAGCAATAATGCCACTCATACATTGCGCAAAAAATGTCATGAAACACTTGTTATTTAGAAAAGATCAGAGGACGTGAATGACGGAAACGAACGATTTCATCGACATAAACTGCCAAGCACTCCTAACAGTAGCCTGTCACGCCCTCACATACACTTGATATGATGGCAGAGCTCACTGTACACTGATACGCCCATTTGTTCTAAAATGATTATGATTCGCCCAAGGTCGCGACGAGGTCGATATGATATAACCATTAAGGAAACCCCAATCGAAGATCCAATGTTGAAAAATAGAAATTCACGACTAATCCGAGAACTTTCCGATATGACATGGTCAATTGAAAGTGTCGATTCAAGATAGGGGTACGGCAGTGCAACACTGTCGTAAATTTGTTTGCCCGGACAGCATAGCTAGAAGCATGAATGTTTATATTTGATTGGCCGGGCACTGAGACACCGAGACTGGACAAACGGACAGTATTGATGATCTAGCTATTGTTTGAGGACAATTTAACAACCTGGCTTTACCTGGAATCGCTATATTCTTCAAAGGTTCACAGCACAATTTCTCGGATAGATTTGCCATCCAGTTTGAGTAATCTCGCTCAGTTTCTGAACTCGACGAGGCTGCGTCAGGTTGGTCTGGCTCCGCCATTTTGTTGACTTGAATTTACCCATGATACACTGCATATAGATACGGATCTGGTGTATCTCTTTCATCTGTGTGGTAACTTATAATACACACATACATACCATACATACATATATACATATATACATATATACATATATATATATATATATATATATATATATATATATATATATATATATATATATATATATAATTTACATATATATATATATATATATATATATATGTATGTATAAATATATAAAAATATATATATATATATATAAATATATATTTATATTTATATATATATTTATATATATATATATATATATATATATATATATATATATATATATATATATATATATATATATATATATATATATATATATATATATAATATATATATATATATATATATATATATATATATATATATATATATATACAGTGTTTCAGCCAGCGTGCGGCATTGCGACATTTGATGCAATTTTTGTTTTGTTCGGTCCCGATAAAATAACCGTTGTGGGTCACCATGACGCAATCTGAGCTAGGCCATATTTTGTGGCTATTGAATTTTTAGACAGTGCCTCCTGGACAGAAAACTACAGCTAACAATAAAAATGTTGTAAGATGTTGAAACAGTTTACCCTCCTTCCTACAAAGTTGCAATGTATTGAAACAGTTTACTCTCCTTTCTACAAAGTTACAAATTCCCTGGTACGTAAAACAAACATTGTTGCTGTTCGATACTACTAGTACAATACATCACCGGTGTACAACGTCGGTGAATACACTGACAGTCTGTAGGCTTGGTTTTGCATAGATAAGTGCCGCGTACCGGTCGTCCTTGAGTTCAAGTTTTACCTACATTGCTTGCATCAAAATTTGGCCTGCAGCTACTCAGTTGATAGTAAAAACCATAATTTCTAGGAAACTTTCACAATCAGAGTCATTGTACAAGTGAAAAGGAGCAAAACTCAGGTTTTCTGAAAGGTCAAATCTGGGTCATTTCACGTGATGTCATGAATGAAGACCCTTAAGTACACAATTATGGTTCAAAAGAAACCACCTAGGGAGGGCAATAGGTACAATCTTATGTAAAAGAGAAATTTCTCGGTGCCTTCCAATTTAAATGGCATTTAGCTTGACTGTCAGTTTTAAATTCTACTTTATTAAGAGTCATGGCAAATGGAGATTGTCAACAGTACTTGCAGTAACATATTCATTTTCAAATCTTCACATTTGAGAGCTGCAATTTTGCATGGTAACTTAACATCAAAGCAACAATTCAAGAGTAAGTAGGAGAACTATTAAAATTGTCCATTGGCATATTTCAAACTGCTATAACTTATACAAGAAATGGTGTTATTCTGAATTATTTTAATATCTTTGCAGATTCCACCACTTTCATGATATAATAATGAACATCACTAGACATTTCTTGAAAATATAAATGAAAATATTCTGGGCTAAAATGTTATCATAATCTTTGAAACAATGATTACTCTAAAACATTGGAAATTAAATGAACAAAATCATTGTGTATTGTTTTACAGGATTTGGGTTTGGCCAAACCATTTTTGTCTCAAGAAAAATACTTATGCTTAAGATGCTATTGAGCCTGCTTGATCACAACTATGACACAACACCAGGGCCATAAACACCACAATAATTGTATCTACATTGCCACTATGCTAGCCAATGCTTTCTTCTGCATGGAAAATTTTATCTGTGTGGCTCACAAAATTTTCGTCATGACTTACAAACTGCATAAATTTGCCACATTAGGAGCTTGTATCAAGTTGTCATTCTGTGAAACACTGACAGAATGCTACAGAAATATACACTTCACATTGCCACCTAATTTTATTTCTGGTGGTAAAAGTTTACCACCAGAAATGAAAAAATATACCTATCACTTTAATGTCATAAAACACAGATAATTAATGCATAAAACTGAACAAATATTTCTTTATGTAAAATACAAAACATCTTGATTTGAAAAATGAAGAACTCCTGAATACCAAGAAAGTTGTTGCCACACTTGAGATCATAAACTGCCTAAAATTTGTTCAAAGTGGCTACAAGATTTTTGATTTGGCTAATGAGTTGGCTAATCATCTTGGTGACTTAGGGGGAGCCCTACAGTTTATGTGCATACCACGTGGTAGCAGTAAACTTAATGATACTGCAAGTTTCATGTTGGCACAATTTTGCACAACACCATTGGCCTACTATATATACTGACCGTTAATGCACTCACCTGACTTGCCTATTGAACACCAAATACAGTACCAGGTCATAATGACACATAATGACACTGTACTGTTGTTTTATTGAAATACATTACATGTCCCCCAAAAATTTAATTTGTCCCCCATTCAGAACTACCATGGGTCACTGTGTCCCCATGCAAGCAAAAGCTGGCTGAAACACTGTATATATATATATTATTGCCTGAATACATGGGTTTATGTGCCCGAGAGCAGGAGACAATTTGCCCTACTGACGTCGGGCAAATATGTCACCTGCTCTCGGGCACATAAACCCATGTATTCAGGCAATAATATTTTTAATACATGCCTCTTCACAGTTATAAATGCTATATGACATTTAGTTACATGCAGTGAATTTTCAAACAATTTTACCATTATCGACCAGCAAACAGATTTTAACGACAGATTTTAACGAAAGTCAAAATAGCAGTGTGCGCATGGATATTTTACATCTAGCGTTAAGCGTCTATTTTGACGTCAAAAACGTCGAAAGGCTTCACTGGACTTGGTAACCATGGAAACCGGTCGGTACATCGTTCACCGGCCCGCTAACATCCCGGATGTTCCTCTTCAAATCAATGCACTGATTTGCACTCACATCGAGGCATGTAATAATGTTTATAATCCCAGTAGGCTACCTGGTTAATTTATGAATTTATTGGTCTCAGTGTGGCCTAAAATAGATAAAAGGGTACTAGCTGGCCCTCTCAGTAACGGAGGGTGCAACATGCTCATTTTAGTCTGAAAATTCAAGCATTTCAGTTCATGTGGGTGAAGATAATTGTCAGTAAAAAGAAGCGTGTTTGAAAAACTATCCCGTGTGTGTTTGTTTGAAACAGCAGTGTTGCACTGAGCCAGCAAATTTTAAACCAGGGGATAGAGTCCCACTAGGCCTACCGTTTATTTTAGGGATATTTTGCACATTTTTGGGACAACGTGTCAGTTGTCAATCAAATTTTGTATTATTTTATTATAGTTTCACATAAAAGCTATATACCGGGACCGCATCGCTAGGCTCTAATTTAAGGCAATTGTAACAGTAGGCCTATAAGCTTATCTGTCTTCAATCAGAGCTCTGTCGGACTACAACCAAGAGCAGTGTTTTAGTTACTTTTAATCACAGCTTCGAAAGTACGTAAATATATTAACCTCAAAATAATCATACAAAACAAATGTCAACGTCTATTTTTACATCCATGAGTGCGCGAGAATGCGCCGGGGACAACGGGTTCCGTTTTGGGGACTTAGGATATAAAGGCTGCATTCACAAATAACGATTACGGGGGCTGGAGGAATCGCGATTGAAATCTTTTTTTTTTCAGATCCCCCCCCCCTAAATACCCCAAAACATTCCAAATTCCCCCTCTACATGATCAAATTTCAAGTCCCCCCGGTCCCCCAACTATCGCAAGCCCGTATATCAGTAAAGGATGTGCGCGCAGAAAAAAATAAACACATGTCGCGCCTTTCCGCTCGCAGATGTTCAACACTACCTGTTATTAGCCGTTTGTAAAGTCATATTCCTACGGCAAGTTCTTAAATTTATTCATTTTTAAACGCATCAGTGAACTTTTCGGATTTATCAGTCTAAGCCAACTTGAATTAATCCAACTCTGGCCAGGTCAATTCTCCTGCCGAAGAGCACACAAAATGAGAGAATGGGCAAATCATGAATTCTGGCTAATTGTCATATTGTAAAAAACTGAGCACAGTGACCTACCAAATATTTGTTTCAAAATTACATGACATATATCTATTAGATGCTACTCAAAATTGACAATACTGGAAGGTTAAAATATTCCATCAAATAAATGTTTTCATCTCTGAAATTTTGGGTCGAATAATGGCAAATTTGGTTAAAAAATAATTCCATTTAGTCACATATTTTTTCATTTAGTCTTTACTGTTCAAAGTTTTGCTTTTGTATTATTTTATGATGAGAAAGTGAAAATTTATAAAATCAAGCGTGGTGACTCTGTCTTTTTTCTTTAATATTTGATTATTCTCATATGGCAGAATTCGAAAATACCCGATAACTTTTAAAGTCTCCTGGTCTTCCATATGTTGCTTCCTGGCCTGATCTTGTGCACAAGTATGTTTCACTGTCACGTCATGAGCGTCATTTGACTCAACTACCATGTACATCAGAGTCAGAGCTATCTCTATCACTGCTCAGGTATACAGTGACAGTGACACTACAGTAGCAGGGTAGTATCTGATAGTGACACTGGTCACAAAGAGTAGCTGTATTCACTTTGATAATTTTGACAATATTTTTGTTCAGTTTGTTCAACTGTGTTCTTGTTCTACTCCCTGCAGCATGTTGAACTGTCCAGTATTCAGCTTGCTATCACAGCCTGTGTATGTGTACCATGCATTTGTATCACTGACAAATGAATGTCAGTCTTGAATCTAATTGAGTTACCATCTAATACATATTTGTATATACTGGCTTTGTCGACAAACTGAATATTGTGTGTTTGAGGATGCTGTAGGGAAACAGCACGAAACTGTAGTTGATATATTGCACAGAAATATTGCAAAAATCATCAACAGTTGCAGCTTCCGCCCTGTTACTAGGCTCAAGTTTGGTTTTTTACGACAAATCATACATGTTTAAATTTTGTTCAAGATAAAGGTAATGAGATATTACAAAATGGTTCTAGATTTTGTTAAACTATTACAAACATTACAACAATTGGATGACATAAAAATGGTATTCATTTTTCATTAAATTACCTACAAAAACTTGGAATTGGAAAATGTACAACGTAAAAGGGAATCGAAAGATTTTCAATTCCCCCCTACAAACGGAGCAAAATTTTCACGTCCCCCCTCTACTACCCCAAAAAATTTCGAACCCCCCTGAATTCCTCCAGCCTCCCCTAACCAATTTTTGTGGACGCAGCCTAACATTGTCGCAAGGGCGCGTCTTGGCTACAACAGCACAACATTCCGTTCTCAGGGATGTTTTGTCTAGGAAAATAGTGTATTCTGAGATGTATACAGGGAAAATGCCTGAATTTTATCAGCGTCTACTTCAGAATCATGAAATTTTAGTCCATCAAAAAATGCGCATTGCATTTCTGAAAACACAGTATGGAATTCTATGTACAAATTTTTTATATCGGATTATCAGATTATATAAAGCGTAACATAGACAAAGTTGATATCGATAAAGTGGTAAAACTTGAGAATTTACAAACAACACGATTAGAACTAATTTGATATTCATGTTTTGCAAATTTCTCAAAAGTGTTAGGTGCCATGTAGCTGCATGTTGCAATATCGCAAATTACTCATAAAACAAGTGTGTAACGTGAAAAGAAAAGCAGATTAGATAACATTTTTAGATTAAATCGACTTACTTCACCATCCAATTATCTCAAATTAGTTCCAATCGTGTTAAACGAAACATGATAAGTTTTTGGTAAAGGGTGTTTCACGTCCAGCTAGAATGTTAAGCTGGAATAAAGAGTTCGAACAGAAGGTAAACTGGATAAAACGTTGGGTCATTCGCACATGAAAATAAGTTACGGTTATTCAACTGGAAATTCCTACATAAAATATGTGTGAACAATGTAAAGCTTTATTGGTGGAAAATAAGAGGAAATGCTTTACGTGAAGGCTGTATTAAGTATAGACACATCTAAACATCGTTACTTTGGATGTCAAGAAGCGAACTTGAGAAAGTTTGGAAATTCGTAGAGGTTATTATTATTATTACAAATGTCTGTGGAACACAAGCAACTTTATCTTTCAAATGTATTGTATTTGGAATTGACATTAATGCAAATGTAAATGTAAATTTAATTATTCTAATTGCCAAATGGCCCATTCATAAATTCAGATGTATTATTTCAAAGAAATTAAGTATCGTTGAGATTTTATGCAATAAACTTCAGCTAAGAGGAATAAAACTTGATAATCAAGTAATGTAATGTCCCTTTGCTTTGTTGCTTTGATAAATGTTGATGAAACGAATAAAGTTTTGATAGATAAAAGTCTAGAAAAGACTAGAATTTATTTGTCAATAAAAATGATAGTCATGACACGTGTGTGAGCTTTGTTGACAAGCAGAATACTTTGCATATTAACATGATGTAAGGGTTGGCCAGGAAACAGCATTTGATACGCAGAACAAGAAAACTGAAAATATGACCAAAAGTTACAGCAAATGCCCCTTTAATATCTATACTTGTAGATAACAAAGCAGTTCTATAAAGGTTATATACACATTTTAAATTTTACGGTTTCTTTTTTTTTGGGGGGGGGTTCTCATTTTCGAAAGGGATATCGAGGGAGGGTTACATTTTACTTGATGGACCATCCACGATTTCGACCCCCCCCCCAAAAAAAAAAAAAAATAATAACTGAGGGCTCCAGAATTTTCCGGTAAGATTCAATATTCAATTGAAAAGTTACTTGTCCGGAGCGCGCAGTGATTACACACTCACAAGAAATGTCTCTGACCAAATATGCCTAACCGAAGTTTCCTAATATTGCGAAGATAGATGTGATTGACTGCCCTCAGTTTGCACTGAGCGTGGTGCTGATGGGGGTGTCAGTCGGGACCACGCTAGAGCGCTCTATAGCCCTCAGTCAAAACAGGAATCTTCTGTGCAGCGCCCTCAGAGACCTGATCGCACACCTATTTTGTTTTTTGCTGGAGTCAACGGATTTGAGACGACTGGACATCAGTAAATTTCGTAATATTGCTGCCTTAAGTAGGCTCCATAATATCTTGACTACAACATTGAACTATACTATTTTATTATACTCTAATATATTATTTGGACATGACTATTTCTAGTATGTACCATTTATGGGTTAATCAGATTATTCAACAAAATTATTGCATAATATTTGGCAGCATCAGTGCTACTCATATATTTTGTTGTTTGATAATAGATCTCCAGTCCATATAATAATGTTTGGAACCCAGATATATAGCACAGCTAGTCGCTAGTGATTTGATACACAATGTCTGCCCCTGTAAGAATTTGAAATATTTCAGGGGCCCTCACCGTGTATAGAACCAGAAGTGACTGTGAAATATAGGGATGATCTTTTTGATGGTATATGTACATTAAAGTTAAACTAAATTGCTCTTCAGGACATTTTTATTTGGGATAAGAAAAAATCGGAATATTTAACCATTTCTGGTCGAGACTATCTTCTCCTTAAGAGCTGCTTTGACCATTTAAGCATTTCATTAACTGCTACGCTCTTTAGTATGTTCACTTTAAATTTATTATTAAATAATGGAGCTGAGGAAAACCTGTAAATTGTTCTTTAGCCTTCAACTTTATTTGCTCTTGTATCCTACAGATTATCACATTCAGATTTGTATAATTACAATGAAGGTTGCAAGGTCTTATTTTCATATAATTGCTGTCAAGTGAGGTGTGGTCAACATTCAAAAACTTGTCATATCACCTTGGACACACATACAGCAAAGATAAAAATGTTTCCATGTGAATTTCTGTCTCATGAATATTGAGCTTGTAAATCTTCACATTTTATGTGGCGTAGTCTTCAGGTGCAACAAGGTGAGTCTTTGAAATAAAACTGAATTAGAAATTCAGACACATTCACAGCTCACACGCACATGATTCTAAATGAACACTTACTGAACAGACTACCTTTTGATTTTATCTCATTTATTCTGCAAAATGAAAGTTAAGACTCTTTTACATCACCAATGACATCTGAATACGATGAAAAGAAAAATCTGAACTGTCAACAGTTTTGCTACGTATTTGGCAGAAAATGATACAATATTGGCCTACAAACATTACGCTGGCATTTTCTCAGTAGCAGCTCTCTAGATATCAATTCAACAAACAGTAAGAAAATTGACTAAAATAAGTGAGAAAATGCAAAAGTTGGCTAAGGTATCAATAATTGAAATAAAAAAATAAATTCAAAATTCTAAAAAAAAATCGAAAGACATTATCACAACTTGCCAAAAGATTTAGGGGCTGAAGGATTCCACCATGCTCACAAAAACCTGTGAAATACATTTGGGATACTTAAAAACAAACCTACATGCATACTGATTGCTATTACAGCATTTACAAAGTCATTCACTGAAGAAAATAAATGCGTGATCATTGAGAAAACTCTACAATGAAATTGCCACACTAAAATCATATATCAAAGTACAGCAACATATTGATTATTTATTGATCTGTTGTTACATTTAGTGACATCAATCAATTTCATGCAGAGGGACAGCATAATGGCAGTCTGTTTTGGAAATGTACAATCATCTCACTTCATTTTAACAGAATTTTGAATAAGAGAAATGACAACACTATGGCTGCAATGCACTTAACCACTGTCAACAAAGAACATACCCTGAACAGTGCAACAGTCCAATTGTGTATTTGAATATACCACAGGTAAATGTTGAGGGGAGGGAGGGGGTGTTGAATTGTTGGTTAATCTGGTTAGCCATTCTTGTTGCATTAATCCCAGGTAGCTGCACTTTTGCCGCATTTTTTGCACATTTAACA
The DNA here is from genome assembly GCF_041260155.1 of Ptychodera flava. Lineage (NCBI taxonomy): Eukaryota > Metazoa > Hemichordata > Enteropneusta > Ptychoderidae > Ptychodera > Ptychodera flava. The sequence goes on along the minus strand of NC_091933.1, from coordinate 3,244,547 downwards.
TACTTTTTGTCTCCCACATTTCAATCACTGTAATGGTAAAAGTACCCGCAACTCACATTTTCTCAATTGGTCAAATTCAAAGTTTTTCCTCATAAAAAAGAGATTTTTGAAAAAAGAGCAATCTTGGACTTTTTCAATTTAACAAACAAATTTTAGGTTTTTTTCAGAATAATTAAACAGTATATCACAAGATATTTGTTGAACACAGTGCGCTCTTATTGTAAGATCAAAAATGTCCAACACACCTACCACTTATTATAGCACAACAGCTGACAAACTTCGTCCGCAAAACCAATCACAGACAACACAGGACTTATGTTAAAACTTAAAGACAGAAATGCATTATCTACTTTGGTAATTACAGTTTTTTTTTTCTAAGAAGTCATTCAGGTTGTTGTACTAAATGAAGCCCAACTGGCACTTGGCTGACAGAGCAGATCACCTACTATTTTCCTAGATACAAAAGTCAACTTTAAAAATGTACAATTACATATCAGAAACCATTTCTCCATTCTCCTCACCTAATGGGTGTCAGCACTGTCTCATAAACTGATACTTGAAAATGCTTCTCAAGCACAACAACATACATTATTATATGCAATTGATAAAAAAAAAACATGAAAATAATGCCAGCAGTTAGTGCACTTGTGTCTCTAGAAATCAAGACCAAACAGTGCAAAACCATGCAGTAACAGGGATGCATAGGAATAATTGTTTAAAATGACATGTACAGTGACATACATAAGGATCCTTGATATTAGTGCCTGACATTTTAACACAGATTAAAGAATAATGCAGTAAGCTGCTAGAACGAGAGCTGATAATTATTTATAGGTTTTTTCTGCTTTTTATACAAAATTCAGTCACATACAATACCATGACAATATCATCTTTAAAGCAGATATGTCTCACAAAATCATCAAAAAAGATTGTTATCTTACGACAATGCAACAAAATTCAACTTTTATAAAGGCAACAGATTAACTACTGTAATAGCTTTGAAGCAAAATACCAAAAGATTGATTTTTTCCATTCAATTTAGTACTTTGTAACCTAAAAATAAAACATTCAATTATTTCTTTCTGGTTCATGGGTATTTAAGTCTGAAAAAAGCCTATACATGTGCTGACGAAATCATCTACAGAGTAAACAAAAAGGCACACAACATTGAAGTTGTACAGTATTAAGTAATATTACAGGTAATGTACACCAGAGTAAAAACAAATTTCTTGGGTCAAAATTTCACAATCACTCTATTTTGAAATAGAAATACGACATTTTAGAGACCTGTTGAGCAATTTGGAGTATTTATATATATATATCATGTTGATAACAAAATCTCTGACACTGATGGGCACACTAGGAAATGATTCTTTGTACTTGATTTTCTGTAAAAGATAAAGCTGAAAATCTCATAAAATTGTCCTCCATTTGAAATCTATAGTACGTCCCATTTGGATACAAATATTTGTTGAAGTCCTCTTCTCTTTATAGGGGGAGAAACTGAACAAATGGGATGAAGATACATATATAGAACAGCTACAAATCTTATGTTCCCTTTCTATCGTCTTATAAAACTACAGAAATACAAACATTTTCATATGAAAATCAACCATGGTCGGTGTTTCAACTAGGTGGCTTTCTCCTCATCTCCTTCAGCATCGTCATCTATATCCTCTGCAGAAAAAGGAAAAGGAATGATTGCATAACGAAGGTCAAACTACAGTCTATTAACTTCAAATACAGAGATGAAAATATACTGGATATGAGGCTAAAAGTGATTGAACTTTCAGTCACACTATCTAGCAAGCCGTATTGTTTCAGTAACGTTAAAAGCAAAGCTGTTCCCCCCCTTACGGCCCCTTGATGCAAGGCTTGTTGGTTAGTCCCTATGGATGCGGTCCCAGAGGCATATAGATTTGACTCAATCTATCCATTTATCTGTGCATCCATCTGTCCATGCATCTGGAGCAGTTTCTCTGACAAGTGTGTACAAGTTCTTTCAAACATGGCACAAAGATAATACACTATTGCATATACATGCACATTAATTTGTTTCACAGTAAGATCAAATATGGCCATTTTGTTAAAATTTTTTCTAAAATCATTAATTATGCAAATAAGCATAAAATATTCAAGCCTAACCCACCACAAAACTAATCAGTTCTTGCCATTCCTAAACAGAATCTACTTATTAGATTTCATTCCATTCCTATCAGCTGTTCCTGAGATACCATACCAATAGACAGACATTGGTGTGGCATTAGCTAAGGCCAAAATTGCGTCCCCACCCGCTAAGGTTTTTAAGATTTCCATGAAAAACACACACAGTGTATTTGAATGGGAAATTTTAGGACATGGCCACTTAGCTTTTCTGAACTAAAATTTTGTTACAATTTTTTATTTGCTGCAATCAAATTACATTGTGTTAATTTTCTTCTGTGTTTTTCTGCCGCTTAGATGCGTACCTTTTCCCATTTAGAGTGGACGCAAAACAAAGAATTTAATTACTTTGGCCTAATGTGTGTGAACATGCAAGCTTAACATACATCTTGAATTTCGATGAAATGGGATCACATGTAAAAAGTCTGCTAAACGCATGCTAACTATTTACATGCAAACTTGCAGATTTGCCATGATTTCTTTTGCATGGAACTTTTCTCTAACATGCCTCAGGGCTTGAAATGTTTTTTGTCTTGCCTAACCACTGGACAGGTCTAAATAAATTTTACTTTGCCATACAAGAATATAACCGTCCTGTGAATATTTCATAGTCAGTTTGACAATGTATCTTGTTGAGCAGAATCACTTTCTTTATTTTTATACAACAGATCAACTTGCTGGCAGAATATCAATGTATTCTTTCCTTATACCTAGATCGCATGAGATGTAGTGTTTCTTACGTTTCAATATGTCACCATTTGAGGTAAAAAATCTTGTCGGATGATTGATTGATCTTTTCACTTTTAACCAAAATTATGTGAAAAATGGTGAAAATGCATCAAATTAAAAATATTATAGATATATGATGGAGCAAGAGACCAGAATACCTGTTAAAGACTAAAAATAACAAGAGTCTCTGTGAACTTTTTTTCAAATGTACCTGTCTATGGCTTAAAAATACCTGACAAGGACACAGTGGACACAAAAACAAGCATCATTTGTAGCCCCGTCTTCTTACTGAAGGTACAATTAAAGTCCTCCCTTGAATATTGCCCACAATAATAATATGTATTAAAATTCTTACCCTCCTCCACTTCTTCATCACCTTCCTCATCTCCAAATTCCCCTTCTATGACCTCAGCATCATCTGCAATCAATGGGTAATTGTATATCAATCACAAACTAAAATGAATGAACTTGGTGTCTTCTTGAATGTCATCACTCTACGTATCACTGTGATAAGCCTAAATCATAGGCATTCATATGATGCTGATCATTGCGGACACATCCATACACTTGTTTGAATGCTGAGTGGACTTTATATTACTGTTTACTCTGATGGTACAGTAAAGTCCTTGGTCTGTGTACATGTTGCTGAATCATGATAAATTTAAGATGACAGGCAGATACTGGTCAATTGACGATGCTCTCACATTGTTCTGAATAACCTGGCTTGTTGTGAATTCTCCAGTTTGCACAGTCTGTTCAAACCAAAATATTTACACATGACTACATTTCCTTCAAAATGCAGAGAATGGTCAGCTTTTATTAGCCCTTGTGGAGAAGGTGCTATCTGCAACTTCACATTTTGATAAAATATGAGGAGCATGCAGTAAACAAGATTCAGCTATGATGTGCTACAGTGTGTTGGTTACTGAAAGAACTCTGGACAAATAAAAGAATGTCCTTCACAGAAAAACAGACATGACATACCATCATCTTCGTCTCCTTCCACTACCTCTTGCAAATCCTCCTCCTCCTCCTCCTCCTCCTCCTCCTCTTCCTCCCCTTCCTCATTTCCTTCTTCATCTGAAAGCACAACAGGCTCATCTAACTCCTCCTCTTCATCATCTTCCTCACTAGAAACAACAGAAAACAAATCCTGTTTGGATTACTTTCCTTTTTGCATTTTTAGAAGGCAGAAGGATGACCAAAAAACCAAAACTTTTGCTTCCAACTGATGATTAAATTCTATGATTGAGAAATGGGCTCACATTACAAGGTTAATTCAATGTTTGTCCTTCAGTGAAAACATACAGCAGTTGTCATTTGCGTTCGGAGTTTCAATGTTTGACACACATGGATTTCTTGACTGTAAGTAACAAGTTGTTTTACTCTGGTACAGAGCATCAAAGGATGTGCCAACTGCCACATGTTTTCTTGCCATGCTGAATGTTACAAAAATACACTGTAGCAGAACTTTTACCGTTCAAATATGTGACAATTACAGTACTTTTTTTCCAGATTCAGTTGAATGATTAGCTCCAAACCTTCGCAGTCTCGGTCAACCCATGGTCAAACACACCTGACGATTCATCCATGGGGCGTTATTTGTAAGGATGTCATTTTTTATTGGGAAAATTGGAAAAAAAAATGCAAAAATTAAAGCTAGTCATTATTGACATGACAAAAAATACAGTAGTATAGAACCCAGAAGCCTAGCTCAAGGCTTGCTTCTAATTTGTTAGTTGTGACCGAAGGCTCATTTTTTAAGGCTTCCTATGAACCCAATATCAACATCTAGTGATACTCATTGTCGACCACTGCGATATACCAGTTGGTGTAGTTTCTAGGGGGAGTTACTGAGCTAGTCTTGCTTAAATAGTACCCAAATATTTATTACTGTTGTTGCTGTCAATGGTAAATTCTTTTCACCATTTGTACACATGATCTGCAAAACAGGTCCCCTTATCACCACAAATCTCTACGTATTTCGTGAACTATTTCTTGTTGGAGATTACTGCTGGTTGTCCCTCAACGGATGTACATTCTTTCCTGTGTTTTGTGCATTCTTTTGGCGGCTTACTCCAAAGCAACAAGTATATAGGGGGTCACTGATTGAGCAAAGTAAAGAAAGGTAGCAAAATCACGATTGAGGGAAAAAGGAATAGCAAGGGTGCTTCCTATGAAATTTAATATCAATAATCATGAATACACTGATTTTGAAATTTAGCAGCTTGTGGGTGGTAACTCTCATTTATAATACTGGTTTGTGAAAAATTTCAAGCTTTTTATAGCAAAAAAGTTACATTTTACAATAATTAAATAAACTTTGTGCGCTTGTGTCTTTTAAGAGGTGTTTTGCCAGTTAAAGGGAAACCTAAGTCCAGCGACATTGACTGTTTATCCCTTCCAAAATCACCCTTGAATAAAATGCAGCTCAAATTTGCAACATAATTGCACGCGCCGACGACTACGGAGCGACGAAAAGAGACATTGAAGTAGACGACATTTATGGAAATGAGCTTGGAATTCCATGGGCGCGAAAGGGCTCATGGGAGGAGCGTGCGTGACGTCATCGGCGATACACGAACGTGTGTAACAGCTTACCAAAGCATTGGAGTCTATGACTGCAGGAGTGCAGTTCTGCACGTTACGACTCTTTTATGCTCAGTAGCATAAAACATAGGGCCAAAGTCCCTGAAGCTACTATAGACATGGATACATGACTGTATGAAATTATCTCACTAAGGTCATCCTAGGGACTTGTAAACCAAATATTAAAGCTGTCTGACCAGCGGTTTTGAAAAAACAAGCGACTCAACAGTTGACAGAGCTCTGCTGTGTTATGTAGAGAATAACCTTTTGTGACACATGTATTGATGAAGAAGGTGGATATCTTTGATAGCTCATTTCATGATGGCCTCACCAAAAATGGAAAAAAAAATTCCGTAAAAATACAGATTTGCATATTTTATCACAATTTTAACAAATCTAAGTTGGGTTATCCCTAGGGACCTGTATACCAAATAACAAAGCTGTCTGACCAGCGGTTATGAAGAAGAAGATTTTTTACCAAAAACGCCTTTTTTGGCATTAATTTGCCTATTTTCAACAATTTCAAAAAATTAATAAGAATAGTTTCTCAAAATCATATATTTTATCTACACAACAAATATCAAATCAGTAAGTACTGCAGTTGTCAAGATATTTGAGTGGACGGATGCCTAACAAACGGACATACATACATACATACATACATACATACATATATACATACATACATACATACATACATACATACATACATACATACATACAGACTGACGGTGCACGCCGGACGGATACCCATCGCAATAGCTTTTATAGACTATATTAGTCTATAGTAGCTAATAAACGAGAGTTAATTACATTTTAATTAAAGTAAACAAGACTTGCTTAAATCAAGATTTACGTCATAAAAAACAGCATATATGTATCTGTCAGGTTATAAAGAATCTTAAGCTGGTTATCTTTATCAGTATTTCCATCCTATTAACAAAGCACATTTTAACTTTCAAATTAACATTGTATAAGTAAGTTCTGTTGAATAAGTTGAGACTGTGCGTACTCAGAGAAAGCACACTGAAGAGACAAATGTTTGAAACTTAAGAAGTTCAAGGTCATCAAAAGCATTATAAGGAATCATGTAACACTTTCATTGCACTGTTTACACAGATTGCATAGTTGCTATAAATAGCACATGAGCAATCTTACAGCCCAGCTTTACCATAAAAACCCTATCACTTTGACCACTCTTTTAATTGACCACTCTATTTTTTACCTCAAAGAGTAATTTTATTTTATCCTTACCAAGTCAACCATAAATGGAAATTAGAACTTTCTCTATCTCTATTTATTTGACCACCCTATCATGACAAACTACTATGAGCAATTTCTTTTAGATAACATACAGGGCACAATAAATGACGGTTCAGAATATGTCAAAGTTGGGATTCAGGAAAGTTGCCTTTACATGTTTTAATCCTCCAAGATGGTAGGCATTTCACTATGAACTGTCAAAAAAACTTTCTGAAAATTCTACACTAAAATTATTTTGGCTTTGATGATTTCCCAATTAATTCAATTATTTAAAATCATATTAATTATTTTTTTCTGGGTGAATTGATAGGGTTTATACAGTACAAGGATTACATACAATGTAAGTCAAATTTTGACCAAAAATGACAAAAAAATTTCCTTAAAAATACACCTTTGCATATTTCATCACAATTTGAACAAATCTAAGTTGGGTTATCCCTAGAGACCTGTATACCAAATAACAAAGCTGTCTGACCAGCGGTTATGAAGAAGAAGATTTTTTACCAAAAACGCCTTTTTTGGCATTAATTTGCCTATTTTCAACAATATCAAAAAATAAAAAAAAACCGTTTCTCAAAATCCTATTTTTCATCTACACAACAAATATCAAATCAGTAAGTACTGCGGTTCTCAAGATATTTGAGTGGACGGACGCCTCACAAACGGACATACATACATACATACATACAGACTGACGACGGACGCCGGACGGATACCCATCCCAATAGCTTCTATAGACTATAGTCTATAGTAGCTAAAAATGATTAACTGTTGTTCACTTGAGTGCAAAAATCAATCAAGGAAGAAAAAACTGAGTCAGCTTTTATTGTCGTCCCACAGAACAGCTTTTTCGAAGACAGTGGCTAAAAGAAAGTCGGGCGAGTTTTAAAATCTTTAAAAGATAAAAAGTTATGTTCTACTTCTTTCATGATGATTGTTTTATAAGGGATTTCGGGATTCTGATACCGATACAAGACTATACTACACAATGCGGTTCGTATCTTGACATGCTGAGTCAGCCTACTATCGCCGGTTTTAACCAGATAAATATTAATATTGGCGATTTCGGGACTCTAAAATCCGAGGACTCTAAAATCCGAAGACGGAAACTACACAAAGCGTCTCTTATCTCGACAGCCCGGGTCTGCGAAATCGCCGATATATACCCAATAAATATAGGCAAATTTCGGGACTATATCTGGTAATATTGATATAACAAGATATACTGGAATGACTTCTCGCCTATTGTGTCTCGTCACAGCGGGTCTGACAAATCGCCGATATTATATTTACCCGATAAATATCAATTGCGCCGGGACTCCTAGGCTAATGCAGACGATTCAGTGTGGCTGTTTTCGGACGACCTCGGTTTTCGGACATTTAATGACATGCTGTTTGTTGTACTCACTTCGCTCTGTATTGATAGTGTTTTACAAGTCATGTGACAGCATATTAAGTCAAGTGACGCTGTTGTCCCTTTTCGGATATTTTTTCGGTAGAAGCTATTTCGGGCTACAAACTTAGCCACACCGTTCGATACAAGGTGTCGAACGCAACACACAGAGACAGCCCATGTCCGATATTTAAGCGCCATACACGTCGAAATAAGCTTATAGTTGCGTCGTCCATGGATTAGACGTAACTAATTTATCACATATTTTTACAAACAGTTTTCTAAACACATCGAAATTGAAAATCGGGGGTTTGAAGTTTCAAAATATCAATATTTAGCCCCTATAATCACATTCGAAATACGACGTCCGATTACTGCGATAGCAGTCCAATTACTACGCACTCAACATGGGGTCAACAATTTGGCAACTTTGACCCCCTAAATAACACTTCCGTCCTGTTAACAGTTTGAGGATAAGCGCAATAAAGTTTCGAAGGATATGGTAATAAGATTTCGCAGTGCTCGTCATTCATGAAACGGCTTTGAGCGAAATTCACTACCCTGTCCGAAAACTGTCACTAGATTTACTTGCACTGTGTGGTGTCGGCACGCCGGGTCTGCGAAATAAGAAATTTATCCGATAAATATTGGCGACTTAGGACTTTAACTCTGATACTAGACGATACATTGTCAATTGAGGGTAAATGTCCGATGTATATCGGAGATTTCACCACCTAACAGATCCGACTACCTCTGTCCGACTCTAAGTTCAAAAATAGCATCCATGGCCGGTAGTCAAGAATACTGTATGTTTTACATTATTAGATTTATTCATGCACGAAATACATGTTTTACATGCAAAGCATTTGTTCATTAAATGTCCACACGAACTTTCATACACTACTATCGGGACTTCGTCGAGAGAGCCGATCGGATATCACCGTGAGTTTGGGAGGCCTTGCACGAATTACATTCTGTACAGGTAATACATTTTTACTTGGCGATCGATCGGGACTTGAACAGAGGACATATCGGACATCATCGGGAGTTTTGGCTGGTCTTGTATGAAATACATTCTTTACAACAATAGACGATACTGTCTTTTTTAAATAGCGGGCAATATATCGGAGATTTCACCACTTTGTAGATCCGAGTAAGCCCGACTTCCTAAGTTCGAAACAAACTTCGAAAAATAGACGACACTATAGATTTGCCGAATCGCGAATAAATATTTTCCAATACATATCGGAGATTTTGCAACCTTAAAGTGTATGTCCCGCATAAATTCAAAGTTAATTTTGCTTAAAATGAGCCATGCTATATGATTTTGCCACCCCTACTTTATCAAATAAATGCATCACCCCAATGAAAACGACGCGGTTAAATATTATTAAAATGCAATATGTTGTGCGATTTGAAGTTAGCTGCCATTCGGGTCGTTTCGGAATTCGCGGGCATTGCCACCGGAAATGACGTAACTAATAGAATGTACGAGTGAGTGTGTTCACCTCGGCCATAGCGAATGCTTACCGCTATGGCTTCAACATGGTGAGAAGTTACGCCTTTGGTGGCTGAAGTAACTGCAGCCATTGTCAGTTTATTGCATTTTAGGATGATGTATTAGCCGCATTTGACAAAATTACAAGAAAGGGTCGGAAAAGAGGCATTCAGACAAGCGTTTTCTGCGGTGCACATTTTCGAGTGCCGTGACTTAGAATAACACGGTTCGGAAGCCAGATGTACGGTAAGATAGACTTTAATTCCTGGAGTTACTACATCGATTATGTAATCGCAATGCCGTACCAGTACGACCATTGTCACCAGAAAGCTTCGCGTGTATCATCATCAACTGTGGACAAGAGCAAGAACAGCAGCAAGACTGCGACAGGTTGCCCAAAACATGTCAAGGATGCGGGGGCCGCGGAGAAGTATGGCCGTGTTTACATCCCCCAAGACTGATCGCCGATTCAGATGCTTTACGAAAGTGATTGTAAATAAATAAATGAATACAAGTACTAGATCTCATGCATGTGTGACTCTATAATTAGTAACGTTAGGAGATATCTAATTTTATATTCCTAAAAAGTTTACGTAGTGATTGACTGACTCTTTGCGAGACTGAACGATAGGTTGTGTATAAATACAGCACGGCGCTGCCAGTAACAGTTAACAGGGACACGTGTAGCATGCAAAGAAGTTTATACTGTTGACGAAGCAGTCGCGTTGTCGTCATCTGTTCCCTTCTGCTCGACTAAGTCTCCCCTAAAATATTTTAGCTTCTTTAAGAATTTCGCAGTCATGAAACAATGAACACTGTGCTTTATATCGCTGACACTTAATCAAGAAAAAAAAACCCGCGGAAGCGTAGCTAATCACTCCGTCACAGAAATGGCTGGCTGAGCCGCCCGGCCTCGGGTGCCAGTGTGCCCGATATTAACATCATGTCATTTTAATTTATCTCTTCCCGAGAATTTGGCTAGACATGTCTTTACGGTCACATATTTTAAAAGTGCCAATGTTCATGTGAGGTTTTATAACACCAAACTGAAGATTTTGCGGCGAGAATACTACCTTTGGTGTTTATGCTAACATGACCCTCAGCCTGTTCCACTTCCAGCTGTTGATAGGAAAGATGTGTGTTATGAACGGTGGACAATTTTCAACTTGATCTCTACTACATTTATCTACAAGCGACATGGCGTAATTCAAATTTTTATACACAGATTTTGAACGAGGCAATTTGTGTTGAGAAGTAAGAATAAGGTGGGATGGCAACTCCAGACTTTTATTTATATTTTGTTAGCTTGCGGTTGTGTGTACGGTAGTGCACTGGTGTGTTTGACTGTGGTCACGGTGGGCTTGTCAAAGACGCGACGGTCAACAAGAGTTTCGCTCTTGTTCTCGTTTAGGTTAAGGTTCCGACTGTTAAAATTTGCAGGCCTGTAAATTCTGAACAGCTTTGTCATATCTTCTGTGACGATGATATTCTCAGTTGCACTGCTTTCACTCATGAAATTATCACTATCTCCATAGTCAATGCACGAAGTCGCCATCACCCATTCTATTAGTGACGTCACAGCTACTTGCGCCAAAACGGGGCGAGCTCGGCAATTTCCGGAAAATGTCGCCATGATGGAAATCGAAAAGTGCAACTTTTCCCGTGTTTTCGTCGAAATAACATAATACAACGTCTAAAAACCGCTCAAATAAGCTTCAGTTTGTTGTAAATGTTTGTTTTATTAATACCAATTTCATTGACAACCAGAACTATAGTATATGCCCCAAGTCAAACAAAAAAGTCTCAAAATGTGGCAGGACTCACACTTTAAAGATCTGGCCAAGCTCGACTTACATGGTAATACCATAGACCCTCGAGGGTCTATGGTAACACATACAATCAGTCAATCCTTCCGTATCATTCACGAACCAAAAATTAATTTTAGGCGACTGGTAAAGAAAAACTATGTATCGTTGAAGGATCGCAGGGTCACTCAGTGTCTCCAATTCAGTTCGGGGTCTGTACAAGCACAGTGACTCCCTTCGTGGAATCATACACAAAAGCAAACAACCAAATATGAACGATGTGTGGAGATGCTTTCATGATATCTTGGTTCAAATTAGTATGGTTTGATTTCAGTCGGGGAAAATTAATACTCGATGTCAGAAATATCGCTGTCCGAACTCTCCATAGTCGTCTTACAAACGCGCTGAACTGTTTACAGAACTCCTTCAGCTGCAGGCTACAATCGTCTGTATCGCCGATGACGTCACGCACGCTCCTCCCATGAGCCCTTTCGCGCCCATGGAATTCCGAGCTCATTTCCATAAATGTCGTCTACTTCAATGTCTCTTTTCGTCGCTCCGTAGTCGTCGGCGCGTGCAATTATGTTGCAAATTTGAGCTGCATTTTATTCAAGGGTGATTTTGGAAGGGATAAACGGTCAATGTCGCTGGACTTAGGTTTCCCTTTAAAGAAATGTGTGAGTTGAACATAAATATCTAAAGACTTCCAAAAATAAAATACCGGTACACCCATTTAATGTGGTTTTAAAGTTCACCACACTGTTATTACTTCAATGATTTACACAGTTTCACTAAAATTTCAAAAGAACAGGTTGACAGCACCAAGGATCTGAGAACTTATCCTCATACCAGCAATAGCTAGCAATATGCCATAGCACTGTTTTGACAGGCTAGATGGCTTTTGAAGATCAGCTACATTCAAGCTAGGGGGTCTTGTCTATATATGTAGGGTATATGGAATTCAGCATGTAGTGACATTCTGAAGCAGGGTCTTGCTGGCTACAGATGATCTGAGTGTAGTTTGAGACTCCTTCTGGAAAAATTTACAGAGGCAAGGATATAGCGTGTCCTCATGACCCATGGCTGTTATTTTAGAGGGACATTGTTTTTAATTTTGCATCAAAACACTGCTTTCTAAGCCTGTAAGTTTCAGCTGTGGGTCCAATTAGCACAAATCCATGCCAAAGTAGCTGATCATGTTGCTAATATGACAATATTTGTGTAATTGTAATTAACACAAAAACTTAGCACTATTGAGATATAATGTACATAGTACATGAATGATGAATATTCTCATTGATAATGACTCATTTTCAGTTAGTACACATTCTTAATGACTTGCAAACACAGTCAATTTTCACTGATACACCTTGCATAAATATGTTCATTTTGGAAATGAACTTTAGATAAATATAGACAGACTAAAAAGATGTGTACTAGGGAGTTGACGAATTGCTACCTAGCAGAAAAAAACAACACTGCTGCCAGTGATCAATGTTGCATATTCTAATGAAATGACCAGCACTTTGAATTTGTCCCTGTATTGGTAAACCAGGGACCCGGCTGAATGCAACTCTCAATTGTACAAGAATTATAAAAAACATTGGTCATTGGTCATGAATATTGCATAGCATCCAAAGAGCTTGTTAACAACATCTGATGGTAATCTAATTTATCTTAATTCATTTGTCTTCTTTGTTTTTTCATTTGTATGTGTATCTTGTACAATTTGTTCCCTTCTGGAGGGTTGCTTTCTATAGGTGTCAGTCACCTGTGCGACTCATCCTGACATCATGTCAAAGCTGAATAAATAAATAGATAAACAAATGTACAACTGAGAGAGCTTGACCATGGCCATGCCCAGTACTGCCTGAAATGAATTGTCAAAACCAAACTGCAGATAGGTTGATGTCATCCTCTCCCATCCTAAAGTTTTAACGTTTGCAATAAATGTTTTCACTTTCAAGATTATTACAGATAGTGTCAGCAATTATGGATATGATATGTCTGCATACCTGTCACCTTCATCTTCCTCATCATCTTCCTCATCGTCTTCATCATCATCATCGTCATCGTCATCTTCATCTTCCAAACCATTTTCAACCTCAACATCCGGTACCAGGTAATATTGTAATGGATTTGGCCACATATCATCTTTGATAACCTACAGTTAGTTAAGAACATTTCTATGGCATGTAAAATCTGTATCAACAGTTTTCCACAGCTTTCTCTAGATGAGTAGAGGAACACTTACAAATAATGAATAAATACACAAATCTTTCATTCTAAAATTGGATTCTTTGTGATAATTATTTATTCCAGGTACCTGGGCAAATTCATCTTAGCAGAAACTGCCATGAAATACTTCACAATGCTGTATCAAACTCCATAATGTATTGGAGTAGATGCAAATGATTTTGAATATATGGATCATGGCTGACACATATCATACATGATCTACCATGAAATGCATTAATCCACTGATGAATTTATGGGATACGATTTGAAAGCATGTACAGCATTTACACACTTTGTAAATTTAAAGCCCCAGTATTTGTAACTTTTAACAATTTTTTTCATATTTTTGATTAAAATGACATCCTCAGCATGTGAAAGTAGACCATAATTAATACTGAATCGCATGGTTTGCATGCCCAGCCCGCCTCACGATTAACAGTAAAAGGAGTGAAAAATGACTTCTTGTCCGGACCAGAAGTCAGCTTTGTTGACACACGAAACGAAACGTAATCACACCACCGCGCATGCTCAACCACATCTATGCAAGTTTTACTGTGGCGTCCGTAGAAACCATACGCTCTTCGAAAAGGTCTGGTCCATCGAAACTGGAGACTCAGCTAAAAACGCGCGAAAGTTGGGTGAAATACCGGAAAGATATAAATATGTAAGTGTTTACAGATTGTTCCGACTATAATGAGCCGTGCAAACAAACGTCTTGAACAGCTAAACTAACGATGGAGGCAGTCGATTGTAAGCTTCATGCAAGGCACTGCACGTTGTGACCGATGGTACGGAGATCAAGTTTGCTGAATGAATTGAGAGAGAAAAACATATATGAATAAAAATTCAACACTTCACCATTGTAATCATTGAACTAGTCGTTTCTTCCATAATGGAGTATAATAAAAACTTCGTTGAAAATAAATGACGGGACTGATTCTGCTCCGTCTACTCAAACGAAGTTTTGTGTACGGCCAGGCTACGCTGCAGGCAACACAGCCTATCAACTTCGCATATCGTTGCCGTACGGCGTAATTGAAAACGCTCAAAAGGAAAAATTATATCTTGAATGCAGTACAAAAGTCTTACTTATTAAATTTAAAAGTATTTCAAAATAATATCGAACGTAACGGGTATATAATCCTCACAAGGACTACAGTAGTACAACAAGTATCGGCTAGCTGTGATGCGATTGAGCTCCAGGCATTGTAAGCTTAGAAGTTCGAATACAAGAGAGAACCCAGCCTCACTGCAAAGTCGTCCCTGCGCACTACGCACCCGGCCCGACAGCAAACTAACCTCTTGGTTTGATTCTGTTGTTTATATATTTTTGTATAAAATTCATGATACATATCTGACTTTCACAACTGTACAATTTGCTCAGGACTGTGAGTTTGGCTGTAGTCTACAGACGATCGGAGGGAGCTAAGGCAGGCCTCAAATTTGCATGGACAATGCCTGGGACAATTATAGACGCAGCTCGATGAGAAAGTCATTCACATAAACCTAAATGAAGTGATCAATACAAAACTTTTAAACATCACTGGTTCTGAAAATTTATGATCAACGGGTCTGACCTACGGATTTTACACTGCGACGTTGTTTTTTGTGTGTTTGGCCGGCTACTAGTCCTGTAAGGCTGTACTACATGGAGGTAGTAGACTGTACAAGTGCAGCGGGGCAGGGCCGAGATTAGTGTGGGGCCTGCAGCAAGGTAAAATTGACAGCGTCCATTGCAGAATGCCCGCGTGTTATCCTTTCTCGTTTGGGAGGAAATTTACCGCTGTATTCAGAATGCCTTTTTAACCAGTATAAAAGCTCAATAACTGATGCATCAAGAGTCAAGAGTCTGTAAATTTCTTAGCAGTAGCTCCATTGTTTTTTTTTAAATTTTCGCTGAGATACGGCAGTGCCTGTACTGGTCCCGATCGTTCTGACTCGTGCGCTCACAGCTGTTTAGGGAGCCGTCATTATGTACGATCGGGAGGGGGGGGGTCGAGAAGTTACATTAGAAACTCCGAAATTTTGAGTCACACACACCAGCCAACCATGATGACTTTGAGTAACCCCCTCTCTAACAGAAAGTTTGGCTTACCTGAGCCCATGTAACAATATGTAGGTATAAAAGCTCACCTAATAAGCAGTCTCCGACCATATAGTACTGTTAAATTTGGATGGGTAGCATGTCATTATGGTATGATTAAATGTCCAATTGGTTGTTGAACTCAAGTCACATAAAATATACATTTCTATGATAATATAAAGGATGAATTCACAACAGTTCAGTTTTGTCCTAGATCCTGTGCACTTACGTGATATCTGTCGAGAACATTTCTCCATGACCCAGCCTCTCCTTCCAACCCTGGTAATGACTGCAGAAAACTACTGTGTGACATCATCATCACCACTGTTGATCCTCATCTTTAATGTCGCTGGTGCCATTGCGTACATGAACAACGATATCATTCTCATCGTCACTATCTTCTCTTTCAAAAGTATTGCTAGTAGTAGCAGCTACTTGTAGTTTTTTGCCTTGCTTCATCTAGCTGATATTTATTTGTACTGTTAGAGTATTTATTTTCTTTTTATTTAATATGTATCAGAGTAATATATATATAAGGCCAGGAAGAAAAAATAAATTGTTCATCGGAATCGCCGCTTCTACTTTGGCGTATTGGAAATTTTTTTTTTTTTTTGATCGCGGCAAATTCTTACTTCCGCATTACAAATATTTTTAGTACTGCCGCTGGTGGCGCCCTACACTTTGTCGGGTTTTCGCGGGCACGGGATTTTGAATGAGACTTCCGACGTAGTTGACCGCCAACACGTTGTTGTGACGTCTGAATTTGGCGAATCACGACGCAAAGTGGGTCGATTTGGCCAGAAATTTCCTCGTTTTGTAAAGGTTCGTACATGTCACATCGTGAGTATTAATTTGATCGCCAACATTCGACGTGATGGCCAACAGTTAGTTCCAAAGACGCTATTCAGTGTTTGTCCTGATATGACGTTTGGCGATTTGTTCAACAAGATCGTGACAGCAGATGGACGGTGCGTCCGATTGAATGAAAATTGCATCGAAAGTATAAAAATTTACGGCAATGACAAAACACATGGTTGCGTCGATGTTAAAGTACGATCTGAAAGATGACTATATAACTTCATTCCGATCACAGTACAGTGTTGTTAGACCATCGTGTAAAATGTGTAGAGACAGTGGTAAAGAGGCCAAAACATGGGGCCAAAGTAAAATGAAAAAACTCAGATGCTAGGTCCCACCAGGACAATATTAAAGGACAATACTGAATTGTTGGATTTCAGTAATTTGCTGTACATTTCAGTTTTATTCTGAGAGAATGTTGAAATTCTTGACCGCGGAGTGACGTCACTTTCACCTATTGCTAGCGAGTGAGGTGAATTGGGATTTGACTATACAGGACGTGAACAATGCAGAAATTATGTGACAAAGGACAGAACTTAGTGTTTATCATTGACATAATGTTGAAACTTTGAATACTGGTGTAAAGGTTGAAAAATTCACACTTCAATATTCTGTTCTCACGGCAGTGTGACGCAAAAATGACGTAAAATCCGCAAGTTCCCGGATGTCCGCGGTCAAGAATACTCAGAATATGTTGTGCAAACACTAACTGTGAATGTAATGGCCTATGTTATTGTTGGGAAATATAGTATTGAATTCAGTTACCAGTATCAGTGTTTCTTGTCTGAGATATTTCTGGTAAAAAGGGAAACAATTATCTTGCCTTGTCTGCATCTGTGCAAAAATGCCAGAGGACCGCGTTTACCTTCGGCCTAAAAAAAAAAAAAAAAAAAAAAAATTTTCGCTCGCCGCTCCAGGGACTTGGTCCAAAAAATCCGATGAACAAGATTTTTTTTTTCTCTGGCCTAATCAACTAATCATTATGTCATTGAGGACAGAGTAAGACAAAGAAAAAACATTTTGAGCACCCCCTTATAACTTTCAATTTTTGAATGACCCCCAGGTCGTAAATACTGACGGTTCCCTTACTTGCTGCCAAAGGCCATCGCGTTCACTGCATTCAACAGCCTACCATACATTGCCAAATTATGTTGCTTCGATTTCGCAATCACCTTGCCGCTAAAGCGACAATCAGCTGAATTTATTACTTCAAGTTACTCAATTTTGATAGTTATTTGCCTACAGAAGTGAGCCAAGTGTATATAGTGTCGTCTTGATTTTACATCGGTACCCGGAGTTCTGAGTGACCAACTGCAGGGTGCGCATCGGTGCACTGCCGACTGCAGTTTGAATAATCCGTATACAACGCACACGGTACCAGAATAGAATGTTAGCCTCCTCTGCCAAAGTTCTGTATCCTCTGAAACACAGTAGCAGTAAGTATTTGAACGGAGAAGAACAAAATAACCATTCGCAGGTCATTCAGCCGGCGACCATGGGCGATTACCAAGGCAGTGTGGCGTGGCATGGCAAGGCCCCAGGAATGTTGCAGGCTCGATGATGTCATCAGAATCGGCGTTCTCGATCACGTGCACAGCCTACAAGTTGTCAACAAAACCCGCGCGGCAATCCAACTCGATCGGGCAATATTAGCGTTTGTATGTCACTACAGGAGCACAAATTTGGCTTATTTCTTTACTGAACAACATTTCACGATGGATGTAAGAGAATAATATGTAATTTCGAACATAAAAAAAGTTAAAAGTTACAAATACTGGGGCTTTAAAGACATCACAGTCAAACAAACAAACAAATCAATCTTTCCCAACCTATCATCGTGTATTTTCCTCCAATTGCAAATAGTGTGTCTGGACCTACCTCTGCAATGTCATCTGCTGATGGTTCTGAATGGTCACTGAACCATGAAAAGAAACTCCTCGTTTCTCTTTCTCGCTTCCTGTCTTTTGGATCTTGTGGACTCTTTGCTGTTAGATCCATTCCACTATTCCACTGTATGGTTGATGACTGACTGGCTGGTTCACCTGCAGGTGCATATTGCAATCTCATGTAATTTTCTGTCATCAAATAATCTAGCATTTGTCATGACATGGTATGGATAAACTTAAATGGAGTCACTCTGACACCTATGTGTGAATCCCTGTCAGAGTGCTCACTAATAATTACGGTACTATTTAAGAAACTTTCAGTTAATTCAGGAACTTTCAAATTTTCCAGAGTACGTCTTGTACCAAAAATAATACATTATCTTTGAAATTTTCTTGAGTCAAAAAACCGCTTTTGAGTAAGGTGCCATGGATAATTAAAATATGCGCTCTGTAAATGCAACTAATTGCAATTGGGTCAACCCCATCCCCTCTAAACGAAAAGTTTGGAAGTGCAAAATCCAATCAAGCCTCATTATGTTTTAGCATACCAACAATAAGTAATTACGTCGCTATGAAATCATGCATACGCTACTCCCCCATTCATACCCCCTCTAAAATCAATCTTTGTTCAGCGCCATCTTGACAATGACACAACCAAAAGAATGAAATATATTGAATCAGTGTATCCAAAATGATTGTCATTTTACACCTGCACTGAACTACATGCAGGTCAACAGAATGCTGGTGTAGTGCTGGTACCACACTGGCCAGGCACATGCCAAACAATATATTGCAATATATAAAACCGCATGGCGAGATGTTGTGATATAAAAACAAGTAGTGTGAATTTTGCACACGGTAATCAAAATGCAGCCAAATCCCCTCCCCCAAACACAAACATTATGTTTACTATGTGGTTTAATTATCCATGGTCCCTAAGTGGAGTGTCAAAATGGCATACAAAGTATACAGATTCCAGTCAAGCATTTTTCATTAGTCTGAGAAATACTATTACCATTCTTCTGAATCTCCTTCATGAAAATATTTATAAGGTGTAATACATGATATATGTGATAAACTTTGTATAGATGGCAAGAAAACACTGCACTCATACCTGAACTTGCAAGATGAAACTCTTTCTGTATAACGGCATTTTCAAAGAAAGGATTTTTATCAAAATGAAATTTGATCCTGTAGCCTGACTTGATATCTTCAAATTCTTCAACTTCCAATTTATTCAGATAATGCAAACATTCATCATCTTCTTCTGTGAGTATAGCAGATATTTGTGGATGGTTCAGAAACTATCCAAAATTATGTAAGGAATTACAGTTGAACGAATGAAAGATAGCTGACTAAATATTGTGGAAAAATTCATCTCTTACATTTGATGATTGATACAAGCATTTAGATATCAGAATGTAGAAAATTTTGGTTTCAGGTGGCAAAAACAAAACTACATGCATGTATAAGTAGTGTGTGTGTGTGTGTGCACATTAAGTTTATGCAAAATGTCCCGACTTTATGGTAAAACTAAATTTTAACAGCCAGCAAATTTTAGCTGCCAGCCGATTGTTTTTGCCAGCTGCCCACAATTTCCTTCATCCCTGGTTTTATTTATATATATATATATATATATATATATATATATATATATATATATATATTATATATATATATATATATATATATATATATATATATATATATATATATATTAAAGAGAGAGAGAGAAACTCCAAATATCTGAACTCCACAACATCCGAATTTGCCAATCTCTCTCTCTCTCTCTCTCTCTCTCTCTCTTACACACATAGTAAAACTCTAAATATCCTAACTCCGATCATCCGAACTGCTGTCATGTCTCTCAAACTTTTCTTTTGATCACACGGTATCCATTGTTATCTCCTCTACACAATGGCGGTGGTTCTGTGATCTCTGTACTTCTGTGGAAGTGGCTGCCTTTTAATGCCTTTCTCATAAGTTTTTTTTGTACACATACAAAGTTAAACAATGAATAAATTGTTACAATTCAATGCCTATGTGCTGTTTTATTTCAAAACAATACATATAAGATATTTTATATCCTGTTGCACTCTCCATTTCACAGTACTAAAGATTTCCCATAGTTCATCATGATTTGTACCAATGCAGATTCCCCTGTACAGTCTACCATGTCTCCCATGTGTAGACAAATTCCTGGACTAGTTGTAAAAATTCTGAAAACGTACTTTTAAGGACACCATTCTTCTCAATTCCCATTTTAAAGGATTACGAA
Organism: Ptychodera flava; assembly: GCF_041260155.1. Taxonomy (NCBI): domain Eukaryota; kingdom Metazoa; phylum Hemichordata; class Enteropneusta; family Ptychoderidae; genus Ptychodera; species Ptychodera flava. The sequence continues at coordinate 3,223,764 of NC_091933.1, read as the reverse complement.
AATTGTGCTTGATTGAGAGAGGAGATACCATTTTTGTAAATTTTCCACTGATTGTGTCCTCAGCCATACAGAATAAAGTGATGGAAAGTAGGGAGACTAGTTGCACCTGTTTTATGAAACAAAAGGTTATTGATTTTTTCCAAATAGAAAAGGCAAAAGAAATTTACATGCTAACTTTTTTCAGAGAATGACCCCTTCAGTTGGTCATAACTTGCTTCCCAAAACTGTGACATTTGTAGTACCTGCAGAATTTGCCTTTTATGGTTAATTGATGGTTTCTTTGAAATTTATACTACAATATGTCAACGTACTTTTAATAAATATATAAATAATAAATAAATATAACTAATCAATTATCTTGAGACTTCACATTATTGCTTTTATGCACAAGTGAAAAAGATATGAGAATACTAATGTCCTTGGTACAAATCAAACAGCATTGTGGGTAATTTATTGTACTGTGTATTTGTTGTTGGTGTAAGTGTGTGTGTGTACTGAGTGATTGTGTGCATTGTTTTGAACACGTAGAAGCCCTATTTCCAAACATCCAAACTATCTGTGACAATATTGATGTCTCACTCTGAATTTGGATAATTGGAGTTTTACTGTACATATAATTTTCAAATATAAACAATATGGGTACTCCAACTGAATACTTTCATCTCATACTTTTGTCATGCAGCAAGACCCGGCACTACAACATGGCAAACTTCACCAGTAAACAATATGTAACAACAGACATTATGTGGTTCACATCTAGGCCCAGGGCCAGCCAGAACTAATCCGGCAGAACATGAGAAGATAAGCTAATCTTTTGTCCGCGTTCACATTACGTTCAACGCTGTCCTAGCCTAGATCATTTGGTAGCGTCTAGCCGACCTTTGACGTTATACAGGTCACAATGGCTGTCTTCGACAACAGGACCATGTTCGTCCGTTCTGGTTGTTTTTACGATTTTTGCGATTGAGACGGGACAATTTGACCCATCGATCGCTTTTAAACGAGGTATCTGGTATACAAGAGTTAACTGGTGAACCTCGAAGGCGAAATCGACGGAGTGGTCGTCAGCAGCGTGAGGAAATTCGGCGGTCAAGAAGGCGCTTTGTGTTTCTGACAACAATGGCCGCAAATGCGCCGTGGGTGAATACGGTCGATCGGAGAATATGGACACGGTTCCGAAGTCGTAATTGGTGGGAAGATGTCGTTCTCATGTAAAAAGTGTGAAAGAGGCTCCCCACCTAACTATCCAAAATGTTTTTGTGTCGAGTTTGTGTTTGATTCGTTTCAAAAATGTGTTCCTACATTCTTATCCGATTGTTTGTGTTAATAAAAAATGTTTGTTTCGCCTCGGATATTTGAAGGGAAGTTTGGATTAGTGTGTACGGTAATGTATTGTTTGTGTGGGGAAAGCTTATGGCGAGGTCTGCTGCCCATAATCTGGCTAAGTTCTTCGTAAAACATACAGGTCTTTCTTCCCCGACCGCTTGTCCTATTATTATCAGAAACTTTTTTGAATTCGGACTTCAAATGTTTCATCTTACGTTTGCATTGATCTGGGCTACGATCAAACCCATGCTCTGACAAACGCTGTGAGATGGTATTGTAGGCGATTCGATCCCTTGACGTGCCGTCCATCAGATTTTTCACCATATCTTCGTTCCAAATGCCTAAAAGACACTTGATTTCTTCCGTAGCCCAGTTGACTCCTCGACTCGCCATGTCTAAAATGATACTGAATCGTCGAATAGGTCAAAGACTACACTGCATGTCAATTACAGAGGGTGTCAACTGGGACCTGAGTCGGACAAACGCGTTCACATACGCTGTTCACTGCTCGGCCAGAGACCTGGGTCGGCCACAAACCACCCCTCTCGACTAGGACAGAAATTGTCCGGACAGTGGCGGCCAGAAACCGTTCACACCTGTTTTTTTGGTCGGCCACGAACCTGGCTAGGACAAGGGCCTAGTCTTTTTTTGGCTAATGTGAACGGCCCTATTATGTGCCAAGTGCAATTGTTAACACTGCTAAATATGAACACTGGTGTTTTAATATCATTATCGACAAACCTATCATGGTACATTAAGTGTTTATTGTGATGTACACAGATAATAGCCTATGAATACAACATCCCATACACTTGTAGCGGTTACGAGAGATATGTGAAGCTCCATCATTCATAAAGATGTGTCGATACTACTACCAGAACACCGCATAATAACAACAGAAGATATCAAAGCACTAAGCAGTCTTTACGATGTTGCTCAGAGTTTAATATCAACTTTATTGATATAGTATGTGCCTTTACTATGAACGTTATCGCCACACAATCAATATTTGTAAACTATGCCCTAGGTCTTACAACTAGGCTTTTCGAGTTTACGTTCACGGCGCGGTACAGCCTTCGACTAGCAGTGAATGGCTTTCACACCTTATTAATATTCATGAACCAGCTGATTGAAGCGTCCATGATCGAAACAACAAACCAACTGCCATAATAATTGTAAACATAAAAGAAATTCGCACATAGCCATTTAAAAATTGCCTGTAAGCGCCCGCCTCTTATATTTTCTGTACGGCAAGTAAACGACACGCTTTTTTATGGAAAATGCAAAATTTACACCCAAAAAATGCGTTTCTGTGTTCTGAGCGCGCACGTGTACACCTAACAGCACAATGTACTAGGGCTAGGTACTGGAAATTAAATTCGTCTAAAATTTATAAACTCAAATGCTTGAAAGGATACGGCTGTCACCCAGAATTTCGGAATCTTCTTTATCAGCTCATTTCTTTTGTCGAAATGCGGCCTTCTAAGGCGATTATACTTTTGCTCCACTTTCAGGATCTCTTCACTTGCCTGTTCATTGAGCGCGTCTATCTCATTTTGACAAGCGTCAATGTCTTCCAACACTTTCTGCGTCTCGGCGTCGTAATCTTTGCTATCGTCGCCTTCTGAGCTAAGAACGACCAATTCCGTCTTCTGCTTCTTTGCAGGTGTTGGGCCACTTTCACTCATCTTTCGCAGATCGATTCACTGATGAGGCAGGATGCAGCAACTCCAGGCAATGCAGTTGCAGTGTAGTAGTATGTACACACACACTTAGAGCGGAAGTAGAATTGTTGTATACTTCCCCGAAGTATCGCCGCGACCCCAGCGCAATTCGCTAGCTGAGCAATAATAGACGACATCTGATTGGTGAATCAGTGATGTCATGGCCGGCCCTGGTATAATTTGACCAATAGCATAAGACAAGACGAGAAATTAATTCCAACCGCGAAATAGTAAACCGGGTTAAATATCGAACAGCATCCTGTATCTTTTAACAAAGTTATCAAGTTTAATTTAGTGTGACATTTTGTTGCAAAGATAATTAGCTACGGGCACCATTAAGCCAATAAAGGCACCGCGGATTTGTTGCAGGGAATCTCAACCTCGTTCGCAAAAGAAAGTCAGTACCCAATGTAAACCCACAACGTTTAGAAAAAGAAGAATGTTTATCAAAACAAGTACATGTAATTCAGTACAAAAGTAAAGTATTCAATATGTTTAAGGTATAAGAAATTGTAAAACTAACGAACCTGGAACTATGTAGATAATGTCCTATTACTTTTCACAGGTAGTCTGCGGCGACAAAATGGCGTCCTCCATAGGTATTTATGTCGGATCAACTTCATGCTGTGTAGCTGTTAATAAGGTAGTAGTTTAAACATATTTTTTATACCAGTCGAATTAACTTACCCCATTTAAAAATCAAACCACTTTTCGTTATGATAATCCCTGATTTGCTCGCTGTAATTGGGGATGATGTCACATGAACACGCCGTTGTGACTCACACAGTCACAGAGCACGTTGCGAACTGCAGCTCTGCTGCTGCATGCTGCATATCACTTATCAGGGCTTTATGTGAGTTGTTACCGGCTACTCCTTGCGCCTTGCACCACAGATCTAAACCGCTGACTCAGCAACAATTTTGCGTCGAGCTCCGTTTACGAGCACACATACCTTGCGTCAGGTAGACTGTGTACTCAGTTTCCCCTGTAGTAGTTGAAAACTTACGCTAAATAATCACAGTTACGAGGTACGGGTCGGCCAGTTGGAGAGCAGTCGGCCAGTAACGTGATCGGCTTGTGGGAGTAGGGAAAGTCGCCGGGATCTGCTAGTAATTGGATAAGGGGGATGTCGACCAATCAGAACATATGGCATACTCTTTATTTTTTGTTTAGTTCCCGCGAGGCTCAGGCAAATCATGCTGAATATTGAATTATAGCTGTTGGAAACTTATATACAAACTTAAAAGCCCGGATATTAGTTTACAAAACACATAAACACTTTTCCTTCTCACATCAAAGGACAAATGTTGGTTCTTAGATAGGTGATATGTTAACAATGCTAAACATGGAAAAAATGCTAAATAAAAATTGTTCTACCATTTAATCAGTCAAATAAATAATTGTTTTTCTTTCCTTGTTTGCCATTCCATGGGATGAATAATAATCTTTCTTTGTATTGCAGGAAAACAGAACCAGTGTTGTTGCCAATGATTCAGGAGATAGAGTTACTCCGTCAGTGGTAGCATACACAGACAGAGAAAAGGTGAGACTGAATTGACACTGCAACTTAAAATACAGGACAAACTCCATTTCAAGTCCCGAAAGTTGACATTCATATAGTGCAAGTATTTTTAAAATTTACAGATATTTGAATGGAAGTTCCATTTTCTCTGCAGTGTCTTTTTGCAGACAAATATAGCCAGGCATTCATACAACGAAATATTGATTTTATACTAGTCTTCCTACTTGTCTATCTATAATATTAAAATAGCTTTTATTTGACAAGATACAAAAACAGGACTGATAACGCTAATTTTTTGGGATTAGCATTTCTTGGGTTTAACAGTTTAGCTTCATATTGGTTGTCTGATGCAAATGCAACAAAATTGAGAATTATCCTGTCAAAATTTAGCTCGTCAGTTGTTTTTGAAAGCTAGGGCATGTATCACTAAGTATATTTTTACCTACTGGATGGTCAATACAGTGCACACCTCCAATGGAAATATGTTTCATGAAAGCAAAGTAAGAAATTCAAAGCTGCAGTTACATGCTGGTTATCAATTTCACAGACAGTTTTGTTTGGTATTTATATGAGCAAAGTTGATCAATCACAACTTTGCCAGGAGATTACACCTGTTGTGAACCTCAAGAATCTCATGATGTTGACTAATTGTACATATTTTTATCATTTTCCCCACAGACAGTTGGTCTTGCAGCAAAGCAAGGGAAAATACGCAATGCAGCCAACACAGTTACAAATGTTAAACATATAATTGGCAAAAGGTAAGAATTCCACATCATATTCACTCAATGCATAATCCTTTCCTGTACATCTTTCCTGTAGTTTATCTTGATATTACTTTTTGAATGGTAATACGTGTACTTTCTGTATATGTGTATATATGTATACTAATTTTGGAATGAAGAAAAAATCTCTGAGACCAGGTTAATGAATTATTTTGTCTTAAAAGATAACGTTATTGTGCAAAGGAAAAGGATGTAATGAAACTTCCTGTCAAAACACCATAAGGTGAAACTTTTGATTTATTTTCCCTTTTTATTCTGTGTTGTTTGCAAGATATACTGTCAAGATCTGATTTTAAAATCTTGACATACCTACTTTTCTAGTTTAACTAGTCTATGAGGTGTGTAAATGTGCAATGACCAAAGTTTCTGTAGACAACTAAATTTCAGTTTAGACTAGAACTCATTTTCCAACAACAATATTTCATATATATGTGTAATATTATAATTACATATATCTGCAAGTTTTATACTTTAAAGCCCCAGTGCTGCTAACTTTTGATGGGTTTTTCATTATTTTTATTTTATAAATCAATTGCAACTTCTTATTCTACTCCCCAAAGAATGTTGAAACACCCACTATTTAGCTTGTCAACTTAGCGTCTATATGTGTAAAATGCATGGTTATTGTTTACATTTGAATTCTAGTCCGGACCAGAAGTCAGTTTTCAACAATAACAATGCAGTTTACAACCATAGGGGCTGAGTTGACAAGCTGGATACTGTGTATATCAACATTCTTTGGGGAGAAGAACAAGGAATTATGGTTCACATTCAAAATAAAAATGGTGAAATTATCATCAAAAGTTAGCAGCACTGGGGTTTTGAAGTCCAACATACTTAAAGCCCTATTAGCTATATCCTTTTTGCATTTGTTGATAAGACAATTGAAATCAAATGCAAGGTAAAAATGCTTATCGAAGAGTGACAACAGAAGGTTTTACAAATATTTGCGACGAACACACAACTTGGACTTTAGAAACTTGCAACTTGAATATGACCGCCATAAATATCAGATAAGCCCCTGAAAGTGATCAATCAGATCATCACTAAGGATCACAACATTAACATTTTCAAAGACAATATGGGTTGATAGCAAGAATCCAAAACATCTCTCCGAAGATTTGATGGTATTTTATTTTCAGTAGAATGTGAAAGGATACAGCTAACAAGGATTCAGGCTGTCATTGGCTTTAAGCTAGGAGAAGAAGAAAATGTACTTTGTTTGTTTTTGGTCCAAAAATAACATAAATGAACATATCAAACGTTACAGCCATTAGCCTTTTCACAAACCTTGTATTACTCAGAAAGTAACATGTCACCCCATCAACTCATCCAGAGTTACATTTCTGATGTACTCACAAAAAATGCTAGACTTTTGGCAGTAGAGCTGTCCAAATAACTAACATTCACTCAAATTTGGTGACAGTGGAATGGTTCTAATTTGCCTATTTATTTATTTACCATAGGTTTGATGATGCCAGTATACAAGATATTATAAAGCAGAGCAGTGCTAAAATAATAGAAAAGGATGGATTCTGTTTATTTGAGGTAGAGTTTCAAGAAAGGACAATAAAGGTCACACCTCAAGAAATCATGACCCTTATATGTAAAAAGGTGATGGGTAGGTATCCAGTGGCTCTAGTCTACAGTGACAGAAACTCTGTTTTTGAAACTTTTACTTTTTATACTTCCACAGGGTTTGACTTTTTATTCTTCCACAGGGTATCCTTTTCTGTTTAATTATTTAACCCTTTTCCTGCCGAGCGCCCTTGTCCGTTATTCTCCCAAGTCAGTAGAAAACCGCCCCATAATATGTGCCTGCAAAAGATTGGCTCTCCTGCATGTTATCCTGCCAGGCATTTTGGCAGAAATCGCCCATTTTCAGGTAGTTTTAGCCGTACTTATACGTGTTAGACTTCGATAATTTCTACATGCCCGTAGACAGGGGAAGGAGCTCAAGGGTTGCTGCAGAAAAAAATCGAGGTCACCGGCTTTGTTTGCCCCTGGGAGTGCGTCATTTTATTGCCGTTTCATGTTTATTTTTTCGGAAATAAACTCCTTCAGTATTACGCACGTCCGCTAGGCACAAACATCACCTCACTCGTCTGTTAGTCAGAGACCCTGAGGGTCGTGCTACGGGTGCAGAAGCACCGTCAAACCTGTCCTGTTTCCCCAGGGTAGGGTCAATTGAATACGTACCTTAAACGACTTGGCAGTGTAGCACAAAAACTACTGTTTTTTGCCGTTGTATTAACGACATGGCTGAGCCATTGAAGCACAGCTGAACGTAGTTTAGCCAGCTCAGTTGGGAGTTGGCTTACGAGTGTTACCGTTCATTACTGACTTAATCGAGTGGTCCTCAGTCAGGTACGGGTTTGTACCGACATGGCTTGGGCTGCAGCTAACCAGTGATAACCAGTCACTACACCCAAGTCTTCAGTTCACTTTTGCGATGCACGGGTGCAACGCAATATGCTTCCATTGTTCTAGCCGTGTCGACGTGTCCACATGCCTGGCAGCCATATTGTACTGCTAGCTGGTTTGCATAACAAAAGCAGTCCCTGCTAACTGCAGGCGGTATCCCCGTAGCATATTGACCTTATGTCACCTTTTGAATTCTCTGTACGCAAACAGCGTACGTAGTTACTAATGCGTCGGCAAGAGGATACGTTTGCCTGCAAACCAGAGCCAATACTTCGGACGATGGAATAAATAAAAAATCCAAAGCTACGTCCATTGAATGGCACGGCCAAGGCGGTGAAGGACGTTGCCTGGCTTGAACTTGCAGAGCTGAAGCCCAGCTTAGTACGTCGGACACCAGTTTGTAATGGTAGTTCCGAGTCGTTCATATCCGTTCCATCGGAGGAACAAGTCGAGCCGTCCAGTCAAAAATACGTTCTCATTTTCAGTCACGCACAACTGAATAAGTGACTTTCGTCTCGCACCATCGGCATATCTGCCAAGTCGTTTGCAAGAGGTAGCCTTCTAGATTAGCATTGCCGAGTTGGTCAAGTTCGGCAGCAATCTCTATAGTGCCAGGCAGCCAAGTACGTCCAACTCCGCCAGAAAACGTCACCATGCTATCCTGCCAAGTCCGCTAAAAAGCGGTAAAAAAAAACCAGCCCCCCTCGGGTGTGGGGGACTGGCGGACAGGTTTCTGCACCTTTCCCTGTCTATCGACTCCCTGCGAACCCATTTCGAGGGGAAAAGGCGTTCCTTGTCAGAAAACCTCTCCTCGGATGACCCCTAAACGCACAGGGGATAGCAAAACGTAGTGCCGTCGACTTGGCAGGAAAGGGGTACCCAAAAAGGGCCCGATTTCCACCGGGTTGGGAGAATAACGGTCACCAGTGCTTAGATTCTGGCTACACCGAATTTCAAGCGGAATTTTCACCGACTTGGCAGGAAAAGGGTTAAACTGTGTTTGACACTACTAATAAGCTTCATAAAAATTTATTATTTTATACGATTTTCAAGTATTATTTACAAACATTGAGTATCAAAATTTAATGGAAAAGGAAAGGTTGCACCAAATATCAATGTGACATACTACTGGTAGAATCAAGGGGCCATTCAGTGGCAGTAATGTCAGCATGTACTGTACACCTTTGGCTTGCAGAAAAGATCATTACATCAGTTAGTTGAGGGCGCTTTTCATCTAAGAAAATCATGCATACTATCATACTCAGAAGTATGGAAAAAATGCCAATATCGGTAACATCATACTATGTTAATTTCAATGTTTTAAATCTTTTATTCATATGATTTATCGGTAGATATTGCTCAAGTTCATGTACATGGAGGCAATACAGTTCAAGATGCTGTTATGGCTGTACCATTACACTTCACACAACAACAATGCACTCTCATAAGGTGAATATGCAATTTCACTAATAGTTTGTCCAGTAACTCAACCTGAAAATTTTCTTGTAAAGTGCAAAATCCTTTCTAGTACAGTCTACAGGATTTCATGCCAATAAAAGTTATCTTCAAGAGTTACTGAAAAAGTCCTAGTGGCTGTGACTTGTTCCACCATGTTGTAAGATTGTAATACACACTCATGAGGTACATACATGTACGTGTTAATTAGCACACCGATACAACCTCCAATAAACCATTACCAACCTTTGTATCTTTCAAAAAATAACTATATCTGGTGTCGTCAGACTTAACATACAAAATTTGTTTTGATTCCTACAGCCTAGCTGCCAAAGATGCAGGCTTTAACATTTTACAGTTAATCAGTGAGCCGGCAGCAGCTGCTTTAGCATACAATATAGGACAAGATGTACCCAGTAAATCAAGGTAAGTCAGTGGGAAAAACTGTCAACAAAGGAGCAAATATCAAATGGATGTGATTTCTGTGTTATCTTGAGACCATTTAATTTAATAAAGTGCCTATGATATTTATTGTGCACAGTTTTGACAAATGTGTGTATTGTAGGGTTAAAGCACAATCCCTTCACAGACTGTGGTTAAAACAGTTCCTTCACAGACTTGTGGGTAAACTGTGTATACAAATTTATTGTCCATGTTTTTAGTCCCCACGGACACCGTCCGGGGGGACTTATAGGTTTGGTCATGTCCGTGCGTGCGTGCGTGTGTGCGTCCGTGCGTCCGTCCGTTCACGCAGATATCTCAGAGACGCCTGGAGCGATTTCGTTCAAACTTGGTACAAGGATAGTACCATACCTCATACAGATGCATGTCGATTTGTTTCACAATGCGATCAAATTTGGCCGTGGTAGAGGACTTTTTAGTTTTCACCTCCATAGACTCCCATGTATAAGGCAGACCATAGACTCCCATGTATAAGGCAGACCATAGACTCCCATGTATAAGGCAGACCATAGACTCCCATGTATAAGGCAGACCATAGACTCCCATGTATAAGGCAGTCCATAGACTCCCATGTATAAGGCAGACCATAGACGCCCATGTATAAGGCAGTCCATAGACTCCCATGTATAAGGCAGTCCATAGACTCCCATGTATAAGGAAGTCCATAGACTCCCATGTATAAGGCAGTCCATAGACTCCCATGTATAAGGCAGTACATAGGCTCCCAAGATAAATAAAAATTTAGTTTCTCATCGTATTCATATTGCAAAAAGGATGCAGTGACACAGTTTTTAGTCCCCACAGATAAAGTCCAGGGGGCTCATAGATTGGGTCATGTCAGTCCGTGAGTCCATCCGTTCACGCAGATATCTCAGACACTTTGACAAAATGTCATGTGACCTTGGTGACCTTTGACCTCGAATACACATATTTGTCCATAACTCAGTAACCACAAGTGGTAAACCTTTCATATATGGTATGATGGGACACCCTATGACGCCACATATTGTACCTCATTAATTATGTGCATATCTAATTTTGAGCGAGCCAATAGAGCTAGAGGTCTGATTTTTGGTATATATGGATAACTTAGCAATACAATTTTTTTGACAAAATGTCACGTGACCTTGGTGACCTTTAACCTCAAATATACATATTTGTGCATAACTCAGTAATCACTAATGCTAGACCCTTCATATTTGGTATGATGGGACACCTTATGACGCCACATATTGTACCTCATTAATTATGTGCATATCTAATTTTGAGCGAGCCAATAGAGCCAGAGGTCTGATTTTTGGTATGTAGGGATAACTTAGCAATACAATTTTTTTGACAAAATGTCAAGTGATGTCAATGACCTTTGACCTCAAATATACATATTTGTGCATAACTCAGTAACCACAAGTGCTACACTCTTCATATTTGGTATGATGGGACACCTTATGACGCCACATATTGTACCTCATTAATTATGTGCATATGTAATTTTGAGCTAGCTAAAAGAGCTAGAGGTCTGATTTTTGGTATATAGGGATAACTTAGCAATACAATTTTTTTGACAAAATGTCACGTGACCTCGGTGACCTTTGACCCCAAATATACACATTTGTCCATAACTCAGGAACCACAAGTGCTACACCCTCATAATTGGTATGATGGGACACCTTATGACGCCACATATTGTACCTCATTAATTATGCACATATCTAATTTTGAGTGAGCCAATAGAGCTAGAGGTCTGATTTTTGGTATATATAGGGATAACTTAGCAATACAATTTTTTTGACAAAATGTCAAGTGATGTCAATGACCTTTGACCTCAAATATACATATTTGTGCATAACTCAGTAACCACAAGTGCTACACCCTTCATATATGGTATGATGGGACAGCTTATGACGCCACATATTGTTCCTCATTAATTATGTGCATATCTAATTTTGAGCGAGCCAATAGAGCTAGAGGTCTGATTTTTGGTATGTAGGGATAACTTAGCAATACAATTTTTTTGACAAAATGTCACGTGACCTCGGTGACCTTTGACCCCAAATATACACATTTGTCCATAACTCAGGAACCACAAGTGTCTACACACCTTCATAATTGGTATGATGGGACACCTTATGACGCCACATATTGTACCTCATTCATTATGTGCATATCTAATTTTGAGCAAGCCAATAGAGGTAAATGTATGATTTTTAGTATATAGGGATAGACTATAGGATAGAAATTTTTTGACAAAATGTCATGTGACCTCGATAACCTTTACCTAAAATACACGATTATGTCAATAAATAAGTAACCACAAGTGCTATGTCCTTTATATTTAGTAGGATGGGAGACCTTATGACAACACATGCTTTACCTTGTTAATTATGCCCATATATAATTGTGGGCAAGCCAATAGAGCTGGAGGTCTGAATTTTGGCATATATGGATTAATTAGCTATACAATTTTTTTTCAAAATGTCATGTGACCTTGATGACCTTTGACCTTGAATATGCATATATATGCATAACTCAGTAATCACAAGTTCTTTACGCTTCAATTTTGATAGGATAATAGACCTTAAGATGTCACATCTTGTACCTCATTTATTATGCACATATGTATTTCTTGGCTGGCCAATACAGCTAGAGGTTTGATCTTTTTTCCCGATTTAGAACCATAACTTAGACATGCCTCTTGTTTCAAATTGGGAACAATGACATAGACCTATGTGTCCATAGATCTGAACATATACACTTTAGTGATACTTCTTAATGACCTCATTTCCTGCCCCCTCAAGACTAATACTCCTATTACAAGTGGGGACTATGTCATTGTCAATGACTTGTTCAGTGATATAATGCAGGATTGCCTGGTTTTGATTGATGCAAGTTGAAATTTTATGTACAATTGTCAGTGATAATTGTCATTCAATGGTCCTTCCCCTTACTGTAATGTCCTTGTCCAATCAACTTCTTCAACATTGGAGCAGGCAGCTAGATGGATTTGATTTTATAATTTATCTTCTCAAGTGTGTTTCTCTTTGACTTCAGAAAATTTTACAAATTGCGATGTATTGGTAATGGGCTGACTCAGGCAAATTTCAAGAAATTCTTGAATTCTCAAAGAGTTCAGAAACCTTGATAATAAGAGGGCACAGTAACTGGGTGCCCCTTGACACAAGAAGTATCAAGATCTGTTTAACCTCTTCCACAATAGTTTGGCCAAAGCCCATGTTATGAATGGTGATTATTGAGCTGTATACAGGGAACTGGGGACAAATAGGTTTAATTTTCTTTGTGAAAATTTACATCCTCCAATTGTCAGCATATGGGTCATTCATGTCTGCATTTACTAACAAATTGATTTATTTTCCTTTGATTTCAAGTAATGTTATAGTGTATCATCTAGGTGGCACTGTACTTGATGTAACTGTATTATCTGTTAATGGTGGCATGTATAGAGTACTAGCTAATATCCATGACACAACCCATGGTGGTGAACAACTGACTGACCTCTTAGTTGAATTCTGTGCTGCTGATTTTCAAAAGTAAGTCTCTGTTTTAACAGTATGATTGTCTCTCTCTCTCTCTCTCTTCCTATGTAGAGTTTTAGCTTTGTCATCATTGATGATTTACTATGGAGATGTAGTTTCAAAAATGAACATTGAAGTTTGAAGTATTGTCTCAATTTAAGTTCGACAAAAACTTTTTTAAGGCAGTCAAAATTTTAATCAAATGCTCTGTAATTGTTGGAAAGGACATGACTTGTCTCAAGTTGTGACTAACAGTCCTGATGGCTGTGAATTACATGTAGTCACCAAATATTGCAGATCTTTGGACAAAGATAAGGAATATTGCCGAGATACAAATTATAGACACATTATCATCATGCAGCATGCATCAGTTTGATGATGAAGCAAAGTAGAAGTACCTTGATGAGACTTGATATTAATGGTGTATTTTCATGTTGCAGAAGGTGGAAATGTGATGTAAGAAGTAACAAGAGGGCTGTAGCAAAGCTACACAGTGCCTGTGAAGTCTGTAAACATGTTCTGTCAATCATGTCAACTTCAACAGTATCTGTAGAGTCCCTCTATGACGGCATTGATTTTAATTGTTCTATATCCAGGTAGGTACCGTATGCTAACATAACTCATGTCGTAGTTTCCATTCTTGCTGCACATCAGCACCAAATTATTCTTTCAAATTACCTTAGAGATTCACTAATTGAAAAGCTGGTACGGTGTCTAAGAATTTCTGGTTTATGTGGATTCATGTTGACAGGGTTTTAATAAAACATGCATCATTCTGTCTGTGTGTTTGTAAGTATGGATGTAGCCTATGGAATATGTGTGTGTGTTCATGACAGCCTTTCCTGCTGCTGCCATACATTAGCCTCAGGGAACTTGCAAATTTTCGGTGTCATTGTAAATATAGCTTAACAGCAGAAGTTCTAATGTTTAACTATTCTCTTTCCTCATCCCCCTCAAAAAAACCAGAAGTAAAAGCCCCCAAAACAAATACACAACAAAACAAGACAAAGACTGATTGCTTCAGTAATTGTCACTGTCTGGGTCATTGAGTCTCAGTGTCTCCCCAGGATTTTGTTAAAAGAGGGCGGAGACGTGGTGCGAAGCACCACAAGCTGCCGGATAAGCGGTCGCGGGGGGGAGGTCAGGAGGGGGGTGTCCCCCCTCCTGCCATTGGAGCTTTTGAAAAACAGAGATTAAAATAGTGTTATTTGGTGGCACTTGGGGAGTATTTTTCAGATTTTTTTCATATAAAAAAGCTCAAAGGAAAAGAAATCTGAGACAGTGTTCCATAACTTTTATTCCAGTTCACTGATTTCAATGAAGATTATATTTTTTGAAAACGAAAACATAGCGACAGACATACATTTATTCATCGATGTCAAAATTATCACCATAACACTTACACTTATGTGTTCTCAGCCTGATACACGTACACGTCCGACCGAGTCTAACAATAGGTCGTTTTGCTTTGGGAAGGAATACACAAGCGAAATTCTAACCTCCTATAAAAACTTCAGAGTACTCTGCTGTCCTTGGTTACCCTCAAGTTCCTAGGCATGTTTATACAGCTAAGTCGGTTACCTAATGCACGGCCCCTATGGAGGGACTGACCATGGCTACGTTACGGCCTGTGCCATGCAAATATGGCTGCCATAAATGAATGAGTTGCACATGGGCTTATGATCTCGGATGACATCACAAACTCGCGAGATTTGCAAGATCGATGAGAATTACGTTTGCAGCCTGCAGGATCGACGCTCAAGCTTGCATTTTGCTTGTAAATCACTGTCAACTTTTTTTCCCCGTACATTTTATTGTTTTTTTTTCAAAAAAATAATCTTTTTCATTTCTGGCAAGGGGGCGCTCGGAATTTACAAGAGGGCGCCACACCCTTTTACCTTATTCAGGGAGAACACTGGAGTCTTGTCTGCTGATACATTGTATTTACTTTTATGTAATTATTAACAGAGCCAGGCTAGAGTTGCTGTTTACACCCACTCTACAGAACTGCTTACAACCAATGCAAAAAGTACTTGAAGATGCAGGACTGAAGAGAGAAAAGATAGATAAGGTAGTTATCAAGTGTTTCTTTTCTTATTAGTTTGTCAAGGTTCAACAGATCTACATGAAACCATTATAGGCTTTGGATAATTAAAACATGACACGTTAAACTTTATATTTTATATGGGAGGTGTATGTTTTAGTTCCTATTTTGATAATTGTATACAAAGATGCACTAACTGTGTGCCATGTCATGCCATAGAAACCATTTATTTGTGCAATACTCCATCACTATTTAGATTTTGTTTTGAAATTATTGCAGTTTTGTCTTCCAATAATTTCTTTCAGCAATTGTGTTTGGGGCAAGTTCAAATCACAATTTAATCTCCGGATTTTCTCACCACCAAACTTTTGATTGAGGAGGGGCTTTGAGGTAAAATGCAATGAGCTGTGTTGGCCATCAGATAGTTTAGTATAATTATCCATAGTCCCTTAGACCTTGTAGCCACATAATCCATGCCCATATTGTAGTACAATGTACGGCAATGGCATGAGATGTAATTGATTCTTCTGTGTTACAGAGAACTTTCCAAAACATCTACATGTATTTGCATGTGATTAAAACATGTTCCAGGAATCAAAAACAAAATACTTTTAAAAAATAAAAGGTTCATATAATTATTACAGGGCTGTAAGCTGGAAATTCTTGAAAACATTACATAGGAAAGCTGAAGAATGATGATAAGCTTATCATATATCTATTAACAGGAGAATTACGTATCCGACAAATTTTCGTTTTGTTACTCCTGTATATTCATTCCAAAATGACCCATGGATGCAAGTTAATTCTGCTTGATTAAAAGGGTCAGTGGGACAAAGAAGTTTCCATCTAGATAACATGGAGCAGAATTAGGTCATTTTGAAAGCCCCATGCACAGACTATCAAATTACACCATGTTACTGAAGACAATCATGGAAATTTTGAAGAAATTAAACTTTTTCTCAACTGTCTTCTAGGTTGTTATTACAGGGGGCTCAACTAAGATACCAAAATTAAAACAGCTACTTAAGGATTTCTTCCCAAAAGTTGAGCTCCTCGATTCAATATCACCTGATGAAGTTGTTGCCATGGGAACAGCTATACAGGTATGTATTGTCTTAAAATGAGGTTGCCAGTACAAACATTTTTGATGGCAAAGTAATATACATGTCAAGTTTCTATTACACATTACTTACAATGGATGTGATATAAAGTCTAAAATTAGAGAGAGTACATCCTTAGCATCCTTTCGCAATAGCCAGGTACAAGTTTAATGACAGCAGTTGTTGCACCCCCTTTTTTAGATTTTTTCTGTGACTCCAATTCATGCAACAGGTGGTGTTGTCAGTTGCTACTTCTATTCTTGTGCCCTAGTAGCAGTAGACTTGGTTCAAGTAGGTGAATTAAAAAAAAATCATTTATAATAGTTTCTCTTGTGTCTCTCCTATTTCGTACAAACATATTCGGAATTTGGCACCCCATGCGAGGTTTTCCCATTGGTTTTCCCCGCCATTGAATGTATTACCTTTGAGTCTGCGCAGTGTAGTGAGTTAGTTTCTGCCTGATTCACCGACTTGGACTTCTTGCAAAGTACCGGCGGCAAGACGGACTGTATACACAGTGACGTCAAGCAAATACAAAATGATCGACAGCTCCAGCCATTATTATGGCAAATAAGGAGAACGCATGCTAATACACCTCTGCATATATTGAAAACTTTGTTGTCATCTCCATGTTATGCAAAGCACAGTTACGACAGGTTCAATACATAGCAGCTGCCGCGTGGTATGCATACCGCTGTGTATCGAACCACACGTAACCGTTGTGCAAAGCCAGCTGCACTTTGACATCGAGTACGTTGAGCGATGGGCGAATAATGGCATCAAGTTCGAACATCGACCGATCAGTTGACCGTCACTAATCATGCGAGATTACCAAAGAAAGGTTGTTGAGAATTACATTGTGGGAAAAAATGTGTTCGTCTGCGCACAAACCGGCAGAGGAAAATCACTGACATAAGAGTGAGTTTATGTGAGTTTTATGCACGTCTCGCTTGGGGTCAATAGGTAACTCCTCTCAATATCATGAATATGTAAAATACAGTGATGTCATAATAAACACGTTGATAAAAACGTCATCTCATGAATAATTTATAGCAACGCAAACCCTGCAAGAAAGCCAAGTCAGTGATTCCGGGTGAATCTCCCTGTATAGCGTTCACCCTACTCATAGCGTCCACTCCACTCACGCGGGTTTCACATGAAAGCAAAACACAAATCATTGCGTTCATTCCACTCAAACATTCACAAATCACAGACTTGAACCAAGTCTACAGTAGCAGGTGTCATTAATAGTAATGATAGTTTATTCACAGACAGTTTCTGCTGTTGAAGTCTACAGAACATATTATTTCTCTGTAAAATATCTTTTTAGTCCCCACGGACACCGTCGGGGGGGGGGGACTTATAGGTTTGGTCATGTCCGTGCGTCAGTGCGTGCGTGCGTCCGTGCGTCCGTCCGTTCACGCAGATATCTCAGAGATGCCTGGAGCGATTTCATTCAAACTTGGTACAAGGATTACTTCATATGTCATACAGATGCACATTGATTTTTTTTGTGATACAATCCAATATGGCTGCCAGGCGGCCATTTTATTACGATTTTTTCATGTACAGAGCCATAACTCAGGCATGTTTCAACTGATTTTATTCAAAGTTGGTATAAGGACATTGACCAATGTCATAGATATGCACTTCAATTTGTTTGGTTATACGATCCAATATGGCCGCCGTGCGGCCATTTTGTTACAATTTTTTCATGTACAGAGCCATAACTCAGGCATATCTCAACCGATTTTATTCAAACTTGGTACAAGGACATTGACCTATGTCATACATATGCACGTCAATTTGTTTTGTGATATGATCCAATATGGCCGCCAGGCGGCTGTTTTATTACGATTCTTTCATGTACAGAGCCATTACTCAGGCATGTTTCAACAGATTTTATTCAAAGTTGGTACAAGGACATTGACCAATGTCATAGCTATGCACATCAATTTGTATTGTGATACGATCCAATATGGCCGCTTTGCGGCCATTTTGTTACGATTTTTTCATGTACAGAGCCATTAAGCTCAGGCATATCTCAACCGATTTTATTCAAACTTGGTAAAAGGACATTGACCTATGTCATACACATACACATTGATTTGTTTTATGATACGATCCAATATGGCCACCGTGTGGCCATTTTATTACATTTTTTCATGTCCTGAACTACAACTCAGACATTTATCAAGCAAATTTATTCAAAAGTATTTTTATCACAGACCTAATGAAGAGGACTCTATCCTCTCTGAGGAACTGTAATCAAAGTACCCATTAACAAGTGGGGACTGTGTTATCAACGATGACTTGTCTTTTCTTCAGTATAGATGTCCTAAGGAGATAGTAGTTTATCTGGATGTCAGAATACCACTACCATCATTATTTCTGCACAATTTGATACACAAAGTGATCATAACAAAGTTGTGTGAATGTATCATGTATGATCAATGTAGAATCAGACTTCTATGCTAACTGCTGGCATTTTCTTATTGTTGTTCACTTTTTCTGTTTTGTTTTTCACCTTGCCATGCACAATTGCAGGCAGACCTGTTGACCAGCAGAGATAGTATTGATTTAGGAGAGAATCACCAAGTAGAGCTCTGTTCAAAGGCTATCCTTCTCAAGGTCAGTATGACATTTCTAAAGTTATAATCCCCATTCATCACAGCCAATGGGAACATTGTACTTGAGAGACCAATACAATGGTGAATTTGAGTTCACCAAATCAATGAGATTTTCAGTAGTATTCGGACAAACATGAACTTGGTGGTCTTTCAACCTGGTTTGGCAATATTCCATACAATACTTTATTGTACATCTCCATTCACAGTAGGTGGTCTGTTAGACCACCTTTGGTAAAATTCACTGATCCATGCAAAAAAGATTGTCAGTCCTGGATGTCAGATCTCTATATTTGCTTACCCGTAATATTCATACTTATACATGTTATGAAGTTGTCCTGTAAGAACCTTTGCCTTGTTCGATGCCTTGTGCTATGGAGCACGCCTCTGCAGGGCAGTGATATAGTGATACTTCTCCTGTAGTAAAATATTTCTGTGAAAGTCTTCATCTGTGAAGTAACTTCAATAAGAAAGATATTTTTTTCTGGTTACGGTAAAAGCTCACAATAGAAAATTGGGGGTTATATCTTATTTTATCAAATGATGAACATTTATTGCACTAAAGGTTTAATGTAAGAACCTGCAGTATGTCAATATTCCTAGTTCTGTCTTTTGAAAGGTTTTAGATGAAAGCAATTCTGAAAAGCTGCAGACTGTAATTGGAAAGCACACGCCTATACCAGTGAGAAGACAACATCCTTTACAAGTGAACACAAACCAGACTTCAGCATGTGTATGTGTATATGAAGGTGAGACAGAAAGCTGTCCGCAAGATGCTACACTTCTTGCCAAAGTAAGTGTTGTCCTTTGGATAAACTTTGTTTTAAAAAGTCAGCTTAGATGTTTTGACACATATTTACTGTGAAAATTCTTAAAGATGAATCGTGTTGAACTTCAAAAAGACTTGCCTTTGTACTCCAAGTGAAGGCTTCCTAGTGTGATACTTGCCAGTGTCATACATGAGTGTAATATTGACAATCAAAATCTTGGAGAGTATTCCTTCTAGGTAAACCATGGCTATGTCCTAAACAATAGCACAGATTGTGATTTTAGGGTAGTTACTAAACACGGCAACATACACATGACATTTAGCTGTTGTCGACAGAAATTATGTACCTGTACCATGTTGTGTTCATTACACACTCTCTTTATGACCGCTGCTTGTGCTGGTATCCTGTGCATAGTTTCATTCAGAATGTGCACAAATTATTGAGTACTGGAATTCAAATTTTTCAGGTTGTGCTGCGGAACTTGCCAAATAACTCAGAAGAAAAAGTGTCAATCACAACAGTACTGCACTACAAAAGGTAACAAGCCTTACTGCATTTTCATAATTCTTCTTTTTACTTCTACTGTTTCATAATTGCAAATCTGAACAACATCTCACTCTACTAACTGCAAAAGTTCTTGAGACCAGCTTGATAATTTGCCTGGTATATAACTCTAGTTATTGAGACCAGCTTGATAATTTGCCTGGCATATAACACTAGTTCTTGAGACCAGCTTGATAATTTGCCTGGTATATAACTCTAGTTATTGAGACCAGCTTGATAATTTACCTGGCATATAACACTAGTTCTTGAGACCAGCTTGATAATTTGCCTGGTATATAACTCTACTTATAGACCAGCTTGATAATTTGCCTGGCATATAACACTAGTTCTTGAAACCAGCTTGATATTTGCCTGGTATATAACTCTAGTTATTGAGACCAGCTTGATAATTTGCCTGGCATATAACACTAGTTCTTGAGACCAGCTTGATAATTTGCCTGGTATATAACTCTAGTTATTGAGACCAGCTTGATAATTTGCCGGGCATATAACTCTAGTTCTTGAGACCAGCGTGAATAATTTGCCTGGCATATAACTCTTGTTCATTTCAGAGAGGGCTGTTTACATGTAACCTGTACTGAAAAAACCTCGGGCATATCTGAAGATGTCACCATTGAAGTGTCGGCATGAAGATCTTCATCGGACAATATTTATATTGTTATTTTTACCTTAAGCAACAAACCCAATCCAGTGTGACTGACAATTAGTAAAGCTATGCAATACACGCCAAGTTGTGATATTGATAATTACAAGTTGTGTTGATGTACCAACATCTTCCAGAGATCAGTGAAGATGTACACCATATTGTGTCTGGTGTGCGAACAAAGAGTTTGGACGGCCAAACTGTGTCATGTCATTCTATAGTTTTTCCTCCTCAGTACCTGGTGCACACATATATGATATGCAATATTTGATATGTGAAATTTTATATATAACATAGATCTAAGGGTTTATGGTTATAATAAATATAGTATCTAAAAGATCCCTAGGTTGGCAAACACACGCACACACACACAAACCTTATCTCTTGTAAATGTTTGCTCATATCAAACTTATGTTGGTGTCAAGTAATATTCCTGCACATCATTACACCCATGAGATGGAGAATTCTGCATGTTGCTTTTGAGAAATCGTGCCAAAATACTGATATTTGCATATCATAAGTGGTAGAGTGCTAACTTTCAACTCCAAAAATGCAGTTGTAACATTTGCACACAATGTATTGGATGTTTTTTTAAATAAAACAGTCAGAGAATCCTTTTGTACTCATGAATTGTTGAATCATCGTTGTTTGTTTGACATCAAGACATTCATATGAATTATTTCTAAAGTTAAAGTAGGCATACAGTGCGTCAATTTTAAAAAATAGTGACAACATCACTGTTCGCTCCCATATAGTTATCAAAAACAAGTCAACAATTGTATGAAACATGGACATACATATACAGACAGACTGACATACACAGACTGGCACAGAGTGATGACATTGACCCCCAGTGTGCCTTGGCCCATGGAGAGTGATAAAGATATAACAAACAGCTGAATGTAATGATAAAATAGTTAAGTATAGGCCTATACAGGCACTGAGAGTGAATATGTTACAGCAATTTGATTAGTTTCTTTTCCTTTTCTATACTTCTGTGATAATCTTTAAGACAATCAATCTGCAAGGCAGTATATGTATTGACAAATATTACAAGCACACAGTAAACTGTATTTGATTTTTCATTTACAATATTTGACATAGACTGAAATACATAACATGCAACCAATGTTTACACTTTGCCCATACACCAGATACATGGAGAAATTCCTACATACAATCATCAACTCAGAAACTATACAGGGAAAAGTAAACATTGTTTTCTTCCAGAACAGCTGGTGCATCCACATCTGGAACAACTTACAAACTTAACCAATTACACAAGGATGATGACACAAGAGATAAAGTTAAACTGTGGTGAACTTGACTATTCCTTTCAAATCCTTACCTAACTTGACATCTTAAACTAAAATACACTGCATGGTTAATTGCGCACAAAAATACATCGGGGTGGACCATTTGATATGGGGTGGTGTCTGGAAGATCAATGAGGTACATTATCTTTTTTATCCGATCCATTGTACATTCTTTTTTCCCCACTCTCCCACCTTTTCTTTTTGTCAAACCTTCTCTGGCTGAATTTTTTATTGGCATTTTTTTGGAATTTTTTCAAAATCTGCCAGGATGTTTTAACATTTCAACACCAAATACAGTTTACCATATTAAATGCTTACTAAATCACCACATTATATACTCTTAGTTCCAGTAGGTATAAATTACCAAAAAAAATCTTAAAAATACAAAATGAAAGATATCCCAGTAAAACTGACAGTTTCGCAAAGTTGCCCCAAAAATTCAAAATTCTGGATCTCAACTTAATTTCAATAGATCTTATTAACAAAACCCTAAGAACCGGTTTACTAAATATCAAAGCAATCAGACTGGTAAATTTGAGAAACAATTTTTTGACCAAAATGAGAAAAATTGCCCCCAAAATACAAAATTGCTGATTTCATCCTAATTTTGAATATATCTAATTTTAACATAAACCCTAGGAACCTGTACACTAGATATCAAAGCTACCAGATCAGACGTTTTAGGAGAAAAATTTTTTGACCAAAAAAGGCAAAAATTGCCCCCAAAATAAAAAACAAGCGACCTAGCGGCCGATATAGCTCCGCTGTGTTTATGTAGAGAATAACTATTTTTGACACATGCTGATGAAGAAGGTGGAAATCTTTGATAGCTCAATGCAGTGGCCAGAAAAAAGTGGCTAAAATAGCTGCAAAAATACACAATTGAAGATTTCATCATACTTTGAATATATCACATCGGATCATCCCTAAGAACATGTCAACCAAAGCTATCTGATGAGTAGTTTTTTGAGAACAAAATTTTCTGACCAAAAATGGCAACAATTGCCCCCCAAAATAAAATTTGCAGATTTCATCATAATTTCAAAAGATCAAATTTAGTTCATCTATAGAAACCTGTATACCAAATTTCAAAGCTGTTGAACAGTACTTTTTGAGAAACACATTTTTTAACCAAAAATGGAAAAAATTGACCCAAAAATTCAAAATTGCAGATTTCATCATAATTTCAATAAATATCATTTAGTTCATCTATAGAAACCTCTATACCAAATTTCAAAGCTATCAGATGAGTAGTTTTGGAAATACCGGTACACATTTTTTGACCAAAATTGGCAAAAATTGCCCCAAAAATACAAAATTACAGATTTCATCAGAATTTCAATATATATTACTAAGCTCATCTGTAGAAACCTGTATACCAAATTTCAAAGCTATCAGACCAGTATTTTTTGACCAAAAATGGCAAAAATTGCCCCAAAATTACAAAATTGCAGATTTCATCATAATTTCAATAAATATCATTAACCCTTTCACCACCATTGTTTTGTCCAACCCTGTTGTTTTTTATGGTAAAGTTGGACCTGTATACAGGGAGATGGGGTGAAAGGGTTACGGTGATCTGTAGGAACCTGTATACCAAATCGCAAAGCTATCAGATGAGAAGTTTTGGAAATACACATTTTTTGACCAAAAGTGGCAAAAATTGCCCCAAAAATACAAAATTGCAGATTTCATCATAATTTCAATAAATATCATTCAGTTCATCTGTAGAAACTCGTATACCAGGTTTCAAAGCTATCAGATGAGTACTTTTGGAAATACACATTTTTTCACCAAAAATGGCAAAAATTGCCCCAAAAATACAAAATTACAGATGTCATCAGAAATTCAATATATATTACTTAGTAATCTACATAGAAACCTGTATGCCAAATTTCAAAACTATCAGACCAGTACTTTTTGAGAAATACATTTTTTGACCAAAAATCGCAAAAATTGCCTTAAAAATGCAAATTTGCATATTTCTGCACAATTTGAACAAATCTGAAATAGATCATCCCTAGGGACATATGTACCAAATATCAAAGCTATCTGACTGGTAGTTTGAGGAGAAGATTTTAAAGATTTTTTAACAAAAATGACAAAAATTGCCTTAAAAATACAAATATGCAAATTTCACCACAATTTGAACAAATCTGACTGAAGTCACCTAAGTAAGTAAACTGCATATCAAATTTCAAAGCAATCAGACAAGCTGTTTCAGAGAAGAAGATTTTTTTACCAAAAACACCAAAAAATGCCCTAAAAACACAAATATGAAAATTTCACTACGATTTTTACAAACTTAAGTGAGGTCACCCCAAGTGAGCTGCATAAAAAATTTCAAAGCAATTGGACTTGTGGTTTCAGAGGAGAGGCAATTGTTGACAGACTACGACGGACGACGACGACAATGGAAAATCAACCTATTTGATAAGCTCCGCGTCGCTGACAGCGGAGCTAAAAATTGCCAGTTTCAACATACCTTCAATACATTATATTGAGATTAATCTTAGATACCTGTATACCAAATATCAAAGCTATCAAATCAGTAGTTTTTGGATAAAAATTTTTTTTATCAAAAATTGGGAAAATTGCCCCAAAATTACAAATATGACAATATCAATACAATTTGTACAAGCATGACTGAGGTCATCCTGAGGAACATGAATATTAAGTTTCATAGCAATCACACGAGTGATTTCAGAGAACAAGATTTTTTGACTAAAAACGGAAAAAATACCCTAAAAATACAAACATGCAAATTTCATCCCAATTTTTGCACACATAATTTAGAATACCTAAAAAATCTGCATACCAAGTTTCAACCAAATCTGACCAATGCTTACTGAGTTTTAGCCATTTGCAGGATTTTTCCTTTTTTTCCCCTCATTTGCATATTTTTGGCACTGACATGTTCATTTGAACAAATTCACATCTCCACCCCTAGGTGCACCTGTACACCAAATACTAAGACAGTAGGTGCTACGGTTTAGGAGTTTTTGATGTGGACGTACATACATACATACATACATACATACATACATACATACATACATACATACAGACGACATTTTCCCACCTTATACGAATACCTGCCATTTGCATATATACATATGCATATATATGGGAGCTAAAAATGGGTTGAATTCGATCACATGCCTAAGATCTATGTTTAGAACACTTGTATAAACTTAGCATTCCACTTGGTGTACCACTCTTATATGAATACATTTGAAAATGTCAGAATTGGCATGTCAGATTTCTATGAAAAGACTTATTCAAAAGTGAAAAAAGCACACAAAAAACAAACCTGTACATGTGTCCTGAAACAGTGCCCATTTATTACAATGGAATAATTCACATCACAGATAGTTGACAATACAAAATAGAAAAATTTACATGGAGATTGATTTAACTTCATGAATACTGGCACAGAATCTCAAGAAATTACTTATTGCTTTCAATATCAAAATCTAAAAAATTGCAGTGTGAAGTTTCAGAAAGGGAAAATAAAATTCAAACACAACTGACAGGAAACAGTATTAAACATTGGACCATTACATATGTGTTTAGTTATGAAGATGTAGGACTATTTACAGTACAGTACACTCAAATGAAAGAATGGCCTTAAAATCATGCCAAAATAACTTGGACCTTGACTTAATTTCTACGCTGTGCTGTGTCCCTCAATTTTGTTGAATCACAGGACACTACTTTTAACTGACTTTTTGAAAATTACAAATTCTGCCGTATTGAGAAACCAGCAGTCTTAAATACCTTGGAAGTAATACTCCGGGAGTAATAGTGACATAAAACTCCAGCTCAACCCAGACTCCAATACATCTCATAAAGATTCTCTGATTACTTATTGAAAGGGTATTATGACAAATTGACAATTAGACACCAGGCATTGTCCACTCACTAAAGGATAGGTCTAGGGTAATTAAATTTCCAAGCTGCAACTATCCAAAATTGAAACTTTGGAAGTGACCATTTCTACAAAGCAAAGTTTTCTTTGGTTTCAATCAAGTCTTAAAGAAATACTGGCCTTTATTATGCTACAGACTCAAACCAACTGTTACAGGACAAACCACTAACAAAATAATTCTGAAAGACCAGCAAAGGGTCAGATCATTCGGCTTTTAAAGTTAAAAAAATCTTAAAAAATGGAAATCTGTTTATCCCTCTAATGCAATCCCTGATTAGCTTTCCTTTTTACAATTGCATTGTTAAAAATTTTCATGGTTCAGTCACATAGCATCAGCGTTGTATTAAAAAAATAGGATTGTTGGTAAGTTACCTGCATTATGTTGTGATCAGATGTGACACACACTGGAAAACATTTTTCCCACTATAAATGGTATAATTGATAACAACTACACATCAAAACAAAGGATCTTTGGCACAGTAAATCAATGAACAATCTGTAGTCCAATTTGAAACACATTTAATATCATGGCTACCCTTTTCATTCCCGTGTTTTAGCCTAATCCTATTGTTTTCTATTGCAAACTTGGACTTCTACAGAGGATTATAGGGATGAAACTCTGGAATCCTGTTGATGGAATTTGCAACTTGATGACTCAAAGGTAGATTTTAAATCAAATGTAAAAAAAATTCTATTCACAAAAAAGCACAATAATCATGATAGAGTACTGAATGCACATACCGCCACACAGTAATGATTGCATGAGGTGATTTTGCTATTTGTGCTCATGAATTCACTAATTAAGAAATTTTAAACATGCATTATCTTCCAAAAATGTAATTGCTGTACAGATTCCACCAGATGCAACTGTTTAACAACCAATGACAAGTACTTCAAACTAATCTATTTAATCTTATAATCTAACGAAACAAAATATTTTCTTCTAATTATTTTATTAAAAACAATACTCACAACATGAACACCTCTTTGCAACACACTCACACATATTTCAGAAAGGGTACTATTTCAGAGTACATGCAGAACAAACAATTGCTATATTCTCTCAAATTCTCTCTGCTATATTCAGTCAAATATCTCATACCTTTAAAAAATAATCCTGAGATAAACTTTCATGGAATGGCAGTATTCATTTGATTTTGCACTAAGTCACCATTGCCAGATTAAGAAAATAATTACTGTGGACATTAAAAACTAGAATTTTTCATTAAAGGTTTCAACAAACATATACAGTGCAAATTCCTGAGGAGAACTTTTGTGGCTTTGAAATATAAAATGAGAAATTAACTGATGTCTTACAAAAGATTTATCACAGTTACAAGTCTTGAACTGAAAATCAAGAAAGGTATCATAACATTCACATCATTTAGAATTACAACAGGTATCATTGACCAATGAAAGTGTTTTCACCCTTTCCATAATCCGCTGATTTAATAATCTTAATTTCTGAAAAATTTCAAAACATTTCTATTTCATTTCAAAAAAATATTAACCCTTTTCCTGCCAGACAGTAATAACTGTATCACTTCCCCATCAGCCAAGTCAGTAAAAAGCGTATTGAGCCAAAACATGATATATTTTCACCCAGTTGGCTTGGTATGATATAGCATCTGTTGTCAAAAAAAAATCATCTATATAGTATTATGTTTTCAACAGCCTTCAAATGTACAGTATTATGTTAAAATACATCATATGGAATACGTTGTGTTTCATTAATTTTGACCATCTTGACCAGGTGGTGAAATATGGACTTGGCCGGAAAAGGGTTCAAGGAGATCATATCTGCTATGCAGCCAATTTAGGCAGTGACAAATTCTCTAACAACTTTACAAATCAAATTCAATTCAAATTGGGCACCATACTCAGTACTATTATTGCATAAGAAATTCATTCATTTCCCTTGGGGGAGAAATCGAACTGGTTATTTCAGCACTATCTTTGGGTTTTATTATCTGTGGTATTGCATATGATGGACTAAAAACTCATTGCTTTCTCTTTTGTGAAGCAAGATTCCATAGTCTCCTCTACCATACTATTATGACAAATTTACAGAAACACAATTTTTCACTTTTGGAAATTTAACAAGCAGGACTGGATCATACTGGGATAATACCAAGCCACATTACAATTTAACAATGTCCTAGGGGTTGTGATATTATTTATCTATTATGAGAGGCACCCTAAGAGGTGCAATATAACAATTGGAAGTGTCAGACCCACTATTACGCAGGTGTGGCCAATGGCCATGAATACATGCTTGAGTCAAGACAATGCCCTGATATACATAAAATATTACAGATCAAAAATAACACAAGACTGGCAAACTACAACCACCCCCCTCCAATATCAACACAAACACACCATCTGTCTACAATAGAAAAATTTTCTTATCGTAGGCTGTCTTAATAAAAAGTTCAACAGGAATTCTTGCTATCTTAAATAGCTTTTGTCTTGTGCTTGGGAGGGGCAAACTACATGATACCGAAATGCACTGTGGGTAGAAAGTTGACTTCTCACCACAGCAAGAGTTTGAGACATTGATCTCGTAAATACTTTAATCACAAATGTAATTGCTGTAATGGCAAAAAGTTCTGTTTGTTTGTGAAACTAGCTAAACTCAGTAA
This sequence comes from Ptychodera flava, assembly GCF_041260155.1. Classification (NCBI taxonomy): domain Eukaryota; kingdom Metazoa; phylum Hemichordata; class Enteropneusta; family Ptychoderidae; genus Ptychodera; species Ptychodera flava. The sequence goes on along the minus strand of NC_091933.1, from coordinate 3,194,899 downwards.
TCTTTTCAGGCATTTCATGCTTGAAATTTCTGTTAACCTAAAACTTTACATTTTTTTCTGTAATCTTTTGGGTTTTGCCAATAGAAATCTGCTATATTGAAGATTTAGTCAACCACAAGAGACTTTCATGACTCACTTAGATGGCAAAATCGTATTTAAGGTACCGAGAATTGCTTTAAAGGAATTCTAATACCCTTATATTTGGCCCTTAGCCATGGAAAAAAAAACACAACCAAAAGTGAACATTTAATTACATAAACAGTAGAAGCATCTCTGCACATATCATTGAATACAAACAATGCAGAAAAAACTCTAACATCAAATAGTCTTTCTTCGGTCAAATGGACAGATCAAAATGGTCCACCTCACTCTCCACACTCAATCCAAATCAGTCCCTTCAACAAGGACAACTTATCAAAGGGACTCAGTTTTTTTAACCCATCCTACAGTCAAGTCTTGAAATTCACAATCAGCATAAAAATTCAGAATTTTCTTTGCTATTTAGTTGTTATAAACCTTTCACCACCATGGTTTGGCACAAACTAACTGTTATCAATGGTGAATGTAGACTTGTTTACAGGGAATAGTGATGAACAGGTTAAATGGCATGACTTTGCAGTGATTCCATTGTTCTGAATGACTGATATTATTCATGGCTGGTCTTTCTCAGTCAAGTACAACTAATAAGAAGGTATAGCTGTATTCTGAATCCAACATGTAACCTGACAGATTTGGACACTCCAAATTCTGGTGGCAAGGAGAAGGAAAATAGTTAAAAACCACTTTCGGTCTGTCAAGTTTCCCAGGATGACGACGCATCTTTGAATCTGTACTCTGACTCTAAAAGAGAAACTTCCGACAATTTTCTGATCCACACTTACAGGGAAAACTGTTAGGCTGTGCAAATTCATTGTCAAAGACTTCTGAGTTACTTGTGTCAGCATCTTCTCTTGACGCCCCTACAGATTAGATGTGTATAAAGCATGAAAAAAGTCCGCTGTAATTATAACATGTATAATAACTTCACAATCAAAAATATTGCAGAAAAAAATGTTCTCAGTTGTATAGTACTGTACATCAAAAATTTTGCAATCTGGGTATTTAGCATCAAGTCTTTAGAGAGTTGTTTTGAATTCCAGTTATGAGGACAAGTTATCTTTGTCAGTATTTCAATCCTTGGTAATGGCTTTGGTCAATTAAAATTCAGACACTTACTCACATATTAGCAGGCAGCCATACTTGAGGTGCAACTTGAAAATTATTTAGTTGATAAATCTAAGTTGTTCATTCATCACCAATGTTTGGAAAAAGTTTTGTGGTTACAATTTGGAAAGCTCTCTTACATAAGGTGCTTTTTATTAGCTCATATTTGTTTTTATATATAAATACCAAAAAGAGCTAATATGATGAGTCGCAGTGGTGTTTGTATGTCTGTATATTTGTGGGTATGTATGTGCGGATGTATGTCCGTCACACACAAAGGCTCCCATACCGCCAAAGCTACCGTCTCAGTATTTGGTGTACAGGTAGATGTAGGGGTTGAGATGTGAATTTGTTCAAATGAACACGTCAGTGTCAAAAATGTGCAAATGAGGTAAGAAAAAGGGAAATCCTGCAAATGTGCAGGAGTGGTGGCAGTGAACTGAATCAGCCCACACATCTGAATAAGAGGATTTTGACCTTAAACCTACTTGTACATGTATGCAGGCTACCTATTATGTTTGGGAGTTGTAGCAGTAACTTAAACAGCTAATTGGTCATTTCCTGTCATTGTTTATGAACTGTGACATATTAACAGATCTGCTGAAAGCATGGATGTCTATTTTTGTACATCCATGGTTGAAAGATTCTCTGCTATGCATGTTGCTAAAGTTGACCTTCAGTACCTAAGGTTTCAGACCTTATTTACTTTTGTCATTCATAATTTTCTGGTTTAAATATTTCTTGTTGTTTTTCTGGTTGTACTGTGCAGAAATTGTCATAACATCAACGTATACTTTTCCTGCACTGAACAGATAGAAATAACACTTATTGTTGATCTTTGGTATGTACCAATTCTGATCAAATTTGAGCGACACCGTATAATTGCGGTATTTTTTAAAACCATCTTATGGAAAAAAAAAAGATACAGCTAATGGGACTTTAATATATGAGCTTGTGCAGTAATTCCCATTAGGAGAAAATAACTAATTAAAATAGTTTATAGATGCTTTTATACTAAGCTTTGAATATTTTTGTACATCCCTTGAAAACATCACAGTTTATAATACCATAATAACATCAAAGAAACATTTGGCTTGTTGCCCTTGAAGTGCTAGGTAGATGAAAACCGTTTTGTCAATGGGTGGTTTGTCACATATTGAAAGACTTACCTGTCATCTGATAGTCAAATGTAAGTTCTTCGCCAGCCTTGATGTCTCGACATGCAAACAGTGCTATCCTTGGCATCCTAGGGTCCACTTGGTTGATCCAGACACCATAGACCACCATGTTGGGATCACACTGTGATACAGAAATTAATAAGCAATGTAGACACCATGATGGTTGAACCCAGATGGAAAATGTGCACAAAGTATATGATAGTATTTATCGAGACAAATGTATGGTATTTCAAATACTGGTGAATGTCCAGAATGTCTAAACAAGAAGCTACTTACTGATAGGGGAAAAATGATTCCATTTAATATAATCAATCACACTGGTACTACTGGTAACATGTAGGATATACGGTACTTGCAGTTGCATGCAAATGTATTTGCAGATATTGACTCTTTTTTCATTTATGTCTCTGTCAAAAAGTTTTGCAGTTCAACAGAAAGTGCTGTTTTCATGAACATATCACCACTTTTTTCTAAAATGCTGACCTTTCACAGTAGTAGTATAGTTGTAACTTGGGGAAAGAAAGACAACTAGCAACATTTCTAGCCTAATTATCAGCAAAATATAAAACCAAAACAAGCTGTCTCTGTCTACCTATAGTATAACTACCAAATATTTTGCATCATCATGTTCTGGTGTTGTGTTTAAACATATACCAGTAATTACTGTATACCTATATAATGCTCACCGAATGATTGACAAAATGAGAGACATTTCCATAGAAACCAGCATCCACTACAAAGGCACAGTCCTGACTGCTATCATAGTCTAAGTCAAAGAGATAGGTTCTTCAGTTGCCATCGTATATTCTGCCTCGGCATTCTGCTTCTTCATTGGAGATAACCTGGAGGAAGAAATTAAAACCAACAGTCAAAGTACACTACAACAAAATCAGTTAAAATTCTTGTCTGGTTTACAGGTTTCTTACATTGCTGGCCGCTGGGAGTGCGGGATTGACAGTGTGGGAAAAATCAATCCCACACTCTGCACTAAATAATACATGTGCTCTGATTGGATGATAAACAGCCTGTTTCGTTCCGCATGCAAAATGTTATCCAATGGCATGACGAGTAACACATGGGCCGGAACTACAAAGTAAACAGGTCAAAGTACACAGTGGCAGACGACAGAGTTGTCACGATTTTAGATAATGTTTTGTCTCACACGAGCCTGCGGCTCGTGTGAGACAAAACATCCCTAACTCGTGTGAAAAATCTGATCCCAGGTCCTTGGGGGTGTGAGATTCTGTTAATCTCTAGTCTATAATCTCCAGCAACTGAAGAGTTGAAGGTCCATAACATCTGTAAAAACTTTTTTTACAGACAAAAGATGCTGTAACAAACCCAGGCCAAGTGGGTGAAAATACACGGTTTTGGCTCAATACACAACTTTTTACTGACTTGGCAGATGGAAAAGTGATACTGTCCAGGAGGAAAGAGGATATTCTAAACCTTCAAAAATAGTTTGCATTTTAATACAAGTAACAAACTTGTAGATCAAAACAAAATATATTTACCTCTCCAACATATTCCATTACAAATGAATTTTTTCGGATATCTTCAAGTGTTTTCACTCCCCATCCACAGCCGTTTGCTGTTCTAAATATGCTGACTTTGAACTTCCGTCCATGCTGAACCACCCTGTTTGGACACTTAGGGCCGCACTTGCATCTTCTGTTGCACTCGAAGACTGGCTTTCCGGGTTTAATCCTGATCCTCCTGTACTTGTTGTATGCGTACTTGCCGCCGGCAAGGGTTGGACAGCATGAGTCAGCATTTTCAAAGCAGTTCTTGCACTCACAACCAAGTAAGGGGTCACTGGGGATGTGAATACCCGGGCCACCTATGTACTCATTAATGTATGTGAAGTTTGTTGGTGGTCCTTCATTGTCAACTTTGTTCTCAACTCTAATAGGGGCAGGGTCAGTACATTTGGCTCTGATATCTGCTGCCCAGACTCTCAATTTTTGCTTGATCTCTGTACTTTGTTCACCAAAACAGTCATCATCGTCATCCTCCTCCCCTTCATCCTGATCACATTTGAGCCGTTTTTTGGCGCTGCCGTTAAGAATATCTTGAGGTAATATCTGTCGTTTCTTGGTACATTTCTTTGCATTCAGCTTCTCTTCTTTTAGCTGTCTGCGGTATTTCTTGATCAATGATGGACAGTTAACCAGGTTAGACTTGGGTTCCCAGGTGTTGTCTTTGGATGAATAGCCTTGCCATTTCACATAATACCATTCTTTGCCCTGATCAACAATAAACAATTAACAAATTATTTGATACAAAGAATTGCAAGAAAAACATTGCATATCATAAAATTGAGTACCACTATATAAATCACTTGATGTGGATCATATATGCTAACTATCCCCTTTAGATGTTTGAAGAGCAGTTGATGTTACATTTTCTGTCTACTAACCCAAACTTGATCGACGGTCCTAGTTGTATTCAGTTGTCTATGGTATAATCTACGGTATTGTGTGTCAAATGTAAAGTTATTTGTGTACATAGCAGAAAGAAGGACATAAATGCATGTCTACTAGCCACTGAGTGAGCACTGTAGTTCCATTTTCAAGAGCTCATTGCTTTGCTTAAGCATAGTAATTATGGTAAAGTGTGCCACCAGCAGTAGATAATGAAGGACTACCAAGAAAGTCGCAAAGCGATGCGAGTGAGAAGTGAAGTGTTGCTTTGCTTCACTCCTTGCCATGTCTGTCTCTGCTGTCTTGACAATGTGTCAGGGAAACAATGGTCTTGAAAGAAAGCCTATGGACTGGTAGGTGCTAATGGGAATAAGTTGAGTAAATGCTTGGTAAAGCTGCTGTACCCATCACATTACAACCATGTTTTGACTTGACAGTATTCACGTTTTGATGTATGCTAACCAGTTATGGATTTATGAATGTTTTTAAGAGGGCTTTGACTCTCTTGCAGCCGGTCATTGGCTATGCATTGTGGTAGAGTCCTACCCTTGACAAGTAGCACATATCCCGCCATATTCATGTGTTACCATCAGGTAAGTTAAAATCAGTGAGGCAAAAATAGGTCCAATATGTAGCATTTAAACAAAAACTTTGTAAGCCCCTGAATACCTAGATAAAGTAAATTTGATTTTTACTGACCAATCTGCTGTAACATACTATGCCAAGCTGGTGAAAATAACATAAGATTTTTGCTAAATACCACTTTTAACTGACTCTGCAGATAGGAAAGTGATACAGTCTGTCAGAATTAGGGTCAACGCTTAAAGGGAGGGGTCTTTGGAACTGTACCTGTGCGACTTTTTTTGTTTACAAAATTTGTATTTCATGCATGATATCTAGATGCATCAGGTCAACATGACAGCTGAAACATTTCAATTTTATGATGTACATAACAATAAACATGTTTTAACTTTCATCAATTGTCAACGTACCTTAGATACAGAGTTTACAATGGTTGTATGGGTCCCATATGACATTTGAGAGCTGTTCCAACGACCCCCTTCCTATACAATAAGCATAGCCTGGTGTTTGCAACACAATGAGGTAGTGGCAGAAGATTTGAGGAAGTCTAGATACAGTGGGTCCATAATAAGTGAAATGGTGATTGGAGGGTTAGGGTACACAGGAATATACTGAAACAATACATCACTGTGACCGTGACTTTGGTCTGTGACTATGATGAGTACATTCATGATTCACAGGATGTTTACCAAATGTTATTTTATAACCTACCTTTTTATCTTTCACATAATCTACAAGGGCTTCCACTTCATATTCAGTTTCTGTGTGATAATTGAGAGAAAATAAATTATAAATAACCATTAAAAACACTTTAGAGATTATGTATTTAGGAGAGAGTACTGCCTCATTGTTGACAATCATACCACCTTGAAAATGTGCAGTGATTGAACAGAGGTCATCTGGTTGTAAAGTTGTAGTGTGCTTTAGAAAGAATGGAAAGAATTCGAGATAGATTTTAAAATTAGATTTTAGAGAGGTACATGTAGAATCACACGGGAGGGGCTGGGCACTGATAGAGTCAAGCACAAAGAGAATGGGAATCAAATCAAAGCCTGACAAATGTCTAGAATCCAGGTGTGGTTTTCGAGTTAGCCAGTGACTTAAAACCACCACTTAATTCCGTATGCACTGCCCATGTATCCTGGGTCGTAGATTAATCAAATTGCAGTAATTAAGGTAGTATGCACCTCGAAAGTGAAAGACTTAAACTTTTGCTCTAACTTTCCTCAAGGAATCTTTTAATCATTCTCTTTCAAAATCAAGAATAAAAACAGGGGGTCACCATGCAAATTTTGGTACTAGAGAATAAAAATTACCCAAGATTTACCGACATTAGAAATTCAAAATGGCCGCCATCCCTGTGTTAACTCTATGGAGAAAAATTAAAAATTTTCGAATTTCGAAAAACTAAGCCGGTGAAAAGTTTTCTTTCACCAAGAGCTTTAAAATGAACCTCCACATGTGGTATATCAGAAGAGAATTGTAAAAGTTTGAGAGTCCGAATGTCTGTCTCCGAGGTGCGTTCTACCTTAAGGGACTGGTCAATTTCATCATGGGGTAGGGGTGTTTCACCCTGTTTTTGACTTTGGAGATGGGGGTCACCATGTTTTTGAAATGCTCAATGGGGGGGGGGGGGTCGTGTGTTTGAATCAAGACACTGGCTAATACAAATTGCATCATTTGGCGCGCCCTTCGGGCATGTAACTTTACCATATCAGATATATATATATATATATATATATATATATATATATATATATATATATATATATATATATATATATATATATATATATATATATATATATATATAAATATATATATATATATATCAGATTATCTGGATGTTTGCAAATTGAAAGTCTGTTATGCAAAGCATTGTACCAGAGGCAGCCACAAATCGCATCACTCAGTTACAGTTTTTGACGCACCCTTTAGGTGCATAACTTTAGCACAACAGAGATACACATAAGATTTATCTGGATGTCTGCAAATTGAAAGTGTGTTTTGCATAGCATCATACCAGCCACAAATTACATCATTGAGTTACAGTTTTCTGTGTGTCCTTCGGGCGCATAACTTTATATATTAGGGGGATATATCAGAGTTATCTGAATGTTTGCAAATTGAAAGTCTAATGTGCAAAGCATAGTAATCAATATGAAATCTACAGTTCATATACAAAGCATGACAAAAACCTGATCCTCCACTGTTTTCTCTATGAGAGCTCTGTATGAGAAAGCAACATGCAGTTATATTTCAAGATACAGTGATATATTTTAGAAAGAGAAAAATGACAAGATATTTTTACTCTCATCGATGCAACTATTTTCCTTCTTGTCACAGGTTTTCAAATTAAAGGTGTTTTCTCATGATAGCTAACAAAAGGTAGTTTTGTCATCTTTAGCTGAGCTTTTACAGTTTCAGGGATATAAAAAAAGATTGTCTCAGACACTGTGCAAATCAGCAAGGGGCGGGGGGAGTGAGCCACTTTTTGATGTCTGCAAAAAATTATCCGACCCTCCCCACCGAAGAAACTGACCAGTCCCTTAACAGCAAGGCACACTAGATCAAAAGGGGGATTCTCTCTTTCTAGAAATGTTACATGTATTTAAATACAGCCACTCGATGAAAGTTTTTCCACAGTCACTCGTGATCTATTCAGCTCTTGGACTATTCGCCTACAGACGTGTGTACATAAGCGAGAAAAAACCCGGGTTTTCTCGCTTATGTACATATGTCTATAGGCGAATAGTCCAAAAGCTGAATAGATCACGATTGACTGTGGTTTTTCTCAAAAATGACAGCAATCTCCCGATCGGGAGACTTTGTCCAAAATGTGTAACAGTTTCAAAATGTTAATGAATTCAGAGACATGACTACGTCGTTAAAAAAGTACAAATGGAGTTGATCCACACTTCGGAAATACAATTTTCATGTGAAGTGACATTATGCTGTATGCCTTTTCTCCAGAGGGTATCACTATTATTGAATAAATGTGAAAATATACAAAGAAAACAATGGTGAACTTTTTCAGAACAATGGTAAACCCATCCTCACTGGTACACTTTTTCTAAATGCGCAAATGTCTAGTAAATTGCACAGAACTACTCTATCAAAAAAGTCTCCGTATCAGGAGAAATTATTCTGATCCGGAGGTCAATTTTTCTCCCGATCGGGAGAAAATCCAATTTTGGTCTGTGCCTTGCTGCGTTTTACTTTAGAGTTTAATACTGTATCGTTACACTGGTACTACGTTAGCTGCATGAAGGCACTGAAAACCTACAATTAAGTATACAGATTGTCAGTTGAATGAATGGTCTTAATGCGACTTGATGTTCATTTCAACCACAAAGTTCGATAGGACGGTACAGGGATAATGTCTTAGGTCTAACGCTTTAACGGTCCAACTGTACACTGTGCTTTTTCCAATATAATATACACACACTATCAGCGGACTTCGTCGAAAGGGGTCGCGGGCACATTAGACGCAATTTCACACCAGTCCTTAAACGTCTGAGTAACAGTTACTAAAGAAAAACAAAAGACAGCGTAGTATAGTGACATACTTCACGATCCAATGGAAATATTAAAGATAAATTACAAAGAAATACTTACCACTCATTGTGGAATCCTTCCCGCTGTCTGCCATTTTGGATTTTCACTTGTCTATCCAATCACTTGATTGGTTGTCTATCAGGTCACGTGCTCCAATTACGCTCCCATTTGTCGTGTAGATATAGATTTCCCATTCGTGTAGCATGTCGTACGCTTGGATTCCTAACCTACAGAGCAACTTGAATCTATTCCAGTGACAGCACGCGTTACACACTCGATTATTGAGCCGTCATTTGGGGAAGTACTTTATTTCTAAGTTGGTAAATATTGTCTGTGACACGGTCCCTCCAGTCAGTAATTATAGGCTTAGCCCAGGGCCGTACGTGTTTCTTCGGTGTGGTGAACACCACATCGTACTCGTAGCGTGAATTGATTCCGGGAATGAAGTTCTACTTTTGTGTTAGGGGTGGACCATTTGATATCCTGGGGAGGTCTGGAAGATTTTGGGGGGGGGGGTCATTATTTTTTTCCCCACATGTTCCACCGGATGTTTTTTTTCCTTGTGAATCCTGGAATTTTTTTTTTTTTTTGCATTCTTCCTTCAAAGAATTATTTTTTTAATGCCGCGATGTTGCAAAATCAATCTGTTTATCATACATCAACGGACTTGTACATAAGGGACTGGTGAGTTTCTTTGGCCCGACAGACGGTGGATTATTTTTTGCTGACGTCAAAAAGTGGCTGACCCCCCCCCCCTTCCAACTTTCGAAAACAGGGTGACCCCCCTGCACAGGACAAAGGTAAAACATACAGTAGAATATAAATTGAATAATTCAGTGTGTGTGTGTGTGTATATATATATATATATATATATATATATATATATATATATATATATATATATATATATATATATATATATATATATATATATTATATATATATATATATATATTATATATATATATATATATATTATATATATATATATATAATATATATATATATATATATATATATATATATATATATATATATATAATTTTTGGGGTATATTTTAAACATTCAGTCATTCAGTGTTTTAATGAAATTGTTGTCATGTCAGTTTTAAGATAGGAACTTAAAAGTGTCAATTCTAAAGTTTGAATACAGTATTTTGAATGAGCGGTGAATGTACTCCACTCTTTTTATGCATAACCAGATGTCCAGAACTGTTGTAAGAAAAATGTGATTGTGAAATATTAGTGCATGTTGCTTTCTAATACTGAATTCTCATAGAGGAAACAGAAAAGTGTCAGGAACTTGTCATGCTTTTCATATGAACTGCAGATTTCATAATGATTAGAGTACACTTTGCAAAACAGACTTTCAATCTACAGACATCAACTTCAAGATATTTCTGACATATATCTCTGATATATTAATTTACTGCGCCCAAAGGGCGCGCCGAAAAATATTAAATATCCAGATATCTCTGATATATATATATATATATATATATATATATATATATATATATATATATATATATATGTATATCTGATATCTCTGATATCTCATATATATATATATATATATATATATATATATATATATATATATATATACATATATATCTGATACTAGAAGTCATGCAGCTGAAGGGTATGCTGAAAATATTGTTTGATATTTAAAGAAATGCACCCGAAGGGCACGCCAAAAAAGTTTAAACATATCACAGATGTATGAATGTCTGATATATTAAAGCTTTGCACTAGGACGGGGCTCTGAAAAATATGTCTTATTTATTATTAAAGTTATGCGCTCGGAGGGCGGACTGAAAAATTTTAAACATACAGATATCTCAATACAACGGGATGTTGTCTCAAGGAGGACAACAACATAAAATTATCAGACAGTTTCATAAATATGACATCATTTAAACTGGTCCAATAATCATTTTCATTCAAGGTAATACATTACCAGGTCCATGGGACATTTGAGATTTACAAATTTAAGTAGGACCATCCTGAACCACTGATAGTTAGTGGTGGTACCAGGTGTCCGGAATGGGTAAGCGTACCCTCCTAGCATGCTACACCCGTCAGGATTGGTCCCAAAATTGTCTAAACATAAGGCGCACCGAAATATTTTAACAATACATATATCATAGATATATGTATGTCTGATATATTAAAGTTTTGCACTAGGGCGGGGCTCTGAAAAATATGTCTTAATATCATTAAAGTTACGCGCCCGAATGGCGCGCCGAAAAATGAAATTGAATGATGAAAATCATGGCTAGCACGATGCATTTGATGCATTTTAGGCAAGTGGAAAAGCCAAGAAAGACAAGAAGGGTGCACGGAAATGAGAAAGTTACAACCCAAAAGGTTCTTGCTGATACTGTGATAGATTTTTTTTCTTCCACATTAGCTTTCCAGGTTTTTTTTCATAAGCCATCTAAGGCAGAATTTTTTCCCCCTTGTATCTGCTGGGATTTTTTTTTTTGAAAATCTTCCAGACCCCCCGGATATCAAATGGTCCACCCCTTATGTGAACATTTCATTCACTACATGAACTTGAAATGAATGGTTTTATATATTGATTGTGTGTGATTTTCGCTAAAATATGACGATGACTTTTCATCGGACGTTTGTTGAAAATCAAGCATGGTGACCCCAATCTTTTTTCTGTAATAGGCCTATTTGATAATTCTAATACAGAATTCAAAAATCCATGATGCAAAAGTAAGCTTATAAGCTTAAGCTTAACTATAGATACAAAATTTGCAACTTTTCTAATCGTATACCATTCAGCAAACAATATAAACAAAAATAAAATTTAGACACTTTTCAGTATTTTTGCTTGTATCTTATAATGTTGAAATATTCAGTATTCAGCCTATCAACACAATATACATATAGGTGTTATGTACACCTATATTGATGTCAGTTGCATTTCACATATCAACATTCAATATACTGTAAGACTGCTGCAATATATATTACTATAATACTCAGGCTGTGTGAATAAGTTAAAAGCATTTCAACATGATGTAGGCCTACAAGAAATTAACTACAAAAATGATGTCGATACACAATTTATTGTTTAAAAAAACAAGTTTAACATACCTACATACTGATCATTCACATTTTCGTTGCATATATATATTTATTTCATATACTATAGGCCTTCATTCACATTTTCGTTGCACTCTAATATATTCAGTGTATTAAAGATGGCAAAACTGGGTACAATAGAAGTAAACAGTGCCATAACATTCAAGGAGATGTACTCTTTTTGTGTACCTTAGTCAACACTATTTTGTGAACAGTGATAGTATTGCATTGTCGATGTCCCTTTTGTCCGTTGTTTATCGATAACTGTCAAGTCTGCTGGATCTCCGACCCGATCTTGTGTAGCCTACAAGTATAAAGTCACTGTCATGAGAGTCATACGACCCAAACTCTTCTTCAACTACATCACAGTCAGAGCTATCACTGTCACTGCCGGTATGCAGTGACAGTGACACTGATCGTAGGTAGTACCAGGGCAGTAGCTGTATCAACTTCGATAATTTTGACAATATTTTTGTTCAGTTTATACAACTACATTCTTGTTCTACTCCCTACAACATGTTTAACTGTCCAGCTTGCCAACACAGTCTGTGTATGTGTATGTGTACTGTGCATTTGTATCATTGACAAATGACTTTCAGTCTGGACTCTAATTCAATTATCACCAATGAGAGCTTAGTGTTTACGTATAGGCCTACTGCTTGTCGACAAACCGAATATTGTGTTTCAGCATGCTATAGGGATCGAGACAGTAAGAAACTGTACTTGATATATTGCATGAGATATCGAAAAAATATCAATATAGTGTTAGGTTCTACCCGTTACATGGCATACTTGTTGTTTTCCTTACGAAAATTCAATGGCATTCATACATTTTTAGATCTTTTTGAAATATAAGTTATGAAATGCAACAAAATGTTCCTAGATTATGTTAAATTATTACCAACATTATAACCATTGGATGACATAAATGCTATTCATTTTTCATTGAGTTACCTACCAAACTATGGAATCTGAAAATGTAAAAAAACAATTGGGAACCAAAATATTTTTAGCCCCCCCCCCCCCCATACGCAGAGCAAAACTTTCAATTCCCCTCTAGCCTACGTATATACTACTCCTAGAATTTTAAAATCCCCCTGAATTCTTCCAGTCCCCACCCCCACCCCCAGTATTTGTGAACGCAAACCTATCATACATAGTCACTTGTTGTTCGATACACGGCGGCCGCTGTGTGGTATGCATTAGAAAGGCAGATGCATACCACATAGCGGCCGTATCGAACCACAAGCGACTGTGGTAAGATACAGGCCTGCCATGCAGATTTTTATAGTACTACAACAAGTATCACGGACGCCAGGTCTACGAGCGTTGCAACCTTCCATGTCACTCAGTCAACCACCTACCATTCTATCCATCACTCATTCGTTCGGGCTTCATTCATTCATTCATTCATTCATTCATTTATTCATTCATTCATTCATTCATTCATTCATTCATTCATTCATTCATCTATCAATTCATTGGTTTTCTGCGTCTTCGTCTTTCTGCGTAGGCCCAATGTATTAGTCTACTTTATACAAACTTTACAAAAAATAATGTGTGTCAAGCTAGGCCTTGTCCATGAAGTTCACCGTGCCTAAACTAATTAACACACGTCAGAGAAATGCCACGGACAAATTAAAACTGTGATACGATTAAAAAAAAATATTAATAGGGGGCTAGTCACCATTGGTTGAAAATAAGACAAATAAAACGATAGGCCTACATTTACTGTTCTGAACATTCTGTATGATTTGGTGACGTAAATATAATATTAACTGATAAAAACGATAAGATTGCGTCATTTTAAAGTTTATTAGACCACAGGGGCTCATAAGTGGCTATATAAGTCAATATTACAGCGTTTTTCTTTCTTTTTCAATGTTAAAAATAAACTAGCTGAAGAGCACAACACTTGTGTAGCTGTCTTTTGTGTAGCTTGTATTGGCATGTATAGTGCGCCCTCAATAGGGAGTGTGATCATATGTAAATGCGACCTTTAGTTCCGTGACCTCTAGCCATGCCTACTTCCCTCTCCATATGGCCGGCCATGCGTACAGACGTCGCTGTGTTTACTGACGTCGCTGTGTTTACTGTACTAATTTCCCAAATTAGTACAGTAAGCATAGCGAGGACAGGAAGTAGGAATGGCTGGAGGTCACGGAACTAAAGGTCACATTTACATATGATCACACTCCCTATTGAGGGCGCACTATACATGCCAATACAAGCTACACAAAAGACAGCTACACAAGTGTTGTGCTCTTCAGGCTCAGCTAGTTTATTTGTAACATTGAAAAAGAAAGAAAAAAGCTGTAATATTGACTTATATAGCCACTTATGAGCCCCTGTGATTATACCTTAAATAAAACCGTTCGAAGTAAACAGCTTACATTACGGAAAATTATGAATTGACCTGCAAGTCATATATCTATCTATTCTGATATTATAAGAAACCGGGCGCTTTACATCCAGTTGATCTTGGTCTATCATCTACTGAAATGCATGGCTTACGTGTCACATACCCTTGAATCATAATGTACAAGTTTACTACTTTTTCACCGTCCCCATTTCCTCAATAACTTAAGTAACTTGGCAACAACGAAAAACCATTACCATTATATAACATATTTCTTGACGACAAGAATACCGACGATATATTAGACCTAGGAGATGCTGCTGCTGTTATTGTTGTTGTTGTTGTTGTTGGTGGTGGTGGTTTTGATGATGATGATGATGATGATGATGATGATGATGATGATGATGATGATGATGATGATGATGAACACTGTCTCATTATGTATATGGACGAATGATCAAACTATAAGCAATCACAAATCCATTATGAATTGATAGTTTGCGAATTCAAGTATGGTCTGAATTCAATTTTACGTTAATGTGTAAATGTCTCCTAAATACGAGCCAGTCGTAAACGAGATATCGCTAGATTTTGTAACTGTAGGAACCACAGACCTTCAAATTTGATCGCTTACTTATACGTCACGGCGTCAAAACGTCACCGGAAAGTTACCTTTAGTATAGAAGTTTCTCGGGCTATGTCCTCGTTTTCTTTAAATTCATCTCGGTAAAATGCCAAACCGATCAAGCGCGAAACATCGTATGTATATAGAACAATCTACATTGAACACTATAGCATCAATGGAAACAAGTAAAAACTCCGTTTACAATAAAAGACTCTTGCAAGATGAAGTACCCCCGCCCCTACAAAAAAAGGCGAACCTCGTTCGATAAGGGAAGAGTTTAAACTCAATCCGATAGGGAAACTCACGTACTTATAGTGGTGACCATGATTTTATTGGTAAACTTGTGGTCCTAAACAACTTCACGACAAGAGTGCTAGCACATTTTACTCTACATGGATGGCCTTATGCATGGAGAAAATGTGGTATGATCGACAACTGACACTCAGACTAAGATAAAAAAAACTAAGCTTACACATAAACATAAGTTTTGTTATCACTTAAATATAGAACAACACCAGGATGTTGGAGGAAAAGTATGAAATAAATCTTTTACATGTATCACTAAATTTCATCCATTCACCTGGTTGCATGTCGGTATCATTCAAACGGCATGTCCCATCTGTTATTGTTCTCTCTCTAGTTGAAATCAACACTTCACACTTTTGAATTTTCGTTTATGGCTCCCAGGAAGATGACAGGGGCCGGGTTGTAATCTAAACGAACGGGTTTTGTTTGTTGAGCAGCAAGTGGGGCAGTCCGAGACATACGTTGAGACGGTCCCGAGAAATTACATTCTGCAAGCAACCGGATTTTCAAGTGGGCAAACGCCCTCAGTCGACCAATAATACACGGAAACGAGAGCATTCGGAAGACTAAATTGTACCTAGAATGACTCGCTTTACTTCATAACGATACCAATATGTCTTTCAAAGTAAAATGAAAAGATTGACATATTTATTGATCTTCTTCACTTGATTTTCGATCATTGCGCTCGAGCGATGGATCGGAGCGACATTCGAGACCCAAGATTTCCTGTATAAAAATAAAGAAAATAATATAAAATATAAAAAAGAACAGTCCTACACTTGTGAACCATTCCATTTCTCGAATATCTCGACTGCTATCCCACCTTAATAGATGCCCGAACCATGTAACATTTTCTTTCTAAAGCGTCATATTTTTAAATCTATCTATTCTGGTAAGAAACCGCGGGCGCTTTACATCCAGTTGATCTTGGTCTGGAAGTGATTTTTTATTCTATGGCAATTATCGCCAGGAGTGTACATCCATTTAGTGGTTGAGAATGCCGATGATTTTACGTGTATCTCAACAGGTTCTTGCTGTCCTCGTACACTAGACCCGAATATGCCCGGCGAATATGGCAGTCGTTACCCATCTCACTGAAGCAGTTTACACTTGGTTCGCAGTGCCACTCGGAAAGTAACTGAAGCAAGACATGGAATCTAGACTTAGCCTAGTCAAGCCTCACAGACTCATGCAGTGTACCACATCTGTCAATTTGGATAGTAAAAGAAATGTAAGTTTAATTTTACAAAACTACGTTTATTCGGTGGCTTTTGTTGCCAAATGTTCTGTGCGCTTCTATTTTCATCTCTCTTAAAATGCGTGATAAAAATGAACCATTTTCATCCAGCAAATTTCACGTCTCGGGGAGAAAAAGGATTTTACTGGCAGAGATGCCAAACCGATACATACAAAACGACCCGACATCCTGGCACTGAATAAAACCACGGTCCTGGAGGGACGGTGATAAAACATCTTTGACAGTTTCATACTGCTTTTCTATAATCTTTTCAAAGACATAACGACGTATTTGTACATTTCAGGCTGGTTTTTAAAATCTAGTTGTTATCACCATCATCAGCGACCTGAATTTTTGTCTTCAAATTCACCAAGATTTTAAATCAATTTGCATGAGCTTTCCATCGACGTCGACAAACGTTGCATCATTGTACAAAAGACACAGCAAAGATTGACCTTACCAAACTGTGAGGGCTTTTTCGTATAGATTATCACTTTTTCGTTCAAAGTTTTCGCCCGCAAGATATAGCTAAATTTCCGTTGATTACATGCAGGCGCAAGCACGCGCATGCGCGCACACACACCACTAACTATATACCGGTGTGTGTGTGTGTGTGTGGTGTGTGTGTATATATATATATATATATATATATATATATATATATATATATATATATATATATATATATATATATATATATATATATATATATTTTAGATATATTGACGGTGATCAACAGTTCTATGGTAATTCTACTTGCTGATGTAAAATAAATTGCTAAGAGCTTTCAGGGATTCTAACTTGCCACAATGTTTGTAATGTCTTCATACTTTAACAGTGTAAAATTTCTTTTCCTATGTCATTTCGTAATGAAAAGTATGAGAACAGTACTTAACCTTCAAAGTTTATTTGGTCTCTCCAGGATTTTGATGCATCATGGTCAATCAATGCCAGAGCATGGACTTACTCTAACATTAAGCCATGCAATCTTTGTCTATCAGAAAAACAACAAAAAATAGTAAGCTGTTGAACACTGTGTACTTTGGTGTGTGTGTTAAAAATTATTAGCGGTATACCCTTTAAACTTTTTGCTGTTGTTTATATCAACACTTCCATACTCTGGACACCCCTGTTACAACTCAAAAGTTGCAAGTTGAATTTTACCATTCTATGAAAAGCATCCCTGTATAACAGACACTACCATTGCCATCTTACAGGATTACAAAGAGACATATTTCAATGCATACCAATTTCTTCCAATAACAAGCTTTTTAAGCACCTTGAGTGAATGGTGTTGGCAAGGCATAAGATAGACTCTCTCACAGCACCTCAACTGCTATGCCTTAAACACGATTGGAACTAATTTGGGATAATTGGATGGTGAAGTAAGGTCGTTTTCACCTGCGAATGTAAGCTCATCTGCTTTTCTTTTTACTAGTATGTTACACACTTGTTTTAATGACTGATTTGTAATATTGCAACGATAAGCTATATGGCAACTAACACTTTTGAGAAATTTGAAAAATATGAAAATCCAATTATCCCAAATTAGTTCCAATCGTGTTCTTAGGTCATGCAAGCACCCTAAGTAGTTCAGTCGAGCAGAGCTCGACTTAGTAAGCCGGTGAGACAAAGTTTTGCCTCACAAGAGCCTGGCTGGCTCAGTCAGCCTCACTTAAATACTAAGGTAATTTGTGTAGCAAACAAGGGGCTGTGGGAGAGTCTATAGCTGAGAGGAAGTTTAGCTGGTTTCAGTGTGTTTGGCACTTCCTGTAAATCAAACATCATAAAATGTGCACTTTTACAGGGTGAACTATACAGAGTTTTTCCAATGTTTGATAAATAAATTTCAATACTTGTTAAGACCATGAGCATCTCAGTCCTTGACTTAACCTAAAAGTCCAAATACAGAGAAACACTTTTTCCCACAAGAATTACCAGTTCTGGTTTTATGATTTCACATGTTATTGAAAGTCATCTAAACTGAAAAGACAAATCTGTTCTGTCTGATGATAAGTGCGCTGTAATTACTAACTTAGGTAATTCCAGTTTACTTGCTGATGTAAAATAAATTGCAATGTGCTTTCAGGGACTCTAACTTGCCACAATGTTTGCAATGTCTTCATACTTTGGACTATTAAACTATACAATTTCTTGGTCTACTTCATGTGGCATGTTGAATATAAAACTTGTCAATACAGCTAGCATACACATACATATGTGTTCTGTGCATTGTTAGTATTGATAAATGTGTTTGGCATGTCAGTAGAGACTGTGTACATTACACCATGTACATTATTAATGATGAGAACTGATGCACAAACATAGTATCATGTAAGGCTCACTTGATCGTCAATGAAAAATATTGTTCTATCAATATTTCATGCATTCCTGCCTTATATTCTTGAAATGAACTCATTCTCGGAAATTGACGTCACTTGTGGATATTGCTAGTAATTATATCCAACATGCTGCATTGAAAAGCAGACCCTGTTCATATCAAATGTACCTTTACGGGAAGATACAGGGACTGATATATAGCAGTACATTAATGCTGAAAATATACTTCAGTTTCTGGCTGCACAGTTTGGGCTTAGAAGGGAAAGACACACAAAACAACTCATCACACTAAAACAGTAAATTTTATTAATAATTATAATTTACACATAAATATGCAATACTTCAATAACCATGGTAAAGTCATAACATGGAACAATTGATTACTATTTCTCTCTAATACACTTGAAAAGTCAAAACAAAATCATTTCTTTTAAATTTATATGTGTATGTATGTACAAGATTTTAAATTCAGAATATTCAAATATGATGATGATGATGATGATGAAAAATTGACATTACAGATTCATTTAAAGTGAGCTGCGATCAATACTATAGTAAAGGTCATCCAAGATAGACAGTAAATTCATTGATTTTGACATTTATTTTGAAATACACTGAATGTAAATTGTGTTGAGATTTCACTTTTTAAAGAGCAGCCCCTTAAAAATCCATTAGATACAGAATGCAAAAGCAGTTCAACGTTTTGAAGAAACCTTTGACACTAAATTATGACATACATGTTGACACAGCTAAACAAATTATTATATAGATAAAAGAAAATTGAATGAGTTTATTTATACATGCCATGGCATACATGTGCATCCAGAATGAAAATGAAATTGAGAAAATTACTGATATTTTGCCAAGGTTCGTAGAGGTCTGGTCATTACACTGAACTGAAATAATACTTTACTTGATCAAAGCCTTGAGTACATGAATAATTCATGCAAGATAATATGTACAGATAAAAATATACTCCACTTTTTTATTGCTATATGCAAAGAATACAAATGTTCATGCATGCAAAGAAGTCAATAATGTAGCTGTATTTGTAATTTCATTGGCACAATAATATTACATTGACGTAATCTGAAAGTCTGTAAAGTACTGAATATATACAATTGTTCACAGAGTGTGAAAGTCGTCAAACATCCTTTTTTCCCTGATGTAGAAAATCATCCTCTCTCTGAAATAAATACACCTGGTCAGATGACAGCAATTTCATTTGATTTGAAAGTTATTAAATCTTGAAACAAAAGCATTAAAAGCTGCCTATTCAGTACAGTACCAAGTCAGGAAGGAAAAGTATAAATGGCACAGAAAAAAATTGCACATCAAAATTGTAATATGCTGACATATCTTGAGCAGCAAAATTTTTGAGACAGATAGAATACACAATAGAATCAAACACTCTGTGCTATCCCTGATAAAAGGAAGCCTTCATCCCTGCACCAACCAAAGATACCTAACAAACCAAAAGACAATGAGAAAAATTCTTGATGTGTCATTTCATGGCCCCAGTTTTCATATTTTATGTCAAAGAAAAATATCCTTGTGATTTGAATGTTTAGGTGTATGTGTTTCTTGATGATGAGCTTAATTGTAGCATTTCACCAGTGGCTAATCTTTTGTACATGTTTGCTAGTTGTTGGTTGCTTGGTCTCTTCACACCTGGAGTGGTCGGTACATTGAAGTCACCAGAGCCATCGGCATTGTCACCTGGAGATTTGCCACCACTGGAAACATCACAGTCACGACCTTTGCCACCATGGTGTCTGTCTGATACATCCTGTTCTTCTCTCTCAGGGCTTTTGTCACCCTCTAGGAGGTCTGCATTACTTTCAGCTCCCACGTCTTGTTGACTGAAATCAAGCGAGGGGGTACGGTCAGAATTACTTTCAGCTCCCACGTCTTGTTGACTGAAATCAAGCGAGGGGGTACGGTCAGAATTGTGACTGCTCTGACTAAGGCCCTGGGAATCCCTCAACTTGCAACTCTCTTGAGATGAAAACAAGTCTAACTCACTCTCACTATCTTCAGAGCTGTCACTATGGTAACTGTTGCTGTGGTAACTACTATTTTTTCCCTGAGACTCTGGCTCCAAAGAGTCTGTATTAGCATCCTTAGATGCACTGATGAGGGTAACTTCTTCCTTGATCCGCTCTTCAATTTTCTTGAAGCTTTTCTGAGGGGCAGTTTTCTTAACCTCATTGTCATCATCATCATCAAATAATACAGCAAAATCATCCACCTCCTTATCTGTGGAAAGGTTGAGATTAAAAGCAGATAAAAATAACTGCCAAAAGCATACAAGATGATGCCTATGCTATGCAACAGGAGATACAACTCTCTGCACATACAACTAAACACTGATGAGAAGACTAGCAAATACATTCATGACATTGAAGTTACTACCATCAAAATTGAACTTGTTGTTATGACAAACTGTAATGGTGGTGGTGTTTGCATCATTCACCAGCAACTTGAACAGCTCAGCATGGACAAATCATGGATACAACCATGCATTACCAGCCCTAAGATATTTAATATTCTCTTTTGGAAGCTTTCATACCATGAGTAACTCAAGTGTGTCGTTTTAGCAATTTATGTGCACTGGCTTAATGATGATTATGTGATACTAAATTAGAAGTGAGCTGTACGGTCCGTGTACACCATGATTAAGCTTGTCAGTAGGTGTGAGTGCAACTAATCTAATAAGATCTCACTGGCAGACAGCTGGGGGGAGGCATTGGTATATTTGGTGTAAAGACATATATCTCCTTTCTCCCAAAGGCTCACAGTTCATGAACTTGTAATCTTCTACAAGTTCCATGTTATCTGTGCCACGCTCATCAACTGACTGAGTTTGAGTTGGTATTTTTGAAATATAAAAATTACATTTGGCATGGTTTAGTGTTAAAAACAGTTGCAGCAACAGTTACTGTAGTGACAGCTCTGAAGATAGTGAGAGTGATAGAGTTAGACTTGTTCTCATCTCAAGAGAGTTGCAATTTGACTGCAGATTTGTTGGAACACTAACAACAAGACTGTTTGTTCATAAGTTCATGGGTTACTGTATAGCATGTCTAACCAGTGTATGAACTTAGCAAATTCAAAAAATTTCAAAAAAAAGTATTTCAGTCTAGTTTAATTTGTTAGACATTGAGGATGGGGAACTGAACACCATTACACTTTAAATGTTCTTTCAGGGGTTATGATAAATGGTTGATTTTGAGGGCTGTCAAGGCTTGTAAAATTAATGGTTAGTTTACTTTGGTTTGTTTTGATGTCATACTGTAGAGAAATTTTGTTGCTATCCGTCTTGTATTCTTAGCTGCAGATGTTTTTGTTAGCTTTGAAGTTTGAAAGTTGACCTGGCAAACAATTGCCATTCAATGCAATTCAGGTAAAGGTCATTGATCAAACCTGGGTTTATTGTCTCATTTCTAACTTCACTGAGCGGTGGCGTATATGCAAACATCAGATTGCTATTTCTCACTTCAAAATAGAATCTCTTTGTCAGTAAGAAATACAATTTAAGCTTGGCACTTAGAAAGCAGGAATTAAAAATTTCTACAGAGCATTGAATGTTATGAATTCCCATGAGTTGCTTACAAAACAGAAATCATGTTTTAACAGTCTTGTTTGCATTAAGCCTGTCACAAACAATCAATTTATGCACATTAAACCACATCTCACAAGATCTGACAGCTGTTAATCCTCTGTCTACCAACCTCTGTCCATAGACAAACCATAGAAATAAAATACCACTTGGGAGAAAAAGGATTAACAGTTTTCAGATCCAATGTATGCATCCTCAGTATGTAAGTGAACATTAGTATTTATGAAAAGCTTGACTGAGTTGTCGTTGTAAATCTTTCTAGCAATGATCATGAACAAAACATTGGAAATATACACTAACAACAGGGTGCTACCTAGACAGTCTTTTTGCTGAGAGGAGGAATTTACAAGTCACAAAAAGAAACCGTAAATTCACAGTCAACAAAAGATATCATTAATCACAGCATGAAGAACCTGCCATAACAGTGGCAGTGTTTGGGACATTGTGTAGGAACTTAAATTTTTTATGATTTGAGTTGAACTACTGAGCTGTCATTTGGCAGCAAGATGCACACCAGCAAAATTAAAACCACAACAAAATCAGAATTCAGCTTCCAAGTTTCGTGTTGAATTGCTGATTTGCCGTCTGGAAATGTTACTGAACTCAGATACGAACACAATCTTCAGTCTCAGAAATTGATATCATGATGTGACCCTGGGTCTCCCTTTAACATGTTTCGCAGATTAAACAAAACCAATAGCTTCATCGTAAATGGTGGACCCCTCCATTCGAAAAGAACACTTCATTCAAAATCAATTACAGCAGCTAATGGCCTGTGGATTGGGTCAAATTAATAGTCAATCTCCGGACAGAGATTATAGCGGCGTGGAAAATTATAACCTAGCTAGGGAGTCTCAGCAGTAGCCACACTAATCTCTGCCACAGGCGACGGTTTTCACCAACTTTTTGGGTATTGCGCGTTTTCCATGATATACATTTTCTGTCTTTTTTATATATAATACTTCGAACCAAAAAAAAATAGATAAAAGAATAGTACACTAGTTTCAATATCGATCCTCGGTTCCGTGAACACTTGCAAAATATAGACCTTGCTCTAGGTTACAGGGATGTAAATTGATGATTCAAAATGTATGCCCCAACGGCTGTCAGCTTTGCAGACGCGATTGCCAAAGTTTTAGCAGATTATTTATTATTTTTATTAGTGTATAATGTATTATTTTTGCCAGTGTGCGGAAAATGCGATCTCTAGCTGGATTGCTCCTATCAGTTTAATATTTCCGCCACGTTTATTTAGCCAGTTGGGCGCGCGCAGGACTGAAAGAAGTCCGAGTTTGGAATATTTAAATTTGCCTGCAGCAGAGATTGGTAAGGGCGCGCGGTCAACGACTCGGAGACCCTCTAGCTTGGTTCGAATTATTCACGCCGCGCTGCTGCCCCACTGCGCTTCAATCTCTGTGTGGAGATTGATTAATAGTATTGCCAAACAAGGGACATTCCAATACTCTAGTTTAGTGATTTCTCTAAAGGAAGAATAAAGTATAATAACGATATCATAGATTTTTAGAAATAGCCCATACAATGGTTGCTGGAGTCTAATTTTGTGTCAAATAATTCTTTTGCAAATCTGAAGATGTTCTGCAATATTTCAGTCATTGATTGGGCTGAGGGGCTCTGCATTCTTTAAGGTGTAGAACATATGTACATAAAGTTTCAAAGTGAATGCATTACAAACCTGACCACTAGACTGGTTCAGATGGAATGTGTAAATCAACTGAAGATATGAGATAATACTGGATTAAAAGAAATACTTGTTAGCTCTCTTGAACCAATTATCGCTGCAATATGTTAGCGTCATGTTTCAGTTTCCTTCTCTCTAATAAATAAATAAATATACAAAAAACATTATTTTGTTCAAAATTTGGAGTTTTGTTCCAATTCAAATTTAGTGGTGTGCTTATTCATATGATTTTGTTTTGGTTTTGAAAATGACATCACTGTTGGCTATGGTGAACAATGATGAGAACATGCAGGGGTGACATGGCAGTGTTTCTAATTCTCTGTTTATTCCAGGTGAATGGTATATGGCTGCAAGGGTTCCTCAAAAACTGAATTTTTTATAAAACAAGATTAGACATGAAATTTTTCTGTCTCAGTTTTCAGTTTCATCCAAATAAACACCAGACTGATGACATAATTCAAGAGTTCTGTGTCATTTATTGTGGGTATTT
Organism: Ptychodera flava; assembly: GCF_041260155.1. NCBI lineage: Eukaryota > Metazoa > Hemichordata > Enteropneusta > Ptychoderidae > Ptychodera > Ptychodera flava. Next base: position 3,170,176 of record NC_091933.1, on the reverse strand, counting down.
AATACTGGTTCGTAAAGCCTCACTTTTTGTGAAGATGATCACCAGTGCACATTGTAAGATCAATAACTCGAGACCTGAACAGTAGCATAGTTATTGATTATACTTGACCTGCCTTCTCTTTATGTTCTGAAAAACAAAACAAATAACATCTGTCTGTCTTCTCACTGTATACAAACCACAACCTGTCAATAAACTTTGTTCTGATCTAGACCACTGAAAACAGAATGAACTGCATTACTGTACAGACGGCAAACGTACACTATGAAGTTTACAAAATTTAACTCTTTAAGCTGTACAATCTTGTCTAAAACTATGCACTTTGACAAAAATATTCCACTAATGAGGACATGTCAATACCATCCTACTTGTCAGTTTCTTACTTCATGATGTCCTTCAAAGACAGTAATATACAAAGAGGACTTTTATGAAAGGCAATTTTTTTTTGAATTAGGATTTACGTTTTTGCAGTATACTAACACTTGCAGGTCCATTTGCATCTCCTCATGAGCTAGAGACAATAAAACAAGGTTGGTCTCTTTAAAAGCAAATTATTTGAATTTCAAATTTCAACGAAACTGAAAAATGAAATTTTTTTGGTAGATTTATTGCATTTTAGGTAGAAAGACTTCACAAATACTGGTACGAGAATTAACTGTCTGTTTAACCCTCTGAACTAACCCTTTGTTTTGTAATGAAGACTTAGTCTGGAAAAGAAACACACTGGGTCAACTTAAAAAATAGCCACTTCAGCCTGGGCTATAGATTATATAAAGCACAACTACAGTAGCTCATGTAATGTAGCAATCAATGACGTATGATCCAAACCATGTTTGTCAGACACTCAAATGAATTTCAGCACTTTTTGGGAACTCAGAATATAAAACTGCATACATTATACTTGCATGCCAAGAAGTTTACACAGATAAAAATTTGAAAGGATAAGCCTATTAGCATGGGAGAAGCAAGATTTTGTATTCTGATTTCCTAACACTGATTGTATTTGATGTGTTTTACAGTACTGATATTACAAAGTTGTAATTCACTGGGCAGAAATTAAATCTAATCCTAGTACAGCTGTTGACTGATAGCTCTGTGGGATATAGCTTCTATTTTTACATTTTGAATATTTGCGTCACCACACAGTGGTCTGTGTGCTATGTACTTTAAAGATATCACCTCTCATAGAATGCGTATTATGGATGATAACAGCAAAGCAAATACCTGCATGTCGCACATACATCGTACATCATTTTTTATCTCATCATTTGTAGGCTGACATTGCATCTCTATCTTTATAGGAATTGAGGCACTTTTGAGTGGCTGCACCATTTTTATTAGATAAATAGAACAGTTATGAAAAACTAGCAATATATGGAAGCAAAAAGTATGGTAGGTGAAATCCTCAGAATTTCACAAAGACTTTATTTGCAAACAGTCATTTTATAAAAATGAAAAAATGACCGTGATGCAGTACAGCGAATGCAGCAATAATTTTTTGATGTTTTTTATATATCTGTCTCAATGTACAGATTAATTTATATTAATATAGTCAACGTATCTTGCTTATGCAGGGTACAACACTCATGAAAGCCCTTCATCAGTTGTGTAACTTACTGAAGTGTTCACCATTAATTGAATGCTGAATTTGATTGTCACATTTGATTTGACGTGAAATTGACTTCATGGAAAAACAAATTTTCATGAACTACAGAAGATGCAAAACAGCAAATGAATGAGTGATATGATTCAGGAATCATTGATGTGAAAACTGTGGAAGATGGGAATGGACATGGTTCATAAACTGGCATCTCAACATCTTGATTTTATGCTCACATAATATGCATTGGAACTTTGTCCTAACTTCATCTTACATTCACATAAATTGCACGGAAGTGAATCTATAATGATGGATTTCACCGTAGGTCACCTGACCTTGAGCATTTTGGGAAGAAAATTACTGCTCTGTTCCACTAATTTTTTCTCTCCTTGTTTCAAATACTGATCAGTTGTACAATTCTCACACTATAGAAACACTGTTCATTGCAAGGAGTTTGTTCTATTGTTCTGACACAGATGTATTCACACTGCATATCATACAATGTGTGGTGTTGTTATCATAGACCATATTTTAATCAAGTGTTACCACCAGCTTTGCAATTCAATTTATGAGCACACTGGTATTTGCTACCACCGTTTTACTCAGGACATTTCTCTGTTGTGCTGGGTGCAACCATCTCAATGAAACAATGGACAGTAATTATTTTGACGGATTCTAATCATGTTAGGTGATAAAAGGGTCAAAGGCCTTTGTAAAAAACAAAGGAAAGGAACCAACATTGGCACATGACAAATAATCAGAACAAAACTCTTGACACCAGTGAAAAGAGAGGAAGTGTTGCGACAATTCATAAAGGTGAAAATCACAGCTAAATTGCCATGACAACTCTATCAATATTAACTCTTGTATTTTTATTTTTACTGTAAAAGGAAGTTTCTGCTTCCCTCCTTGAATCATGTCTAAACGGCCGACATCAATTTTATATAGATACAACATGTATGTGTCGGATGTCAGGCGTGTCAGTCCATTCTGGAATTTATTTGTCCACACATGGCTGCGGAGTGACTGTAGTCCACAGTATTGCATTTTTGCATTTTATATGCAGTTCACAATAACGTTGGCACGGCTAACAGTTTTTGTATTTCAATACTCTTCTGGAAAAAGAATAAAAACATCACAATAATTTGAAAAGCAAAAATACTGAAAATATCACAAAAATTACAGTTATTGTCCCTTTTAGAATACAAATGATATCAACACAACAGAAATGTCCTGAGTGAAAGGGTGGTAGCAAATACCAGTGTGCCCATATATATAATTTTATATATATATATATATATATATATATATATATATATATATATATATATATATATATATATATATATATATATATATATATATATATATGTGTGTGTGTGTGGTGTGTGTGTGTGTGTGTGTGTGTGTGTGTGTGTGTATGTATATGTATGTATATGTATATACATACACACACATACACCGAGATAATAGCCTGTACATACTACATTAAGAGGTAATTTGACAAATAATATTACACAAAGTATTGAACCTATGAACATGTCCCTGCAAGCAATAAAACAAACATTTGATACTCATTCTTTTTAGACAATATCCATCAATAGCAGCCTAGTCCCAGGGATACTCCTGATAGAAATTTCACTACACCTTACAACTGCTTTCATATGCTTAGCCAGTTGTTGATACTGTCAATTCATGACAATTTAGACAACAGCTATTGTGCAGAGAAAGAAAAAAAAACTTGTTCACCGACATTTTTTTTTGCATTTGCCCTGAAAATAAATACATTTCCCATGGACATATACTGTAGGGGGGAATGGGGCACTTCTATAAATATAACATAGGGGTGTGTAGTCTCTTTAGCTAAAATCATAATCAAACTCTTGGAATTACAAAATCATTACCTTTTCTATGGATGTATACCTATCCCCCTTGGGTCTCCAGACATTATATTGAGGCATAAATTGCAATTTTACAAGCAATACAGATGCCCTTTCAGTCATTAAACAATTCAACTAGATAGTAACATCTATGAGGGGGAAATTTGTGTTTTAGAGACCAAAGCGATCTTAGTTATGTGAACATGCACCAGAACTTTGACTCACAAATTCATTGTACTTTTCCTTTTTGTTGGATAGTGATACTAGTAAAACATCAAGAACCACAAAACTGAGAGAAAGAAAAGAAACATTACAAGTAACAATCACTTTGAAGTAAAACCAGACACACCTGTACAGTGACTATGGTTTATAACTTGTGCAAACACTGTAATAGTCAGTGATGTCAGGTAGCTTTTAGGTATATATTAACAATGCCAGATTTTTAATTTGTAACCGACAGTGAGATCAATAGATCCCATTCATACAGAACAGATCCTCTTTACACAAAGTCAAATTTTGTTGCTAGTTGTTCCTGCACAACTGCAGAAAACTCAAAATTGCTGGACAATTTCATCATAAACCTAGCACAGACAGATTTCATGTGAAATAATTTTACATTTCAAGACAACAAAACATCTATGGCTCCTCTGAGTCAGCAAATACATAGTATTACAGCCATAACAGCAATACCTAATGATACGAATGTACAACAAAGACACAAGAAATATTTTGAAGAAAAGGGCCATAATTCATACTGTGCACCACTTTTGCTGCCTCAGGTTTACTTTATTGTGTTTACATCACGTTATATTGCACACGTCACAATATGTCAGGTTATTGACCCCGTCTTGATTTCCAATTCAATGTAACACATTCACTAATACATGAGTTTAGCCAGGCATATGCAGGTTTGATTGTTTACGCTAAAATACAACATCACCATATTCACTTAGGGCAATCCTTGTCCACTTGATCAACAGAAATTCAGCAAAGTGATCTGTGTTTTGGTTTCAAATAATTTATTGCTCCTTTTCACCATGAAAACCTGTTATTTTTTAACATTAATTGAAGCTTTAGAGCCGTACATGAGGATCTGGGGGATGAAAAGCTACAAAGTGATTTAGGAGTTTGATGTCAAAATGTTTGGATTTAGCAAAGTCATTCTACCTCCATGCTCTACATAACAGGTAGAGTAAATGAAGCCACAAAGCAGGGCAACAAAGCACATAAAAATTGCTTCATAATAATGGCAGCTTCAAAGTGATGTAAACATTATTAAACTTTGAGGCAGGGAAAATGCCAAGTTTTACCTCACAATTATTGAAATTTAAGACATCGTGCACCTTTTGCTCAAAAATAGAAAAATTTCATTGTTTTTAGAATTTTTTCTTACTATACACATTTTGTATATTTACTGGAGATTTAGGGAACTTCACAGACATTCCATGGCTTTCATTATAAAGAAAGCTAATAAACTCTATTTTATAGATTTTACATGTTTGACCTATGTTAAAATGGTTCTTTGCATAAATACTTGAGATCTCTGGTATCATTAGAATTTGCTATCCTAGGTCTTGCACGGATGGTTGATCATTCATGTGTAGATATGAAAGGCCGTTCCTGTGAGTGTGGCTGTTATGTGGAGCATATATAATAACAAACGAGAATGTGATGGCCTTGGATAGAAACTAAGACTCTTGTCCCAAAGCTGTTTGCTACAGAATTGAAAGAATACACTCACTGGCCAATAAAAATGCTGCTTTTTACGGCTTTGTATACAAGGCTCACATTGTTTTGTGTTTACAGTGCCCGGCAGTGATAACCTCTTGGCTGCAACCTACCAGGTATGCTGATCACACCCATTCACAAAATGGTTTCACCCAAACATGATTAGCATAGGGTCAGCATGCGTACACACACAACTGCCGGTCTGTTTCAACACTGACATAAGTAAGCTGAGACAAGGGGGTACAGCCAGGGCAATCTGCCATCTGTCTAACTAACCAAAACACACTGCCGGTGTACACTTCTGAAAAACTGAACTGTATTTTGCCACAGTCGTCTGCCAACTGTGATTCTACATTTCAAGAGCTGTGAAATTTCTAGCAAAACAGGTAAGCTTATAGGAAAGAGAGCAGAAAAGATCAGGAGGACAGCTGGTATCTTGGACTGTTACTTGGCTGATCAGCTGATTATGCAGGGGGTACATTATAAATCAAACTGTGTGAAAAACTCAGCCAGTGTTTACATTGGTCTGTGGCTGTACTCTATATACTGTGGAATGTTTCAGTACCTTGTCTGTCTGTGTTGTATCACAATCCATTGAAATTTGAGAGGAATTGTTCAGATGGATGGATACCGTATTCAGTAAGGTATTCAATCTGTTATGTTCCTAGAATAGAAAACATTGGCAGCTGCAAATTCAGATGGAAACATTTTCTTGTTGCTTCTGTCTGGCAGTAAATGTTGTGTGGCATTAGGGGGAGTTTTCGCCTGTCTAAGGTCACCTCCCCAGCTCCAGTACTTGGATCAAATAACATACACGCAGGAAACAACCTAATGAAGACCATGCTAAAGCACCCTTGTCCCTCTGTAAAACCGCTCAGGTTACATCAAAAGCTGACTACAGCGCATAGCCACAGCCATGGAAAGCAGTCTGCTCTCCATTTCCGGCAACAGAGGTACAACAACCAATGCAGGCTGTACTGCATATGGTATACCAGTGTGGCAGTTGCTTGACTTTGGGGCAGGCTGCTCCGTAATAACCACTTACAATTTTTCATCAAACTATAAATTCTCAGCATGGAAGAATAGGCATACTGACACTGCGTTATTTATTGTTATAAGCCACTGAACTGTTATACCTGAATCAAAATAATTTGCAGCAGAAGTTATGTATGAAAAATGTTCAAGCTGGCCACCTTCATGTTGTAAAATTTGAATCTATTTGTACATCGGTATCTGTTCCTTTTGGCAAAGGGACTTTTAGCTCTCATCTGTTTTCAAGCAAGGAGAAATCAGGAAATGATATGGAATTTGATTAGCTTTGATAAAAAACAGAATGTAACAAGATTTTATGTGACATTGTGGTATGCATATTGCTTTCATGCTTTCACACTCACTGCCAAGTAATCACAGACAAAGACTCATCTGGACTCATACACAACAAATATTTGAACGTTAAACAATGAAATTTCCATTCTTGATTCATTGCATCGTGAGAAAAAATTACTTGATGTTTTTAAGGTGAGAATTCATGTGAAAGTGTTTTCTTCAGGTGACTTGTACATAAACTGTTATGGAATCTTAGAATGTATTTACCAAGTCACTCTGTGAAATGGAGATGATTGTGGCAGAAGAAAATGAAAGTCTGCATGCCCCCAAGTCACAACCACAGTCAGGTTTCTGAACATGTGCGAGCAAGGTTACTCTTTCTTTGCCTCTCTAGCTTTTTGTGCATGACATGTTTTTGAAAAGTCTGCCATCCACCAGCATCTGATGCTGGAAAACATGAATTGGCGGGCTGGACATACAATGGTTCAAAGCCCTATTTGCGTCTCAGAGTGCGATCAATAGTTGAGCCTTGGTGCAGAACAATGGAAGTCACTCACGTTAAACGTCCATGTGTCCAGAGATCTATTGTGTTCTCTGCAGCTAATATTAGGTCTACCGAGTCATCAGCAGGGCATTGTCTAAGCAGTATATCATGATACCATATACATGATCAATCAGGCACACAGTGGAATTTCCCAGCAAATACTAACCCTCGGATGAAAAGATGTTATACTCGGCCTTTTAGCCATGAACAGGCCACTGTACTGCTCTGTACATGTGTCAGTAACAAGCTTGTAAGATTTGTAAACACATCTTTGTGTGTGCCTTACTTTCCTCATAAGTTCTGTCACTTTAAGAGAAAGTGTCTCATTTGCAGATAAGGTTACAATTTTGATATCCAAGAAGTTCTGCGGTAGAATGTCAGTTGAACCTGAAAGTGCAGGGGGCAAACTTGTATCTTCTTCATAAAACTTGATACAGTACTGCAAGCACTGCATGTACACAACAGGCTGACCCACAACATGGCCGAAAGTGCAATCAAAGTTTTTACAGACATACAAGAATTCACATCTTACTGGCTGGTTGTCCAATAAAACAAATGCAGATAAAGCCTTCAAAGATAACTTTGCTAAAGGCTGTACTCGATCCCTCTTACTCAAAAACAGGTCATGAAATATCGTAATGAGAAAAAGCTAGCAAGTTGAATTCTGTACCATAAGTATATCCTCATCTGTGGTGGGAAGACTTGTTTTCTGAAAGAGTGATCTGTATTATGTCTACAAACATACAATCTAATTGGTTCTCAGATTGACACATCTTTTGTACAAATTCATGCATTGTTCAACAGAGGAAAGTACAGAAATTGACCAATCACAGACAACCTTGCAAAACTGCCGCAGGTCATCCACCAGATAATACTCAAGGTACAGACATACCTGCATTATTGATCCAGTCACTTTAAGGCCAGTGCGCTTTACAATTGAGTGAATCAACAGAATGAGGCTTGCATGATGAAACACAGTGGGATGTCTTGTTGTAAAATGAAATTTTGTTGAGGAACATGCAGGTGATCATAAGTGCAATTAATAGCTGTAGAGTGTAGAGTGGCTAGAGTCATGATGTTTACAGAACGAACAATTCAGTAATATTATCTCTATGTAAAAATGCAAACAGTAAAAGAAGAGGGTAGAAACTGTACACCTAGGGTTCTGATCATCATTATAGTGACATGGTAAAATTACAGAATTGAAAGGCATGGCCATACTCCCCTAACTGAAGAATAGTAATTCTCAGAAATTTGCTCTAGAGAATTCTGACTCAAAATATTTACCGCAATGCCTGGAAGTTATCAGTGCTGAATACATGTACATTATTTTTGCCATGATGCCGTAAGTTAGTATTTTGACAAACCAAAAAATATTCAGGTAATCATACATACACATATATCAGTATATGTACCATCACGTTGATGATACAGGCATTTTATACTGGCATGTACACAGTTGTTCAAACAGACAAATAGTTACTGCTTCCAGCATGCAGATATGTTGAAATCTTTCAGTCATCGAAGGACAATTGCCCTCACTAGATTTAAAGAGTCAAATTACAAAGTCAGGAGATTTTTGGGTTCACGCATCCAGGTTTTTTTGACATTAATGCCTTTCACTGCATGCAGTTAAAAATTATGCATCCTAAAAATCCATGAAATCTAAATTTTTTGAAAATGGACATTTTCGAGAGATTTTACCATCCAAGTACTACAATAGATAATGACAAGGTTGATCGCTTTTACCATTTCATGAGCACACACTGTTCACAATTTTATTTACATTTGTAATCAACATTTTTGTTGGTTGTGTCAGGGAGAAATTCTTGCTTAAACATCATTATCCAACCTTTTGTTTTTCACTCTATGTTTGTTCTCATGAACAAATATTGAGTTAAGGCAATCTAATGAGTTCTTTTTAAATTCTGCGGTGTCAAAGAAGAAATTAACCTGTAACTCCAGTAATTAAATAATTTGCTTGGCATAGATTTGAGAGGATAAGAAAGGGGGTAATATCAGTGATGCAAAGAATTTTACAACAAATGAGTAAGAAATTGTGCATGGATTGCATTTCAAACACTTCTTGCTGTGATAATTAACAACATATACCAAATGTGTTGTCTTCTGTTTTGGCCATTTCATTTGCATACCCATCATGAATATTCATGATCATTATTTCATGAATATTCATGATGGGTGTACTTATGAAAACAAATCTGAGTTCTTGTGCTTGTCCACAGAAAACAAAGAGTACACAAAGCTTTCACTGGTCTAACTGATAAAATGCTCTGTTCATGAATTTGTCCTGAACTTATGTCCATTATGATAATAGTACATGTCCTTTTTCACTTTTTCAGGTTTGACTATGAGTGGATTCCATGTACCAAACATCAGTAACTCTATGCAACTTTCCTAGTATTAACTCAGCGGTGAGCAAAGACACACTCAAGCATATCTTGACCATGAAGGTTACTGCCAACGCGGTCACACTGTTCTGCATTCTGCTCCTATTAAGCTCAGCTTCAGCTTGCTTAAACAACTGTCTATGTATCAGACATGCTATGACATGCCGAAACTATACTGAAATACCCAGCCAGATTCCTTCTGGAATCACATCATTATTATTCCATTATGCTAACTTCTCCATTGCTTCCTCGGACTTTGGCCATGCAAGTTACAAGTCTTTGGACAGTCTATCATTCACAGAGTGCCACTTCAATTTGATTGACAGTGATGCATTTGTACAACTGACCAGTATCAAGTCACTCAGGTTTATGACCAACTTCATCAAAATACTGCAGCCTGATGCTTTTGACAACATTCCAACCATTGAAGAGTTGTTTCTTTCTCAGAATAACTTCAACCAACTATCACGAGGACTCTTTCTCGGTCTGGCAAACCTACAAAGACTGGACTTTGTGAACCATCAGATGCTGAACATACGATCGAATGCCTTCCGAGGACTGGACAACCTCAAAATATTGTCGCTCTCCAACAACAACCTTCGGTCACTCACTGACGACAAGATCTGGAATGGACTGCATGCTCTGGAAGAGCTGTATCTGCCAAACAACAATTTGGCATCCATTGCAAATGAACTGTTCAGCGGACTCCAGGCTTTAAAAGTTCTGGACTTTTCCAACAATAGTCTACAGGTCCTAAGTCAAGCCAAATTTGCGGGTTTGAATAAACTGGAGACACTCATACTGAAGCAGAACCCTCTGGGTGTTGTTCCTCAGTCGGCTCTTAAAGCTCTACCACAGTTGTTGAACTTGAACATGTACTCAAGTGGCCTGTCAGCAATATCGGCCAGTGCATTTGAGAACGTACCAAATCTGAAAACCCTGGTTCTAGACTACAACCGTCTTGATATCTTACCAACAGCAGCTTTCAGAATTCTCGCACAATTAGAGATTCTGACGATGCGGGCAACCCGCATTGAGACGATACCTAGCAGGGCATTCTCAAATCTCACAAATCTGCAACATCTTACATTTGCTCGGGGCTCATTGAACAAGATCGAAAAGGATGCTTTTCAAGGCTTGTCAAGTTTACTGACTCTAGACTTGTCCAGGAACCACTTGACCTCACTTCCAAAGAAACTATTTCGTCCCCTCATTGTCCGAGAGGGGACCATGATCGGACTTTCATACAATCAATGGAATTGTGATTGTCACTTTGAGGATTTTACAACTTCAACTTACTACCACTTTGGTAATGCTACTGTACACAGGATTTTCAAAGATCTTGTGTGCCAAACCCCACCTGAATTGAAGGGCATGTTCTTGTGGTCAGTGCCTGCAGACAACTTCACCTGTCCTCCGACCACTCCTAAAGCCGCTATGACCCAAACTGAGATGGAGATCATCATTGGGAGTGTCTTGGGCAGCGCCTTTGTCATTGCCGTGGTGTCTGGCACTGGCGTCAAATACTACAGGAAACGGAAAAGCAAGTTCAGACGGAGGCGACAGCATGACCTCAACCTTGTTTCCTGGGATGACAACTCTGAGGATCAAGATCACAGTGAACACACACAAGAAACACGGTCTACAACTTCAGTTATTCACCTTTAGGCATCAAAAACAACCTGCTCACAGACTTTTTCTTCTCCTTACCTATGCAGCTGTAAACTGCATTGCCGTCTTTGTTAGATCCGGCATGACAAGGTTAGACTGAGTTGACCAGTATTAAAGGGACATAAGCTGTAAATTGTGGCAAGTTTTTCAGTATTCTGCTTCTATATATCAACTGCTGTGTCTGACCATAATCAGTTTGTCATGCTGAAATTTCGAGTATTCTTTTTGTCAACACAGCTTGTATGTGTGTAGTCATCATTGTTTATTGTTTACAAATGAATTCTAGTCCGGACTTGAATACAATTTTCAACAGTAACAATGGAGATTATACTCATATAGGTTGTGTTGATATGCTAAGTACTTGGCTTTAAATTATAGTTCAGGGATTCAATGCAGAAAGTGTAGGGAAACCACAAAACAAAAGTTCTGAAAAAATAGCCAAAAGATACAGCTTATGGAGCTTTAAGATTAGGTAGATATCAACAGAAATGTGAACACGTGTGCTATCAAGACATCAAAGAGTTAATTTGAATGAGATATGTGTATACCATTTATTTTTTTGAATTATTTTTTTATGTTTGTAATAACAAGAGAATGTGACAAAATATTTCCCTGATAATCATTGTTAGATGTTGAAGATGTTAGGTGAGTGATTTCACTGTTTGCATGTTACATCTGTTTCTCTATACAAAATTCATAGTCTCCTGAATTCACTGTAAACTAAATGTACTTCATTGAATGCTGTTAAATCCAGCCATATTGGTTTGGCAAATGCAGCCTTCAGCAAATATGACTTACTTTCTGACCATATAATTAGCAACAGCTGTGTCCAAAAGCCTGACAGCACAAACAGCTGTCTACATGGTAATAAAACGAAAAAAGTATCTAATGACGGAGACTCCAAAGAGTAATAATAAAGGTTGTGAAATGAACATCTAAATCACATATTTTTTACCATTTCCTGTTGATAGGCACATTTTTATCACATTCACATGCCACAAGACATATTCATAGCCGAGACAGAGACACAACTGACCAGGGGACTCTCAGTATTCCCTCTAAACAATGAATTTTGTTTCCAAGTTAAAGTATGTCTTCCACAAAAAGTCTATATTCAGAATGCTTTTAACGAAGTCAATTATAACCCCCACCAAGAAATTACAAAGTTGTGTGCTAATTGCTCTGATTTAAGTTTAGTATTGTTTCAAATATTTCCTGCAATATGAAAATTGGTGCAAAAGAAATGCTGATGCAGCAGACTTTTCAATATTGTAAGTTGTAATGTTTTTAACAATACAGTGATATTTCACATGTCTTTAAGAAAGAAAGAAAGAAAGAAAGAAAGAAAGAAAGAAAGAAAGAAAGGAAAGAAGCTTGTTCAGAAAACACTAAGGTACATCCTCTGAGTCAATGTGGATGTACAATCTCATTTTATTTGCAAGGTGAAAGATTTGGACGTAGACTCTCTTGAACTCTTTGTGAGTCTTATGAACCTGTTTTCCCTGATTCCCCGTAAACAGGTCCACAATCACCATTGATAACAACTGGTTTGGGACAAAACATGGTGAGGAATGGGTTAAAGTTACAAACACAAGGTCAGAATAACTGACCAGTATTTGTGCTAGTAGGTCTTTCTAATGATGAACAGTCATATTGTTGTTTTACTTCTGAACATGTAGACAGGCTTGGCTTCTGTTACAATGCCACTTAATGCAAGTCTGTCGAGGCATTCAGTTAGGGAATAAGGCAATGAATTGTTTAAGGCACTCAAAATATTTTACATGCATAAGTTCAAGGACAAAAGAGAAAATCCACCTGCAATCCAAAGTTAGGGATGGTGGTCATTGTCTAATTAAAAGCAACAATTTATTTAACAAATCATTAAATTAAATTATTTTTTTAAATTTCTGTTGTGAGTGCCTGTTTGCTGTATTGTTGAAGGCAACCATCGTTGACTACTTTGGAATTGTTTACACCAGCTTTTATGGCATAATTTTGCTAAAATACCTTGCTCTGCAGGGTACTGAACCACAGCAAATCTATATTACAATATCTGCTAATTGTAATCAAAATTTGGTAAGAAGTGTAGGCACACACTTGTTTCATTGTTGCATTTTATGACTGACGCAGAAGCCAAGTGGGTACAATGTATGAAAACAGATATCTGCAATAGGAATCAGGTAGCAATTTTTACAGTGAAATTACATACTGTCTTCTGTGACTGGAGAAGATAATTGCTATAATATATCAGATACTATGTATCCAGTTACAAATTATCTGAAACTTTGATTTTCTAATGAGAAATATATTTATTACATGGCCACTCTCTTTATGGATTAGCTTTTCACACTGGATTAATGCCAACTGACATATTGCTTCAAATTACTTTCAACAAATGCAAAACTGTATTGTGCAACTGCTTCTATACGTCAACCAGACCTTGTTGTTTTATATCATTACGACAGTTGTGATATTTGAAATTTATTTTTGTTACTGGTCTGATATGCAAATGAGTGTTATTGCAGAATGTAACACTGAGTGTACCATAGATTTACTGTGTGTTGTATCTTCATACAAGTGATTTCACAGAAAAGGCCAAAGCCTGACATGATTACTGCACAACACCAAGACTCTCAGTTTCAAAACTCTACAGCCCTTCGTCATCAGCTTCCACACATCGGTGTAACTGCAGAAGTAATTGACTGCATACCTGTAACTCAGGTGTCATACTGATTTAGATATATGCAGTGAAAAAAAATCAACAATAAACCTGAATAAAAGGCTTTTATCTGACTGTGGCAGCTAAGTTTCATCCACATATTACCATAGTAGTTCAAACACTTTGTAGATACCAGCACAGTCAACATTTTAGATCCTGATATTCATGTGCTAACAGAATAGGAAGATAATAATATTTCTGAGTGGTGTATATGCTGTGCTCACTTAATGCATTTGAATTATGTATGTTCCTGATAACATCATAGAAAACTTAATTAGAAAATAGTTCATAAAACTGGACCTAATTTATTCTGGACTTTGTATCGCATCCAGTGATAGTGCTTACAGCATCTATCGAAAAGAACTGACAACAGCAATGCTATGAACATGCATTAAACATTCTTTGGTGTTGTAAAGCAGTTCCAAGCCTGTCCTATAGCTCTGATAAAAAGTTTAAAGTGACACAATTTCACATCCAAAGTCCATGATGTACTGGTTTCAATCAGTCAATAACCTGAAACACTGTCTGCAATGCAACATAATTACTGCATATTACATTTATATCATCTTAAAGCAATACCAGAAACACGTTTTCTTAGCCTTGCTTGTCCATTGTAATTTTTGTTTCAAAAACAAAAGGCAAGGATACATAGTAAAAGCATCCACTGTCAAGGTCCATGTTAACATGAGTTTTGCATATATTTACATGTATAATGTGGGCATTAAAAAACTTCCATTACTGAAATATGAGTTTAAGAATAAATATTTGCCGCTCTGTTTGATTGTTTTTACTTGACATTCAGTAATTCCAGAAATGATTATAACAGAATGTGGACTTCACCACATTTTCAAATAATGGGGAGGGGGAGGGAGGGGGATGATAAAATATTTTAAGCTCAACATTTATACCATTATATGATTACAATGAAACTGTTTTAAAAGAAAACATAATCATCTGTAACATCAAATAAATCACTTCCTTTGGTCACAATATCTTGTAGAACTTGAAGAAGGCATTGTACATTTGTTTAAACTTTAGCTCTGTAAGATCAGTTGGAATGCACAAACCAGTGTCAAATGCCACAACATCATACGTCATAATGTATGATTATGAATGTTGTGAAATGTGACATATTCTCCACACATTTTTGGAAAAAACTAAGGCTTATTTTGTCTACTGGATGGCATCTTGCCAAGAAAATTGCTGTTGGGCCTATTTCCAGAACTGTGGAAGTGATTATATTATTGGCTATGAGTTTTCACAATGACGAACCTGATGAAAAACTAATCAATGTATTTGCTGTGTCAAGCTTCATCTCAAAGTTTTCCTCTTCTTTGTTGATCATTCTAACATGCTGCGTTTATAACTTCAAAATATATCTTTCAACTTTACCTTTGTATATCAAAAGTAGTTTGTTTGTAAATACGGTACTTGTAAAACTCTTTTGCTAGAGAAGTAAGCTTGGTTTTTCATAGTGTTTGGACCTGATGGAGGGACTATGCTTTGCTCTGTCAGCTCTTTATTCTTTTAGTTGTTTGTTTACAGAGCTGCATTTGATATTCTATGCTCATCTACAGACTGAGCACAATTTCTTTGGCTCAGCCACATTTTTAGTACAGGCATACTAACATGAGCCATGTTTCTATGGTAACACTTTGACAATGTTTTTGTAGCTTGTTCAGACTTGCTTTTAAGAATTGTGTCATAATATATTTCAAATGACTTAATAATAAAAAATATTTTAAAACGATCCATGTATTTCAGTTCCATTTTATTCAATTCAGTATTTCTTTTATTCATTCCACAACTGGGCAATAAAATGGCAATTCTCAAATACATAAAATTCAAGTATCAGCACAATACGCAAAACACTAATAACTTACACGTCATTTAAATACGCAGTGAAAGGAAATTTGTGTTGGTTTTGACTTACAAGTGTGAGACTTAAAACGACAACCTGAACGTGAACTTTACATAACAAAATTGAGTAGGCTTTTCTGAGCACTTGTTGTTTGTAAAAATGTAACATATTCCTTCCTGGTACACCAATTATTCAAGAACTAATTGCGACAATTCTTTATAGAGAATTTTATTTTTGACTTATAATTTTGAGGGCTATTGTCAAGGGCCTGTAGTGGGTACCCAGTGCTAGTCGCCTGATGCACAGTGTTCTACGGTACATACTCAGTACACCCAATAGATCATATGTGTATGAAAACAATACACCTATTTCTGTGTGTGTTTGTGCATTGTGATCAGACAAACTTGATTTACTGGTAGATAGATGATTTGACATGCCAGACTAACTATGACGTGATTTACCGCATTGGACTAATCCATTTGACATGTACTATGGTGTCATCTGAGATTTTCAGTTGTATTATAAGGTGACCTGAAGAATTGCACTTATTAAATGATGTCTGTCTGTCTGGTGTAATTATGACTTGGAATGCTTGGTTGTCACATGTTGTTTTACAGATTATTTTGGCATCATGAGTTTCACAAGAAATTTTACCTTGTCCTACTGAGTACTGCAAATTCAAACATGCAAACCTGAACGTGCATATACTTGAGGGAAAATACATTCTGTAATTTTGAGCAAAGTTAACAATTTATAATACTTCTTTAAAACATTGAATGTCACAGTCATGGTTGCAATCCAGAATTTCAATTTATTGGCAATTTGAAGGGCCCATATGACCTATGACCCCAACCCACTGTGACTTGACTGCCAATTGGCTGACTCAGAGGACTAGTCCCATGGATAGTAGGTAATGCACTATCTGCTAATTCCATTGGTTTGCACATAGAATTGCAAGAAAGTACTATTGTAATACTGTCATTTTCTTGTGACTTCACAGAAGACTCGGTGGGAGAAGGCATTTTGAAAAAAATATTTAAAAAGTAGCATTGCCATGCTGTATATCAAGACAAAATGGCAACATTACTTTCCTTAACAAAAAAATAAAGGAACAAATGCTGACTTGGCAGTTTTTTCTGAGCGCTAATTGCCTCTTTTTTCAGAATTCTGCAGCCAGAATTGTGTCTTGCGCCTGAAAATCAGACCATATCACTCCCATTCTCAAGAAATTACACTGGTTACTGGTACATAACAGAATCCAGTATAAAATCCTCCTCATCACCTATAAAGCTCTGAACAACAATGCTTCTGCCTATATATCGGATCCTATCAATCTCAAAGATTCGCCTAGAGTTCTGTGATCTAATGACAAAATTCTGCTTCATGTCCTACGGAGTGACAAAAAACCTATGGCAATCATGCTTTCTCACATACTGCCCCCCATCACCTGGAACAATGTCCCATTAAAAGTGCATTGGTCACCCACTCTTGTTACAT
Source organism: Ptychodera flava (assembly GCF_041260155.1). Classification (NCBI taxonomy): domain Eukaryota; kingdom Metazoa; phylum Hemichordata; class Enteropneusta; family Ptychoderidae; genus Ptychodera; species Ptychodera flava. Next base: position 3,152,945 of record NC_091933.1, on the reverse strand, counting down.
TTAAGAAAAACTAATTTTTTTTGTAAAGCATACCGAACAAGTCTGACTCTTTAAAAGTGCCATTACACTTTGGAGTTTGGCGCTATAGAAATCCATGGATTGATTGATTGATTGATTGATTTTTTGCAAACAGATAACAACAGTATCAAACAACCAATGAAATGGTCTTATGCCCCTGTTTTAATGTGCATTGGAATAACTTCATGGGATGTATTCACATTGGTGTTTTGATCAAGAAGTTTGCCATGATTGACAAAATTTGCAATTTATGGATTGTACTTCAAATTGCCTGTCTTCGCTGCCAGGTCTAGCACTGGGCACCGAGACACTGCTGGCATTAGTGGACCGCACAGCAGGAGGTAGTGGTCCCTATTCAAATTCAAGGTAGGGATAGCGGACTATAAACCATAGAGGTATAAAAAACCTCCATGATATGAACACTGAGAGCTAAAATGGTTATCCTGAAAACAAGTTCACGTTAATATACACACATAGGCCTTGTGTCATTGTCACTATGCAGGGAGATGTGAAATATTATATTTTATATACACACTTGTAGATCGGACATTCTTTGGAAAGGTAAAAAAAGTTGACTGTCAATTGAACTTTCGACATTGTCAAAGTTTCTTGAAAGCTAGAGTATAATCTTTTGAATTAACAGGAAGGAAATCACAACAACAGAAAAAGGAATTCATAAGTACATGACCACAAGTTTGAAGTATATCCTAGCTATCAGATGAGTCATATGCCATAATACCAGGACACCTGCCTAGAATCGGTTCTCAAAAATGACCGACAGATGCCGGGGTGTACCTATAACATTCATAAATAACAATAATCTGCCGCGTGGAAGAAGGAATCATGCTATAATTTGTATTTATGGTAGTATACAAGTATATTTACCCGTGACCCAGTCTATTACGTAATTTTTGGCTTTACACACTGAAGGTCTTCTGTCATGTGACTGGCAAGTGATTCTATTGTCATTCTGAATGGGCACCAAAACCTGTGTGTTGACCACACATGAAGCGGAACAGCATACAAAAGACTCTCCTACACTGATTTGCATTCCCTATTTGGATTTCCGCCATCGCTCTCGATCTTCAAACAAACGTGGTAAAAACTGATGCCATTTCACAAGGAAAGCCGGGCCACTGGTTCAAACTGTTCTTACCGAGTCATCCAATCTGACTTGCCATCGACTTCGCAACAGGCACTTTCCCTTTCAACTGTCTTTATTGTTGTAAGTATGAATCAAGTACTGTGAATGATGTACTTGGTAGAGTCCTTAACATTTGTACCTTGCTTTAGTTATACACATGCAGCGCCCACCATAACACTTAAGCTGGTTTGGTGGCTGCAATTTTGACAATCTTGGAACCAAGATTTATGATCATTGAATGTCACAAAGCTTGAATTTGCCTGTGTCAGCTTTCAGATCCACCGATATCATAACAATGAAATTATTTCACCAAGGGTGAGTACTCGGGTCATATTATATGATACAGAACCCTTGTATAGTAAACAATCATAATACTACAAATTGTAATGAGATATATATTGCCACTGAAACAGTTTCAATGGTACAGACCTAGATTTTTACAAAAATATATCGACAATGCTTGGTTTCCTCATTCTGTATGCAGTCTAAAATATCCATAAATCTGGTGATCAGTTATCAAAACTTCCGTCATTAATGTCATACCCATGTCTCTGTGGAATTGCTTTGTGGATACAACAGCCTTAATGCATATATTGACTTTTGATTTTTGTCTGTTTTTTAATTTTACTGCTTTTTTGTATCAAAAATTAATCAGGGCACAATGCAACTATTCAGGTTAGCTGTGTTTTTTCTATGGCTTATGTCTAAAAGTCACATCATTTGTTATGGTGTCTCTTTACAACTACAGAGAAGATTTACAGATTTAGAAATGCACTGAATGCCAAGGGGATACATACAGGCTACAAACTTTCATGAAAGTTAGAATGTTGGTGAATTTCAACCCTTCATCAGGCCACTCGAGACATGTAAATTAAATAAGAAAATAATAAAACTAATAAAAAGCCTACAGACTGAAAAACAGTTTAAACTCTAAAGAAATATTTGGGGTATATTTGAGTTAACATACAAAGTGATATTAGCAGACTAAGTATATTTTGATAATACCTATGAAACGTTCATTTTCTTGATCTTTTCCCTAAAGTATGTTGAAATTCACAGTTCAAACCTTAAAGACAATTTGCATTACATGCAATGTCATGGATGACGCATGAGTTTTAATCCGGACTGAAATTTAATTGTTGACATTGGTGTTGGACATGGCACACATCATCCCATTGTGACAGCTGACATTCCAACTTGACTTTTGGTGCAGAAAAAGACAACATATATTTCACAACATCAATAAAAATATATCGGGAAAAGGTATCTAGAGCTTTAAAGTCATAATTATTGTTCAACATTTACCACAGAATATGCTGAACACACAGCAATTTTTTATTTATTGGAAATCTAAAGAGGATGAACACCAAATGCATCGATCTTGTCCATGACTTTCTGACCTACAATATTGCCTCTTTATCAATACAGAATAACCATTTGTATCTTTGTCTCTCACAGCATGTATCTAAGTATTGCTGAAGTACAGCACCGGAGAACACAGAAACTGCCAAGTTGATGTCTCAAACATCGAGATTTTCTGACAATGAAGGCAAGGACAGAAGATAAACCTGTCTCAGTGGTGTACCTTTTCCTATTTGTGTGCCATCTGGTGCAACCATCAACAAGCACAGTGTGCCAATCTCACTGTTCCTGCTCTGGTCATGTGACCCTCTGCGTCAATTACACCTCTTTGCCAACTTCATTCAGTCACAGCACACAGAGCCTTCACTTCCAGGCTTCAAAGTTTTCCATTCCTCAGCATGCATTCCAGAACTACACTTCCATGGAGCACCTTACCATATCGAATGGATACATCAGCTTCGTTGATGACAGAGCATTTGCCGACACACCGGTGCTGGATTACTTACAGTTGGAAAACAACATCTTCAAGGTGATTTCAGCCGGTGTGTTTGATGGACTTTCAAGACTCACCAAACTCAAGCTGTATAATAACAACATCAACAACATACCAGCAGGAATGTTCCGAGATCTCCAGGGACTTCAATGGATGCTGTTTGAACACAGTCCTACCTCTTTGCAACTGCAAGAAAATTCCTTTCAAGGACTTCAAAATTTAATTGTTTTATCTCTCGGGAACAACCAACTTGGGGTTCTGAATAATCCAAACATCTTGCAAGGATTAGACAGATTGGAGGAATTAATCATCCCAAACAACCAACTAACAGACATCACTGATGGGATGTTTTCTTTTCTAACTAAGCTAAAAACCCTGGATTTGAGTTACAACAGTTTGAAATCCCTGAACTCTGAGATCTTTTCCCCTGGACTGCCTGGACTGGAAACTCTGAAGCTGAGGTATAATCCTTTAAATGATGTACCAGAGACGGCATTGAACCGACTACCAGGACTAAAAGTACTAGATTTACAAGCAACTCGAATACACCTGATTGAGCCTTCAGCATTCACTGGCATCCCCCACCTCAGATACATCAATCTAAATGACAACTCAGACATGGACATAATTCCTACAGTGGCACTGAATACTCTCAAACACCTGACACAACTACAGCTCAGCAATAACCGAATCACAGCCCTTCCTGCACTGGCTTTTCAGAATCTAAGCTCCTTAACTCACTTGTACATCTCTCATACCCAGCTGAGGAGTGTTGACAAGGATGCCCTAAGGGGACTTGACAATATACAGGTGCTCGAACTATCCTTCAATCGGCTGAGGTCCATGCCAGGGGGCGTCTTCTCCCCTATCACCATTACAGAGGAAACTTACATCAATCTGCACTCTAACCCTTGGTCATGTGACTGCCAACTTAAGGACTTCATAGTATGGAACAGAAAGCACTTCAACAGCTCATCCATGCTGCAGACTGCTACTCAAGGCCTGCTCTGTCAATCACCCTACAAATTCAAGGGCATGAGCTTTGATGATATACCCGTGGAAAACTTCACCTGTGCAAGCACAGACTTTGCACCAGCTGGCACGCTTTCAGCAACGTCACACTCAATGAAAGTGGCAATTTACATTTGTGTCAGCATTGTGGTGACTGTAGTTCTGACGGTGGTTGCCCTTGTGTCCATCTGTCTCTACAGAAGACTGCGAAAGAAGGTCTCCCAGCACCAACAGGCAAGATACAACAGACTGAGATTACCAATGAGACTTTGGGATGATGTAGAATTGCAAACGTGAGGTTAGCGGTTTAACTGGCACAGCAAATGTACCAGTATATATGGTGAAATTTTAAATGATTATTTCCTAGAAATGCTTTTAACATTTTTTATACAAATAATTTGTATATTTTAACTTGACAAACAATGTTCAATTTCATTCAATAAAAACAATATTATAACTCTGTATTGAAATATTATGAGGTTATTACGAAAATACCACAAAGGATGCACGAGGACATTGGTGCAGCGTATCGCCCGACGCAAAGTGGAGGGCGATGCGCGGCGCCAATGTCCGAGTGCATCCTTTGCGGTATTTTCGTAATAACCTTATTATTATACATCTTAGATTCCTGACTGAGGCATCAAATTTTCAGAGTAGTGACCATTTTTGTGCAATGTCAACAATCTTTCTTCCGATTTAGCGCACGCAAAATTCTATTGTTTTCGATGGTAGATGTATAATAATGACACTTATTTGTCAGTTATCCAGTCAGTGGTACAGTTATGAATCCGTTTTTAATGATATTACATGTTTTTACAAGAAATTTGCCAATTTCTGAAGCATAATATGGTACAAAGAAGGACGATAGCATTTGACACACTGACTCAGCAACTTTATACAACTACATATATCAGGATGATTTGTTTGCATTTACTGGTTTCTTTAAAATACAATACTTGAGAAAGCAAGAGCAACTATTGTGACATTTAGCAGCCTACAGACCAAAGCAAAAAAAATTATATTCAGAAACTGTTCACTAGCTGTACCACTCAGAAGATAGATTAATGGTGAGTTGAGTTACAAGATTTAGATTAAAGTGGACTGGAAATGAGGTACATGTTTTAACACAACATGAAAAATGATACATGTAGAACCCTTGAATGATGCATGGTGATAAAAAGCTTCCCATTCTTTGCTACAATGAAGGTTCCTTTTTTCAGTTCAATTGTGATACTGGAAAATAGTTTCACAAGAGCTTCCTCCATAAAGTTAACCCCCAGAGCTCTAGTTGACAAATGCATGTTTTGATGCCACAGACTTCCTATTATGCTACCTCCAATATCCCTTTGCATTGGTCAAAAGATCAATGGAGGTCAATGATTGATGTGTGCCATTTCTTGAAAAATACAAATTTTTTAAAATTACACCAGCAGATACACAGTACAACAGCATTCTGGTATATATTTCAACCATTACTTACAAGTTATCATGCAATTCTCTTCAGGAAATTTGAGGTAAAACTGTTGATTTCATTTTTGGATGTGATGGTCTCTTTATAAATTGGGAAAGACTACTACTTATGAAGCAAATAACTGTGACTTGTATAGCATTAACACACTGATTGTACTACCTTATATCAAACTTCTTAAAAGTGCTCCAAGATGCCTTTTCAAGAACAAAGAAGTCAATCAAGATCATTAACATTCATAAACTAGGCATTTTCAGAAAGCTGACTAGTTTGTGCAGGTAGATATGGGACAAAGACAAAGAGGGTATTAATAAGAAATGGCTGAGAATGTAAAATAATTCAATTGATGGCAGTTGCCAATGATGGGGTATTTGAAACAAAATGTTTCCAAAAGATATTAAACCTAGCATTCACAAGGACAGCATTACAATCAAAATAGTGATCACAAATGAGCACAGAAATATGTGTATTTCTGCACATATTTAAGCCTGTGTTTGTGTTTGTCTTGTCACCTTATGATTTCTGTTTTTGCTGTATGTTTGTGATAGAGCACTGCAGAAGTAAATGTCAGTTATTTATTCTGAAATGCAACTTGTTGCCACTGTGTGTCGTAGTGGTTCATACATATAGTGATTATGCTAACAAATTACTATTAGTTTCTTTCAGTAAAATCAATGTGAACAATCTACAACATATATGCATGACAATACCAATGTCAAGGTCATCTATAAGCAGTGAGCAAAGATTTATATTCATACTCTGAAAGTTGTAGGGTTAAGTGAGTCTCAAACATCAGCACATATTAATGAATCTTAAACAGTTATGTTCATGGTGACATGTCTTTTAGTCAAAATTCCTTATTAAATTGTTCATACTCAGACCTACATAACTTTGAACAGCTCTTCTGTGACCTTGACACTGCTTTGAGTGCTACCAATGAATTTATGTGACCAGCTGTAATTGTTTGAATCTAAAGATATCAAATTTGAAGAATTTTGATGCTCTTAGTATGGTGAAACTTTTAAATCAGATTACAAACTAGGCTTTAACACCAAAATGTTATGTTTAAAAAGCATTCATCACACATATGAGGCTGTAAAACATTCCACGAAAATAATGTGTTTTTGAAGGTTGCTATTCATAAACTATCTTTCAGAATATATTTAACTGATAAACAGAGATCACCTGGTTATGATATAATCCATGTTTATCATGAAATTTAATTTTTGACATTTGATGAGATAATTTCCCATGATCATGCTAATGCTACCTTATGTTTGCTTGACAATAGTCTACCAAGAACTAATAAACATGAATTTGAAAAATCATTACAGCTTTTTTCCTTATCACTATCAGAGAGAGAGAGAGAGAGAGAGAGAGAGAGAGAGAGAGAGAGAGAGAGAATCTTACTATGAATTGGGCTGAATTTAGGCTCACAGCTCCTTTTGCATTAATTCTCCCTACACAGATGTGGCCAAGACTGAATATAATCCTACACAATGTACTGATTTTACTAGTAAAAAAAGTGAATTAAGCCATTTGAAGTGCTGCCACTAGAGGGCGTGCTCAAGTATGAAAATACTATTATCATGTTCATAGCATTGTCATTTGGGGATTTTAACAGACATGTTGTATTTTCTGTTCTGTTTGGGCATTTGCATTCATCAACAAATTATAAGTAATAAAGTAATGAATAATTATTAATTAATAAGATATGACTGACACACTCTCAAGTTTGGATGAATAATTTTTCAATCACCGTAACAAGATTTTTTGAACTCATATTAAGGTAAAGCCAAAAAGCAAAGTCTGTAATAGTCTTCATCTTCAAATTATTCCTGTAACAGGGTCCTCACTTGGAGATAGTCAGTTTAGTTGCATGTCACAACTATACCACAGTCAGGCACTGAGAAAAGCTGTTCTGGTTGACTGAACACATTGAAGCTTTATGAGCATGATCCAGCTGAAAGCTATGGAGGTCAAGGCCACATAATATTTATAGTTTTTGCATATGCCACACAATAGCTGCAGACATATGATTTACAGGTCAAGGTGAAGTTTACAGCAGCATGGGCTATTTACACAGACTGTTCATAAATTCACAACAAAGGATAAAGGACTGTTCCATGCGGCACTATCAGTCCTTCTATCAAGATCACACTGGTGAGTATATCAATAGATTTACCACTTTTTTCAAGGTATCTTTTTAATTCTACATAATTCTCTTTCAGTCACATCCATATTCTACCGGTACACTGGATAATTTCGAACACCAAATTCACATTCTACACTTGATAATTTTCAACAACAAATATGGCTATTTTACTAGTGCTAATACGCTCACAGAACATCAGCTTAACATCATAGTGTAGTTGGTTGTTACAAGAAGGAGCATGAATGTTCAACATCAAAGAGGAATCATTAGCATAAAGTTAATTCCAAAACAATGCTCATTAATGTAATCTGCATAAATGACTTGCACCATGGATATAGAAAGAGGTAAAACAATAACCTCATTCAGGACATCTCAAACAATTGGACATTACCATGTTCACTATATTGGCTGGGACACAGAGAGTACCAGCATTTCTTGTAAAAGACTTCACTATGAACCATAGGGTGCACATATTACATGTAACAGGTTTTCTCTTGAAATAAATTCTTTTGTGTTTGATTATATCTAATTTTGAAAAATAATCTGGCATCATCAAAATTAACACAGCTAATGATTAACTGAAATATTTCATCATACCATAAAATGCTATTTGCCTTCTCACACTAATCAATATGCAAACACAACACATTTTTTCAGGTCAGTCAGTTCAATAGAGGGACCTGGCCTGGTCAATGGAGGGACGTGAAGTGGTGTAGTTGAAGGTCAATATGAAAGAACACTGAAGCAGTGTGCAAGCAGTGTGCAAGCAGTGTGCAGGTAAAGACACTTAGTACCACCTTGAACATGTCAGAGGCAAACAGAGTACTGCTAACATAGCCATGGCTGTCCTGTACACATCTACTGAGCAGGTCAAGTACCAATATTGAGTTTGTACAACAGTGGTGGTGTAAGTAATCTGTATTGGAATGTTTTGTTTGTTTTTCAGATGAATATTTTTGAGGTACATGAAGTCTATCACATTGGTAATATTTTGATTTTTTTCTTTGGCTTTATATGAGTACAGTGACTGAAGCATGTAAAATTGTAGCAATCCTATGCAGACAATTTGTGTATCTCTTTGCATTTCTACATGAAACAATATCTTGGCCAGCTCACTGGAGGAGATTATACAAAGGCACAGACTTATTCTACCTGCTACTTAAAACTGATAGTGATTTTGTAGCTCATTCTGTACTATTTTTCGTAGTATTTGATAGCCGGTATCACACACTTCGTGTCCGTGTTGGCTACATAGACGATCTGCCACATTTTTGTTATATCAGTCTAGCATTAGCCTAACAAGGGTTCAATAAAATGACCTTTGGAAAAAGTTTGAATGTAAATATTCGGCACACAGTCCATGTAGCCGACAATGAGATGCAAATGATATGCGGTAAAGGTCTCCTCGACTAACTTTCAGCTGTTTGCTCACTTTCTACTATTTTTATAGTATTTTATACAAAGGCACAGACTTACTCTACCTTCAACTTAAAACTGATAGTGATTTTGTAGCTCATTCTTTACTATTTTTCATAGTTTTTGGTAGCCGCTAACAGACACTTGGTGTTCGTGTCGGCTACAATGGACGATCTGCCAAATATTCGTATATAGACTCGCAATGATTGGCCCTTCATTTCAACCATCATAAATTACCTACTGTGTTCAGTTTTAAATTTATTCCTGCTGGTGATTGTATTTATACAAAGGAACACCAGTAATGTGAAAAGTTTGAACAAAAGTTTTTGACGATGTGGACGAATGGTGCTAGTATGTCGGCTGTACTGTGAAATTTGGTGTTGCCAAAGTTGCTAATCAAGGAAAGATATCCTAAACGGGGAGGCAGTGGCAACACTGGAGATAAGAGTATAGTACTGTCAGTAGTTCACCTGCGTGATCAGAACATCTGTACATTTCTAATCCTATTGGCATTTCCTTTATCATCAATGATTTAAGAGACAGCTTTTTGTAAAAGTTAATGAAATTCAAAACATCCCTTCTTTATCTTGTTTTTGTTTCAAGATGTACTTGACAAAACTTTACATTTTTCTGCATGCTGTTACAGTTAATGTTTTTATACTGAAAACAACACCAACACACTTGACAAAACTTTTTCCAGTAAGCTGGCTCTTAACAATTCACAGCAGAAGATTTCACACTTGTAATCATTGAAGTATTATTGTTATTATTGTTGTTAATGCAGTTCATGATGTGACACAAAAATTTTAAGATTACAAAAATCTGTAAAACTTTTCTCTTTTCAAAAAACACATACATCTGTTTGCTTATTACAACAGGGCTGAGGTTATTGCTTACAAGAGAATAAAGTGCACTGTGGGTTTGATGCCAAGAAAGATGGAAGAAGCCCAAACTGTGATATTTGTTTTGATGCTGGTTTTACCAGTTACCATGACAACTAGATGCCCAATAGAATGCAGCTGTGACAGGAAAAACACAATCACATGTTCCCTAGCAGGCCGGAACACAACAGAGATCTATTCTGTAGCCAACACCATCTCGACAGCATCTCTGACTTTGAAGAACAGCCAACTGATGATATTGAACAGCAGTTCCTTGGTGGGTAATTACACAGCCACTTTGAAAGTCTTAAAGATTCAAGGTTGCGAGATTGGTGAAATAGGAGCCAGGACATTTGCACACTTTGCCAGACTGAGGTACCTTTACTTCGTGGAGAACTCCATCTCAGTATTCCACGCTGACGCACTGCATGGCATTAGCAACCTTGGAAGACTGGTCTTAAATAACAACAACTTTCACTACCTTGTGCCTGACATGTTCCGAGAGTTGAACCAAGTGGTTTGGTTGGAGATCTGCGGCAATAAACACCTGCGAGGTCTACCGGGTGATGTGTTTGCAAGCTTGACACTGCTTGTAAGACTGAAACTAGTCAACAATGGATTCACAGAAATCAAAGATCCCAGCGTGTGGAACGGTCTGACAAACCTGCAGTACCTGTACTTGAATGATAATCAGATCAGTTTTATAGAAGATGGTGTATTTTCTAACCTACAATCATTGAGAGGCTTGACTTTGCCAGGAAACAGACTTCTTGGTCTGTCTTCGGGGGTTTTCATGGGACTCCATTCTCTGAACCTTCTCTATTTGCATAATAATCCATTACAGCATGTTCCCAGTGCCTCGCTGCAACTTTTACCGCAGCTGAAAAATCTTAATCTGGCCAACACCACCAGGTCTGACTTTACCTTCATGCCAAAGTCATTCACAGCCTTGTCTCAGCTTCAACAACTGACTCTTTCCTCCAACAACTTACACCAGATACCGACAGCTGCCATATCTGAGATGCATAGGCTCAAAATTCTTGATCTGAGCCGCAATAGTATCTCCCATCTGCCTGCATATGCATTTGCAAATTTGACAAATTTGACAAACGTGAAGCTACTCCACAATCGTATCATGTCTGTTAACCCAGCAGCACTGTATAACCTGCCTCATCTGAACTCACTGTCACTCTTTGACAACCGCATCAGACATCTACCCGGGCAGGTATTCTCAGAGTTCTTCGCAGGCAACAAGACTGGTGCAATTAACCTGAAACTGAACCAACTGAGCTGTGACTGTCTGCTTGCAGAGTTCATACAGTGGCTTCAAGAGAGCACCCAAGAGACACAGGCCTCCATCCTGGGTACACAATGTTACCAGCCAATGAAGTTCACTGATTTGCTGGAGGTGGATTATGAGAACCTGACATGTCCGGAGGCCGTGCAAACTGATGACTCACACAACATTCACAGCTCAAAGGCAGTTATTTCAATTGTCAGCGGAATAGCTGCCACCGTACTTGCTGTAGTTGTCATAGCTGCATTTGTCAAATTTCACAGAAAGAAAATAAAGAATCACTATAGCTGTGAATTGACAACAACCAAGTGGGATGATGATGAAATCATCATTTGTGAATAATAGAAACAAACACGTCAATGTTGAAATCACAATGTGTGTACATTATCTGTATACATTTTTACATCCCCCCCACCCCATACTATTGTTCATTAAAAAGAAATTAGTTTACCGTCCATGAAACATGGGTCTTTAAATTGTTCAGCAGGCTTGCCCATTCTTATTTTGTTCAGAGAGTGCCCTGTTGATCCAACAAATAGGTTACATGAAATTGAGAGGCAAAGGATTTGTAGGCTTGTAACCTGGAGCCATCCACAAGTTTATATTCTGTTCAGTTCTGAGTTGAGTTCAAGTCAAAGTGTGCCACAGTTGCTTCACTGTGATCACCATGTTGATTGACACAAACATATCAAAGTTGGAATTATGCAAAAAATCATCGAAGACACAATGTAGGAAGTTCTGCTTTTATAGCTTGCCAGTACTAAAGCATGATAAGAAACTGCGTGGCTGTCCCTCTGGAAGCAAAACCAACTTAACACTCTATTACATACTAACAAATACAGCTAATGACTGACAAAAATTTTATACTTTTCATCATAGGGCAGCATCCTTGGGGAAAGAGGGTTTTCCTGAATGGTAAAATACTCATATATATGATCATGTTTATTTTGCATAGGTTTTGAAGAGGGTATTTTTTCAAGGGTATAATTTCTAAAATGTTGGGATAAACCACAGATAAGGAAATGAAAATGATCTTGGCGTGGATTGAAATTAACAAATAAATATTTAGTGTGTAGTGATGCATTTGGTGTTGTGAGAATTCTGATTTTGTAAAATCTGCATATCTAATAGTATGTATAATTTATTAAATTCAAATCATTGATGACGGAAACTTATATTTTTCAAAAGAATTTTGTATTAATTTTATTGCATTGTTATATATGCAGAGTGATGAAAATAAAATTGATAATAAATAAAATGTTAGTGAGCATATAACATCACTATGTTGTTTTTACTGGCATCTGAAATCCAACAGCAAGAAAATGTACATCCTTTAAATTTCTGGTTTCAACGTATAACAAAATGTGGCTGACATTGTACAACCATGAATGCATTAAGGTAGAATGCACCTCGGGGACAGATATTCAGACTCTCAAACTCTTACAATTCTTTTCGATCTACCACTTGGTGTAAACTTTTCACTGACTAAGTTTTTTGAAAATCAAAAATTTTATTTTTCTCCATAGAGTTAACACAAGGATGGCGACCATTTTGAATTTCAAATATCAGTAATATTGGGTAATTTGTTTCTCTAGTAACCAAATTTGCAGGGTGACCCCTTATTTTCATTCTCGATTTTGAAAGAGAATGGTTGAAATATTTCTTGAGGAAAGTTTGAGCAAAACAGTCTTTCACCTTCGAGGTGCGTACTCACCTTAATAATGACGTCAAATTGAATTACAAATCACATGACCATGGAGCCAGCCTTGGTTCATATGCACAACAATGGTTAAACTACAATTTAGAACTGTGAAAACAAAATTGAAATATCAGAGCAAACAATTGAACAAACAATTTCATTTTGTAAAAGCCTTTACATGTGCAATTTTACAAATAACAGTAAAATGAGATAAGCAGTTCAAATCATAGATACCGCTATGATGTCGCATGTTAAACCTAAATTTTAGTGTTTCAAGACAAATTCTAGATAAGGGGTTGGATCATTTGTTTGTCAGAAGAAGCTTTGGAAAATTTGGCAGAGGAATGTGAGAGGATATAAATAACTTTATTGGAGATAGAAAGGAAAATATGAAGAGGCATGAAAAAAACAGGATTTCTCAAATAAAAAAGGAAAGATCTGAGGTAATTTTGACAAAAATTTCAATCAAAAGACCAATCTTGCAATGGTATTAAAAAGAGTAATCCCTTACATAAGCTGAGTTAATGAAAAGTTACTGTAAAATTTGCTTACTTTCAAATTCTGGTACGGAAAATTTTATTTACAGACTGTTCTGATCTACTCAGAATTTTTGCAGAACATGCGTAGACGGTGATGTAATGCTTACAGTAAGAGATATGCCCTGGGCATCAGGGGTTGCGTTGGCCTACAATTTGGCAAGTCACTTTGTAACAACAACATATGTGCTAATATTTGAGCCCAAAAGTGTGGTTGTGCAGTCATGTGTTATGAGTCAAGAAGTTTTACACCATAATTATTTCACAAAGTTTACATATGTCCATCTGCCCATTATAAAAATACAAGTAAAAAATATGAATATGGAATTGAAACCTCTATTGACAAACACTGATGCACAATGTAACACAGAACACCTATTACTGTTATAGTCTTGTTAAGGCAAAAATCTACACCTGTGGAATTTGCCAAAGGATGTAGATGGTCACCAAATAGCAGAACTTTCACAAAAGTTGTAAATTACGCCTTGAAATCTAAAAACAGGTGCACTGTCAGAAAAGTGAAGATAAATCATCAATATGGACTAAAAGGTTCACATCGCAAACTTTCTAAAATATAAAGTGATCTGAAAATGAGAATAAACTGAGTGACAATGATTCTCAAACTAAGACAATAGAGACACAAGAATCTTTAAGTGAGAACTAGAACCATATCTGTTTTCAAATTTAAGATAGAATGCGTCTCTGGGACAAATATTTGGACTCTCAGACTTTTACAGTACTTTTCTGGTCTACTGCTTGTGCCTGTGGATGCTCATTTTAAAACTCTTGGAGAAAGAAAAGTTGACACTGTCTTAATTGTTTCTTGAAATTTGAACATTTTATTTTCCCCCAAAGAGTGCATGGCAATCATTTTGAATTCTTAAATATCAGTAAATGTTAGATAATTTGTTTCTCTGGCAGCTAACTTTGCATGGTGATCCTTTGATTTGGTAGAGAATGGTTGAAAGTTTCATTAGGAAAGTTTGAGCAAAAGGTTCAGTCTTTCACTTTCTTAACTTTCAAAGTTAATTGTCAGAAAAACAAAAGAATAAAATCATGATTTGTTAGGACATGCATTGCCTCATATATGTACTCTTTGAAAAATGATGCATCCTCCATTGTCAAAACAAGTGCTAAGTTGGAGTCACGAATCTGGTCTGTTCTTGTTGGTCCATGTATGCAACGCCTACACATATCAGTGAACGGTGCACACCCACACATTCCTGTAACACAGGAAATGAGTCAAACTCAGCGTAGCGGCTTAGCTGCTGAACATCACACACCCAATAGAGAAATGAATTGTAGGAAATCGATGAATTTTACCAAACTTACTCCACAGGAAAGTGTTTGTGATTGGTTATTTGATTGTTTTGGTCCTTTACGAAGCTGTATTGTTTTTCGCATCAGGAATTCTGATGGATCTTGAGGGCACTAGATATCCGTCAGAAGTCTCTAACTGAACTGGGCTACGTAATGACTGGTATGTGTGTCCTTGCAAAGTATTAACGTCAGTATACACCTCATTGTTTTGACCTTGGGGAACATTCTCATATGGTCTGGAGTACATGTAGTCAGCATTGTTAGGGTGTCCCCTTTCTGTGCTGTGATTGAAATTCAAGCCATGCTGACTGGAAGCCAGAGAGCCATTCAGATCTAAGTAAGCCGACGAGTTGTCTGTGTAGGGAATGTAGTGTATTGATTGCCGTTTTTTGGCTCGTTGCTGTTGTCGTTGCCATAGAAACATGACTGCCACAGTCATCGCAACGGATGCCAGGACTAGTGTGATGCAAACTCCCAGTATGACAGCATTAACTCTGCAAATTTCTGTCTTTGTAGGGATGGTTGTCATGGTTACAACAACAGTTGGTGGCAAACCAAGTGATGAATTGCTACAATCCACATCCGAGGAGGTCAGGTCAACGAGGGCAGTGCTTCGCAGATGGAGCGGAAATAAACACTGTGATGTGGCTTCTTCGACATAGGTTAGAGTCATTGATGTCTGGATGTAGTCCAGGAGTTCAAACAGAGTGCAATTGCACACCCAGGGATTGCGATACAGATGGATCATCCACAGGTTTCGCAGTGATGAAATGCTGTATTTACTCAGTGTCTCCAGTCTGTTGTCATTTAGCCATAGAGTGTGCAAACTGTGCAGTCCCAGAAACCCATCAACATCCACAGACTGGAGGCCTGTTTCTTGCAGGTTCAGCTCCTGCAGGGACACTAACCTGCTGAAGGCTGATCTCTCAATGGAAGAGATGGAATTTCTGGACATGCTGAGTTTTGTTAATTCCTGGAATACTTGGTGATCAGTACCGGCACTGAGGCTAAAGCCACTGGGAATGGCTGTGAACCTGTTCCCTGACAACAATAACTCATTCAGTTCACTGAGGTCTCTGAAGATATCAGTGTCCAGGTTGTTTATCTGGTTATCATTGAGATTCAATTTCTCAACATTCCATAAGACCCGCAATGCATTTGGTATTTCAGTTAACTGGTTCTTCATCAGATACAACTTGGCCAGATTGTGCAGCCCGTTGAACGCTTCATAGTGGATGGAAGAAATGTGGTTTTCTTGCATGTCCAGAATGTTAAGATTGTGTAAAGTTTCAAATAATCCACCAGACAGGTTGGTCAACCGGTTGTTTGCCAAAGACAGGTATGAAAGCTGAGACAAGCCAGCGAATGTTCCTGGTGTCACATCAGAGAGGAAATTGCCATACAAATCCAATGAGTCCAACTGATTCAGATCAGAGAACACGTTGACTGGCAGTTGGTTCAAGTAATTATCTGTCATGTACAGGGTTTGCAGTTTAGAAAGTCTGGAGAAAATACCTTGTGGGAGCAAGGTCAGCCCAGTGCTTGCTAGTTTCAATACCTGTAAATTCTTCAGTGGTTGGAAGACTCTGGTGGGAAGTGCTGTTAGTTCTTTGTTGCCAGAAAGATGTAACTCCCGCAGTATGGACAATCCATCAAAAGCATCTTCCGATATGTTGTGGATGTTGTTCTGATTCAAGTACAGTTCTTCCAGGTGTTGAAGCGCTGAAAAGGCTCTTGGTGGCAGCTGTCTGATTTTATTGGACTTGAGTATAAGTATTTTGGTGTCACTGGGTATGTTGTCAGGGATGGTGTCCAGGTCACGGTAAGTGCAGTCCACCCGTTTGTTGGTGTCATCACGGCTACATTCTTGTCCCTCACTTACAGGTACTCTCTCGTCAAAACCACAGGCAAAGTGATGGCTTGTTAACGCAGTGATGGCTAACACTGCCAACAGAATGAAGTCCATTTTCTTCACAATGGAAGCAAACAGAACTCTTGGGAGTGAAGAACTACACCAGAATGAAACTTTGTATAATCAAAGAACTCTAGGTTACAGTTATCTCAGGCTACACAGATGTGTGAACAGTGAAAAAGAAACTTTCCGGATGTCTGCTAAAAGTTCTAACTTTTGGACTGAGCCATTTTTTGATGGGGTGGATCACACATATGTAATCTTGGAGGGATATGTTTTGAAATTCCTTGTGATCACTAACTGTAAAATTACTGTGAAAGCAACCGGTAGAAATTGTTCTGACAGTAGCAAATCTTAAATTTTGCATTGTTTGTTGGCTTTTGGTTTTAATTAAAGACACCCTACTGTTCTAAAATCCCTGCCATGCAAAGTGAAAGTTTTAAAGGGCAGTTTTTGAAATGACACCATTAGTCTGGACAATGTATTGGTACTGTGTGTGGTCATGTAAGGACATATGTAGCCTTATAAGGCAACAAGTGACCATATATGGTCATACCTTCATTATATATGAAAGTAGCTGTGCTTGCCTGCAACCACTCACACAAATGACTTTTTGTCAGCTGCTTCCAAATTACTAAGAATGCTGAATGAACCAACGCCTACTGAATTTCATCCACTTATCTATTTTATCCATATCCGGTGGTAATGTGAACACAGGAATGGGTAGTCCTGCACCCACTAAAAATACATGCTGATATGGGGGAAATCACAGAGAAAATTGGGAAGGGGTGGGGGAGGGACAGGTAAGTCATCAGGAGTGGGACTGAAAGATTAATAGGGTGTCTCAGACTGTACGATGGCAAGGTTGTCTGTGGCAAGATTACGTAGTCTGAGAAGTTCCCTTTCATAACTAAACTTTGCTATGTCCCTTTTGTTTTCATTCAATAGGGGAGGGCAAGCCAAACCAACGTGCGGAGAATGGGGGTAAAAGAGAAACACCTTTCATGTTAAATATTTACCAATATTAATTGAAATGAATCCAAAAGTTCAATTTGTAGATTTTACTGAAGGATCTGAAAACGTTGTCTATACAGTGTATCTGTTTTAACATAAATTAAATATTGATAAAAGGAAACAAAACATGTATGCAATATGAATAAGATTATTTTGAAACGGACAAATATCGATATTATAAATAAGACATCAGCTACATTCTCCTTGTATAAAAATTTAAAATGTATCCTTTTAAAAGAGTTTTTAATAAAAAGTAAGGATTTTCATTTTATGTTCTTTGATCATTTACATTTTTGGAATATTGATCATAAACTGCACTGAGACACTACAGTTCAACCAACATTTGCTGGTTAAACAGCAGAGGCACATCTCTGATACATCTCTGATACATCAAACCAAAAGCACATGAAGCTGGATATTGGATCATTTTCTCTTTCCAGTACTATGACAAATTACCGTTTTTTCCCCAAATTTTTCATTCAATATTTGAAAAAAACTAAAAACTTTCTTGAAGAGTTCAGAGAAGTCCTTCATAAATGTACTCTTAACTGAATGTTTTTGTTGTCAACTGTTTGATACACATCTTGAAATTTGGTCTTTCATATTCACATTAGAAATCATAATATCCTGTTCTGATCCCTCATTTCATCTTCTTAACTAATTCCTTTAGTATGACAAAATGAAGATGCTATACCACAGATAAATACTGTATACATGCATTATGCCTCGTCTGGGCATGAATTTAATATTTATCATTAAAAAACTTTCCTGAAAAAAATACAATCAGTATAGTAGCAGTGAACTTTTACCAGGTTAATGACTGTAAAGTTATTTTCAGTCATTCAGTTTGTAATTCAAGCTAGCATTACAGACACCGAAGGTTAAACTCCATCTTGTGTGTCTACATGTGGCCACTTGCATCCTGCCGCTAAGCCTTCTCTTTCAATTTCAAATGTTTTCCGTTAATTTGTTTCTGAAAATTATCCGACTTTGGCATGGTAATGAGTTTGCCGCCATAAATTCTTGGATAAAAAGAATCTAGCCATAGCACTTTGTTATGAAAATAGTTTATAATTCAGTTATGTCTATGTATATTCAAAGCTCATAAGCAGTAACTTTACCATTTGAATGTTTTTTCATTTAATTTTGTCAGATACGATTTCTTGTTCTACTCCAAAAACCTTGTTAAAATAACTAGTGTTCAACTTAATTGTCAAAACAGCCCTGTGTACCTGTGATATCTGCTGTGTCATCGTTTCCAACTGAATCTCATTCTGCAACACATTTATTGACAAGAACACTGTATTTTGCACATAAGGATTGAGTTGGCAGGGCAACGATTTGTTTTTCAACCTAGTCCTACCAACTTCATGGAGAAGAAGAAGAAAAACACATACCAGGAAACAATGACAATGCTATCAAAAGTTACAGACGTCATCCCTTTCAACTGTTAACAATAGAAAGCCTTGCTCTATGTACTCAGTATCTTAATAAAAATGTGTTGTGCTTGAAAAAGATATTAGGTAAGATATGTATGCTGAGCTCGTAAAGAAGAATTGAATAAAACAAAAGAGGGAAGTTGAACATTGTGTATAGACTGAAGTAACCACACACTCAACCTGTTTGCATGGCTAGGGGTTCACAACTGCCTGGCTTAGCATGGGTCATGCAAGAAGAAACCATCAACACAACCCTGGGTTCGAATTTAAAAGACTTTTTGAGACCAAAACACATCTTTCATGTTTCTTTTTTTTCATTTTCATTCATTGAAAGATTCAAAGCATGACCTTGAAATATCTTTTCTAGTGGCCATAATCTTTCTATTTGGACCACTGAAAATACATTCTGGTGGTATGCATGGTCCACCACACTGTAAAATTCAATAGTTTAGCGACAACAACATTTCTCAAAGTGTGTGACCAGTACACATGTAGTCTAGCTTAATAAGCCTGACAACACCTAAACACCAGGTAATAAAGAGTAACAAATGTGATACCAACGTGCAGTAAGTTTAGATGAAGGTGAATTGAAAAATAATTCTCACCACATTCTTCTCATGTTGTAAATGTAAACTTCCTTTTGTTTAGTTTTGACAGTTTGTGATTAGTCTAACATCAGTATTTCTCCAGGTTTCTTTCACAACGGGGGAATGTCCCCCTCTCTTTGAAAAATTGGGGGATCTGGTTCTGATTGAAGGGGAAACATAATAAATTATGTAAATTAATGTTTATCAAGGTATTAACAAATTAAGGTTAAGGAGTGGGTCAAATATTATAACAGTCCCGTATTTTTTTTCTTGTCTATGTTTATAACAATATACACCACCATTATATTAGAAACTTACACTGATCTTTCACACTATATTTGTAATCTTGAGGGAAAGTCTGTGTGATAAGTTACATCATTGACACCAATCATGGTGTGAAATAGCACTATCAATACTCTATGTACATAATCAATATCTCAAGATCTCATAGATCGGGGGGGGGGGGGGGGGGGGGGGGGGCAATTGCATATCATTGAACAAACACTGTGAATTTATATATTCCTATGGTGGAATTTAATCTAAGTCAGACTTTACCTGGCTATTTAATTAAAAACCTTGATCAGAAAAAAATAAAAAATACATAAAAACAGAGGTGGTATGAAACAAGTTGAATTAATCTTTGGAGCGCCAGACTTCTGAGCTATGATGAAACTTTTCCTGATATACCCAGTTAAAAACACACTGTTCTCCTTCATGATTTAGAATAGTAAATTGAAGGTACTTATTTTCCAATCAGCATTTCTGTGTATTGTGGTTTAACTGTAAATTGCATTGCTGATTTTAAGGGTTGTCATTATCAGAGAACCCTCTAAACTAAATTGATGGGGCACTGACTCAAAGGGTTCTCCTCTGTGCAAGGTAACATAGAATATTACATGTACCAGAGTACTGGTACCTGTATAAGGCTGACTCAATGAAATTTCCTTAATTCCTGAACTGAACTCAAATAATTTCTAAAAACTGAGGTCACATGGTTCATCATGGTATAGTGTTATTAACAACCCACTGTTGAAAAGTGAGTTTTGAAATGCTATTGGCAGCATCAGAATACAAATCAGAATACACAATCTTCTTTGTATGATAAAGCAATGTCTGTTTCCTATTGAACACCTTATTTAAATACTTTATAATTTTAAATGTCTATGTTTATCTTATTTTATTTCTTTTGCAAAATATGAAATTTCAAACACTTTTAACTTAGAATGGATTCAACGTAAGGATTCCATCATAATATGGTGAATTCAAAATATGGGACAGGAGGGATAACACCCCCCACCCCCACCCCCAACTCGGTTTCTTATGGCCAAAAGGATTCTCTGATGCCCCCTCTAGAGGCAACCTTCTTGACTACTGTCATGTTTCACACAAGCACTGCATCGCTGTTTTGCCACCACATAGTTCAGACAATATTTAAGAATGAAATTCTAACATATTTTCTTTTATTACCTTGCCTGTTTTTCCTCCACAGGGCTTTCCTTGTCTTCAGTTTTCCCAGCTTGCTGTGTTCTGTTATTTCCTCTTTTTTCTTCACATTACGAAGGAGATCTTTCAATCTGGAAGGAGAAATCACAAAATGCCTTGTCAGGGATGGGCCAATGCATAGAAGTGTATCAACTGATGATATTATCTTGGAAAAAATTGCAGACAGCCAGTATTCTGTGAAGAATACAAAAACATGGTAATTCAAATATTCCATGAGTGGAAATTTAAGTAAAGATACTGCATGCAAATAACATGTCCAGTGTTGATGAGATTTGGCAGGCATACCGGTAGATAGTGTGCCTTCAAAATCACCTGCTTTAAAACTGAATATCCACTATTTGTTGAACAAGTATATATACACTTATATCTACATTGATACTTGGTAACCATGTCTTTACAATTGTATCAGTAGAAAGTTAAGTTGTGGAAAAAAGCTTTTGCTGGTCAAGGATTTTTGTTTCAAAGGTAGAAAGACAATGCACTTCCTTTTGCATTTTCTTTCTTCTTCTTAGTCATTGTAAATGTCCTTTTAATCTTTTGTGATATTATGACTTCAGTTTTCCCAGCTTACTGTGTTCTGTTATTTCCTCTTTTTTCTTACAGATGACTTTTATTTTTCTTAAACTTAATTTACATTTGAATTGTGCAGAATTATAAGAAATTTGGAACTTGTGCCAATTTGGCCAACACTCATTTTATGACTTCTTGTTTGATCTGTCACTGATATTCAGTATAAGTAGATGAACAGCTAAAAATAACTGACACAGAGGGCTTCAACTGATCAGCACACTAACATGATACAGCCATTTTTAAATTAGCTTTTTTGGACTTAAGTATTCCTATTTTTAATGAGTTGGCATTGACCTTTGACCTTACCTGTCTGTTATCTCTTCCTCTGAAGAACCTTTAGGTACCACATTAGGATAAACATTGACAGGGCATACGTAATCTACAAATGCTCGAATCTGAAACAAAAAAAAATTTTACTTTCAGACCCAATGACATATTCACACATGTACATTAGTTTCTCTTCTTTGAAAGTAATAGTTATTGTTTTTGTTTCGGTTATTTGAAATGAATATTATTTCAATTAAAAATTGATGACTCTTTAACTTGATAGGTATCATATTCATTGGGGAAGTTGTGGCCAGATAAAAGATAAACATAGGATTTTGTTACAGGGCCAAGTAGCTGTATAACTTTGATAATTTTTTTACCACTTTTGTTTTTAAGGTCAGCCAGAGTTTCTTGTTCCACTACGCAATATTCAGCTTATCAATTCAGTCTGTACATTTATACACTGCATCACTACACAATTGAATTCTGATCCAGAGTAGAGTTCAAATGTAAACAATAGTAGAAGAGCATTTTAGACGTATAGACGCTGTGGTTTACAAGCTAAAAGGTAGCTGTTTAAATATGCTTTGGGGAGTAAGTAAGATTATGAAATTGACATATTGAATAAAAACAGCACAAAAATCATCAAAAGTTATAGTTACTGGAGCTGTAACATATCAGATGTTATTTCATATTTCTTACATGAGTAACAATGGAGGAAAATATCCTGGATACGAACCAAAAGAAAGAGAAAATTGATAACAAGTAATTTTTGTGCATTTTTGTCAGTAAAAATGGAGTGAAACCAGTCTGAACAAACTGTGTCTTCAGTGAAACCTGTTTCCTATGAGAATTCATCTGAATTAATGCCTTGTCAGTTAGACTGCTAACAGTCCCTTGTTACTTCTTTGCCTAAAATACTCATGTAGCCTGTATGGCAAGTGCCGGAGAGTGAAGAAGGCCTGGGGAATGTTGAAACTACACCAACTTATCAGTGTTACATACATGAAGTAAAGGCCACAACGGTACAAACATCTGTCAACAGTCTACTTGTCAATGTCTCATTTCAATTGCTGTGTTAGTTCCACCTGCAACAGTGTCCTTCTATTGCCATGGTTGGAGGAATGTCATTAGCTTTGGAAATTTGCCTGTGGGACTCAACTTCAAAACAAGCTCTATAAACCATTTCAGTAAGACATAAATGAACTGTCTCAGTCTGATCTGGGTTTGCTTCAATAAATGAAATAAAAATTGATTTCTTTTTGTAATATTCACAGTTGCCAAAAGATGGCAAACTTTCACAGTGTGATGTCAATGAGAGAATCAAAAGACAGGAAAACTGACCTCACTGTATGATGAATGGAAGGAATAACACAGCCGATATTTATAGTTATCCATCCTATAAAATGAAGGAGATTATAAAAAGGAATAAATCAGAAATTCCTTTCACATACACATGATTGCCATAAAGTCTTTTGACAAACTCTACCTTTCTTTAAAGTTTTTTACCAAAACTGTTCAGTTTTAGTTGTGTATCTACAACATGATAATATCTGCTGCAAAAACTTGAGTGAAATGTACAGGCTATTACTCCCTTCATTATAAATTCACAGATTGCAAGTCTGGTCTGCCAATCAAACAGAAAGTGAGTTTATGATATGACAGACTACACTTCCTGGCAGGAACAGACATCTATACAGTGCATTCAGGTTTCAATGTTGAAGCGAAATGGATGAAAACACTGTAACTTTTCTTCCTGTGACCTATGGCCCACTCGCACTGTTTGGAATACAGTGAATGGACTGATACACTGAGGCAGAGAGAGGGGTGAAAGTGTGCAAAAAATTGGACATCAGTTATGTGACTGTCTGAAAGAGTTTGATAACACCAGCATAAGAGTGCAATACATGATGAATGTGTCGAGCCTTACATGAAGCTTACTTGTCTGGGCGACAGACCAGAAAGATTTTGATAAGAGGTCTTGCAATGTAACATAGCAGAGACAGACTTGTTTTATCCGCTGTTGATGGTTCCCATCCCCAAAATGATATACTGTAGTGTGTTCTTGTCAATTTACACAAACATGGCTGATAATTGAATTGTTATTAACAACTGACGAGATGCAATAATGGTAATGATTTTCAATTTAATCAAATTTAGTCACATTATCAATTTCAACGGTTACTGTAATGGTTGTTACTTTAATTAAACGGTGTCAATTAAACCAGTTTAAATTGCTGGTCTGGCGTAAAACAGAATTTGATTGCAAGAAACAGAATTCATAATTTAATTTGTTAAAAAGCCTGCCATGAATCCCCAGTGAATGATGAGATCAATTAACATTGCTGGAACTAATGGTGTTGACACCCAGTATGAACAATGACAACAATAATTTCCAATGCCATAAACTCACTAACATTTCTGCCAATGGCATAATTAATCAATTTTAATATCACAAGAATAACATTGGTTGCCTATTTAAAAACAGCAAATTATTACTTTTAAATGCATTCATTGATCTTTGCTCTAATGACCTGTATATGATTAGTCTTCACATTACACAGATGTACTGGTAGTCTGTATTCTGCATACCATTTTACCCTTGGCTACTAGGCTACTATGTATATACCATACAATCTGTACATACCATTTTACTCTTGGATACTAGGCTACTATGTATATACCATACAATCTGTACATACCATTTTACCCTTGGATACTAGGCTACTATGTATATACCATACAATCTGTACATACCATTTTACCCTTGGATACTAGGCTACTATGTATATACCATACAATCTGTACATACCATTTTACCCTTGGCTACTAGGCTACTATGTATATACCATACAATCTGTACATGCTGAGAAACAACATGATAACATGGATTTTGATAATCTCCCTATGATTTCAGAAGTGCTCTCTCCTAAGATATTTATCTCTGTGTAGAATTCCATGTACAAATGCATGGTATGTTAGAAACAGCAAGCAACAATTCATGATACCGTACATCAATACTGTATGCCATCACCATGACCAAAACTGAGCTATGTTTCAATAGGAGACTGTCACCTAAATTGCTGCTATTACACGGCAGATTGAAAAAAATGAAACTACAATAACTTTGTGCAATGCTTGAGCAAATTACCGGTACAGAGAAATTTCACTGAATTGATATACTCAAAATCTTGAACCATTTAAATTCAGGGGTTACATGCCACACAAACAGTATAATAAAGCCAATGTGAAAACATTGGGTTGTTCACAAAGGTTAAACTACTCTAGTTGTTGTACTGGTAAATTCTGTACCGAAGAACGCAAGAATGGAGTGAACATTTTCCAGTGCTAGATTTGGTCAATTTGTTCACATTTTGATTTTGTTCACATCACATGGAATTAATTAGTTGTTTTCTTCTCATCCATGCCAGATGGATAATATTCACATTGTTACATTCAGCACCGCCATTTTTATCCCCTACAGTTAGCAAAACGACTACATAGCCCCATGGTGAATACCTAATTCCTCTACGTATCATTTACATGTAACCTGAAGACTGATAAAGGCTTGATACACATCCGCACAGCTTGGCCTTTTGTCCATAAGAGGGTAGTAATATCATGTGAATGTGATATAGCCATTGTTTTAAATTACCATGGATCCCATAACACCTTCCTGTTCATCCTCAAGTAAATTAAATCTTTCAGTGCAAGATTTCAGAACATTCCTAATATTTCACAATAGCTTTGGTGAATCTACTCACAGTGCATTAGGGATGGCAGCACATTTCATAGGGTCATCTCTATCCCAAAACAATTTTGTTCATTTATGTGTATTCATTAACTTATTGATTTTCATAATATTGGCTTGTTATTTTTCAGTACATTGTCAGACCAATGGATGTTAAGAAATGAAATGAGGATGTGGATGGGAAGTGGAAGATCTAATTACATAATTTCCATAGAAGAAATCTAATATACAGAAAGCAACCGTTGAAAGCTAGCTTAGCTCACGCGTCAAAACTCAGTGTATAGTTTGTGAAATACTTTGATCCAAAATTTGTTATCTATTCCTGAGAACTATGAATCATATAACATCTATTTCTGTGTGATTTCCTGAGTATGTTATTACTTAAGTAAACAGCGGGACAGCCCCTACTTACTTGATAACGTCCCTGGGTGTAGCGTTACTAGGATAGAGAAACCACATTGTGGATGGCTGGATATACAATACATCCCCTGCATCTTCAAGTTTGCAATCCTGATAAATTCGAAAGAAAGATTAATATTCTTCTCAATCTAAAGGAAAAACACAGGCACTGAGGGAAGTTTTATATGGTGGCAGTAATAAAGGCCTGTGTCAGGCATCAGATTGTCTTGCCAGGAAATTTACTCACTAGATTACAATTTTGATGGAAAACATAAGGCTGTAACACCTCCACAATCCTCTTACAGATTAGAACAAACTTGATCCCAGTGATCAAGTCCCTGGCCTTTAAGCATAGAGTGGCCAACCTCATGCAGGAAGTTACTGTGAAACTTCAAGTTTCTAGCATTACAGTGAACTCAAGTTTACATAGTTTGGCACGTCTTCCCAGGCATGGCCCTTTAAGTACTGCAAAATTTTATTTTGGTAAAAAATGAAAATTCTGCCTATTTCTGTGTAAAAGTCGGGGTGTCTGGCTGTTAGTGTCCTTGAGCAAGGTCAAAGTCATCCAGCTGTGGGAATGAAAAGACAAGGGGAGTACTACTACCGTGGTATTACACAATGGACAATTATAAGATGATATTCAATCCCTTGCATTGAAAGTTTCCCTCTTTATAACCCTTTCACCAACGTGAATCAGTCCAAACCCATTGTTATCAATGATGATTGTGGACCTGTTTACAGGAAATTAGGGGTGAGTAGGTTTCAAGAAAGCAGTCAAAGAGTGCTTTGGTATTTTGACAAGTCTCTAAACCTTGGTTACAATCAAGTACTATGTGAATGGCACTTGTAGAACTGAATGTTATTAAAAGATCCGTTATTAAAAGATCTGTGTTGGATACCTGTGAAATACGAAATCTGTCTGAGTTCATAGAGGAATTTTGACCCAAATAAGTTCCTTTCTGACTATCATGATTTTATTTCAAGAGGAATTAAAAATCATTGGGAATGAAGGCTTGCGTTTTGTTTTGACTTCAAAAATAACCGTTTTCAAATCACTATGAACAATTGTTTTGAAATTCCTCACTATGGGTCCTCTACATGTTCAGTTGAGCATTGCAATTATTGTATTCCCAAAAGAAGGCTTACAGTCATTCAACACAAGCAATCAAGCATTGGAAGTCTAAAGTGTCTTCATTTAAGCAAATAATGTCTGGACAAAGGTTTAAAGTAGAATTATGAAACCATTTTAACAAACAAATTTAATTTGCATCTTTTTCCTTGGTTTGTTTATTTTATAGTATTTTTCACTATCTCCTTATCTCTGACATGTATTTTTTCTCTTTACTCAAGCCCTTTATGACTTCATAGTTTGCATTGGGCCATTGACTCCATTAGCCTCAATGGATTATTTCTATGGTCCAAACCAGATGAAGTTTTATTTTCATCATAATACTTCTCTTGTTATTTTGCTTGCATTTGATCCTTATACCTGGTTAAGTAAACAACTAATTTAAAAATGTCACAGTAATAAACCAATTAAGGAATGGCTATACCAGTTTTTACTCGTTCACTCAATAATAAATTGAACTCCTTATCGCTTGTGCATGTACAGTATGTCATGAACTGCCCGTCACTGGGGTAGTTTATTGCATGAGAATGGTATTGGTAAATATCTGTTACCATACAAAGTAAAATGTTGCACTGCCATTGCTTCTGCAAGTATCATTGACTAAACTCCTCAACAGTACTTCTGTCGTATTAATTATGGAAACCAATTGTACATGCATGGTCTAGGGCACAACTTCCATGGTAATTTGTATATCACTTTCAAACTGAACAGTTTTAGGTCTTACTCTCTACTACCATGATATGTCATCGCTACTTTTGAAATAAAATAACTGTTACCTTCCATTTACACGCATGTATCTGGGTTATCTTTCCGTTGATGGTCAGATGATCCGAGACGTTTTCCACCTTACTGTAGTATGCATAGTGAATATCAGAGAGGTGTACCTAGAGATAGAATGACAATGCAACAGTGATGTCAATACTTGACACTAAGACAGAATAAGAATAACATTGGGCCCATACTGAACAGTGTTCAAGTCAAATCAATATAGAGGATATAGTTGCTTCACAAGGCTAAGTGACATTGGGCCAAGTAATCTTCAGGTATATTTTTAAGATACTCCTCTTTGTCATTGGTTTTGATAGCTTTGTAGCCTCACTGGCTAAGCATCCAGCAGCTTGATGAGGCTGACTATGCGTTGCAGCATACTCTGATCCATGGTGATGACCCTTGACACAAGATGGCTGCCAGTATACTGCGCATGCATGGCTGATGCTATCAAAAGTTGTGATCTTTTATCCCAAATGAAAATATATTAATGCTTTTATTTTCAATTTTTTCCAGTTAATTAAGTAGTTTTATAACTCTGTTGCTTGCAAATCTTGCTCCAGTGAAAACTATTGAAGTCGAGCCGTGACATACCATGATGTAATCATAAGAATTGTGGGATTGCAACGGCAGCAACTATTTGGTGAAAAAGTTTATTCTTATTGTACTGTAGTGATGCATGCATATCATTCAGCCGCTTTGGGATGTATGTGTGAGCTATTATCTACATAGTTTTTTTCAAAAATCAAAAAACAATCTTCTAAAGGCAAGTACATCAAATGAACAGAAATTAAAGTTGTGAGCTATGTCTCCTAAGAAATCCAGTCTGAATGATGACAAGCAAGTACTAAGGCAGGTACTTCGTATAGGAGATCATTTGTTTCACTTTTCGTTCTGAATAATTTTGCATTTTTATTTACTAATCCTCACTGTTGTTCTAATAACGTCTATACCATTGACATTTTCAGAACCTGTCATCTGACGATACAGATCATCATATACACCATGTTGTTTCAGGTTGCTTGATACATTATGGGGAAGTGGATAATGATAGTGCCTTCATGGTTCAGTGTGTGTGATCAGTGTAATGAAAAAATATACAAACATTCAACAAAACATAATGGAAATTACTAAATCATTTATTTCCTTTTGAAAAATTTTACTGACTTTACTTACCTTGGTTTTAAACCTTTTGCTGAGTTCAACAAACAGGTATTCATATCCATACTTTGCCTTGCAAACCAGTCTAACCATGTGTCTGGGGCTTTTACAGATCCATCTGCAGAGATACAAAGAAAGAATAGGTATGTGATTTCTACCCATCCCTGTAATCGGCTGGGAACTCCTCATCCAAGCACTGCTACTATTCTAAAGGTGCTTCTATGAATTTGTTTAAAACAGATAAAATAGTCATTCTAGATTACATTGACAACCCTTCACACATCACTGTCATGTGATCTGATCACATTACAGTAAACGGCACAGTTAAACTAGAGTAGCGGTGTGTAGCAATGGAGATGTGTAGGTTGAATGAACTGACAGTGTTTAACTGCCAAGGTACTGAGTAGTACTCAGCCAAGACCACACCTGATTGGATGGTGAAACATTCAGAATCAGCAGAGGTGTTTGACAATTTGTAATATGCATAATATATGATAGTACACATCTTCCTTGTTTTATTGAATAAATATTCATGAGTCTATGCTATCAGTCCTTTTGTGTAGTAAATCATGAAAATAGGTAAATCAATTTATGATGATAATTTGGTCATATACAATGGCTTCAATTGGTTTGATTAACTTGCAACAGATGATACGTACCCATCCACCAGTGGTATCATGTGCTCCAAGCATTCTTCCTACAGAGACAAAGCAACAAAAACAAAACAGTAACTACAGAGTTCATAGTTATATCTTGAGATAAGACACTTCCTTTGTATCATCAGTAAGTACCAAGCACACTGTGTGGGTTGACTGTTGGAAATGCAGAAAAACATCTGGACTGTTAAGCATTCAAAGAGCTGACTGATTGTGATATATTACACTTTGGTGGAAAGTGAAATGAACAATCATGATGGGTAATGCAGCATGCAAACCTTGAATGAAATCATGATATGCTGGCTATGCTCTTGCTGATCTCTTTAGGGTTAGTACTTTAATTCACAATATACCGGTACCCTTACTTGTTTTTGTCTCTGTTCACCTCTTTGTTTATACCGGTACATTATAAAATATTCCATGAAGTATCAAATTCTTAGGAATTCTAATGTTGTAGTCCAAATAGCCTGGCCCTGAGCTGTGGTTTTTAAAAGTACCCTATGATCGAGCATGTCAAAGTGATAGAAAAAACACAGCCGGGTCAAATTTGCATATTCAAATACCCCTGACCATCTCTATCATCTGACTGTCATTGACTGCAGGGAATTATGCAGTGTTTTGTGTTTTTGTAGCAGACGATAATGATCCTCATGAGTAGTAAATACAAGATCCATACAATTACTAGGCCAGTCTACAGTCTCGTTTTAAAAAGAACATTGAAAAATAAATACTACATTCTTGATGACACTATTTGTGTCTCATTTGTGTCTATTAACCCTTTTCTTTGCTGAGTTATTATTTCACCATCAGGTCAAGTTTGTTAAAAATTAGTGAAGCACATATGTCCCATTTGGTGCATTTTAACCAAAAATTGAACATTTGGAGACCCCTGAAATCACAGATACTGTAAACATGATTTTTATGGACTAAAGCTGTTGGAACAGACCAAGCCAAATGGGTGGAAATATGTATGGTTTTGGCTCAATACCGCTTTTCACTGAGTAGGCTGATGGGGGAGGTGATAGTGTCTGGCAGGGAAGTCTGATGGGGGAGGTGATAGTGTCTGGCAGGGAAGGCTGATGGGGGAGGTGATAGTGTCTGGCAGAGTAGGCTGATGGGGGAGGTGATAGTGTCTGGCAGGGAAATAGTGTCTGGCAGGGAAATGGTTAAGGTAGAATGCACATCTGGAACAGTTATTCAAACTCTCAAATAGTGACATATTCTTTGTACCACTAGTGGGAACCCATTTTGAAGCTCATGGATTATATAAAGTTTTGACTGGAATCTTTTTATGAAAATCGATAGTTAAATTTCCCCACAGAGATAGCATGCAGATAGAGGCCATTTTGAACTTCAAGTATCGGTAAATATTGGGCGATTTGCTTCCCTTGTGTCAGAATTAGCACGGTGACCCCCCGCCCCCCCCCCCCCCCGATTTTTATTCTTGATTTTGAAAGAAACCGGTTGAAAATTTGGTTGAGGAAAGTTTAAGAAAAGTTTCAGCCCTAGATTTTCGAGGCACGAACTTCCTTAATTAAAGTATTCTACCACACCTATAATGTTATGATTAATTTTGTGGCAGTCTCCCATGCGCCATTGAAAACTTGAATAGTTACAGTTGGACAGACTATTTTCCGACAATGAATACTGCTTTACTATCTGTCTCATTCTCAGGGGGTTGTGTTCTTGTAGTCTATTTTGAATATTAAATTAAAGGATAAATGAAAGAAAAATTAACTAGAAAATGTTGCCCCTAAATTGTTACGATGGTTGATGGAAAAGCAAAGAGTACTCACTCTTGATGGCAAGTAGCTGGCTGATGGATGACAAAATGTTGTGTCTATATAAAGACTCCGTATGTCTTTTACTCTGAAACCAAACCCACATATCAACACATGTGTTAGAATTCTCACACTAGTAACAGAGATCTGTGTACGCTTTTTCCTTTTTTGATGAGAGAACTACATGTGTTGCTGGTTTAACATTCAACAAATACTTCAAGGATCAAAGAGGTGTTGATTGCTATTTCCAAATATTGCACTGTATGAAAATGAACACAACCAAAATTGCTGAAGTCAAACATGTCCTACAAAGAATTGGAAAAATGTTACGATTGAGACAACTGAAAAAGCCTTGCTGAAGTTTTGCTAGTCATAAAAACTTTTTTATCAAAGTACTATCATGAATAACTCCAGTAAATTTATTTCAATAAACAGCTCTACGGTATAACAGCGTAAAAACTCTACCATTTCATTGTCACTTCAACACTTTGTATAACAGACAAAACTGGTATCCACTAATCTTCAATAACACACGATAGCAGGCAACATATAAATTTCAAGTGTTGAACTTGAGTTTCAGAGTAAACATGTTATTGCCATGTGTATGTCAAACCAATTGACAAAGTGCTTCTGTAAACAGTTGGATCCAAAAACCTTGAAAGTATCACATACTAGAGCTCTATTACAATCCCAAGATGGTATCAGAATCAAATAAAGATAGAGTCATTAGGACTGGCCTCTATGGGCAGATTTAAAAGATTGATTGGAGAAAGGTAAATTTAGATAACATTACAATCTGCACAGGACAGCAAGGATTCCCAGAGGCTAGATTGTCTGATATCAGAGTTAGACTGTTAAAACCAAGGCTATGCTGACAAGATTCGTGTTGTTTTGTGTCTAAACTCACCTTGTCCCTGAGTGGAGTGTTTGGATTCGTTTTATGTCTTCCTTGGCCAATCTGAAATCTCCTGTGTACAGAATGGTGCCTCGATCACCTTCAAACAAAAACCTGTCAACAAGGATATGGATAATTCATTCAATAAGACCGAATGTTTTACAGCTTTTGAAGCATTCAGCTGCCGTTACTTCTCACCAAAGCTCAGGTTTTATGTATTTTCACTGTAAAATGAAGCAGCAAAAATAACTGTACCTGAATATTCATATTGCTGGTTGATACTTCATGAATTTGATTGCTGTATCCAAAAATTGCAGAAAAAATGTTGTTTTTTTTTTGGGGGGGGGGGGGGGGATGGAGAAAAAGCAACAGTGCTGGTGATATTTGTAGCATACCTCTTTATTGAACTATGAACCATATGATATTGACTGTATAGATGAAGTCAGAGGTTCAGATCATAATCTCATTTTTAACAAATCAATGAAAAATCTACATTTTGCGCCCACATTAGGAAAATGTAGCTGTATTGCAAATTACATGTTAGCAAATGAACATGAACAGTTTGAGCAGAATACACTAAGAGCTCCAAGATTTCAAGAAGCTTGCAAGTTCTTCAGTCTGTCTACACATTTATGAAACAAGTTGCAATGTGTATTGTTTTGAACAGTTTGATCGACAAAAAATGCTCCCTAGCTTGTTTGAAACCAGCCATTTTTTTAATGAGTAGCCATGAAAATCACAAAAATATTGACTCATGCCTTACACTCAATTTTGGATTAAATAAAGTTTGGCCTCAAAATCTGCAGAGTATCTCATTTTTCTCTCAAAAAGGCCAACACTTTCCTCTTATCAAAACAGGATCACCACTAATTTAGTTATTCTCCTTTTGACAACAAATTTATTTATAAGTTACACACTAAGTATGCATGACACACACACAGATATTCTCTTATTTCTAATATTAGAATGAACTGTTCAATGCATCAGAACTGTATCAAAATTCACCAAAGATACAACCAAGTGGTGATGAAAGGCGGACTAATCACAATAAAAAAAGGTTATGAATCAGGCTTCCACATAACTGGCTGATCAAAGTGCATTATGGTGTCTCTAGATCAAGAGTTTTTCAGAAGTTATCCTATCCACCATAACTTACATGACTGAGCCAGGGCAGTGTCCATTTGGTATTGCAGTCACAAACAGTGTCTCTCGCTGTCGAATAAGAAAAGAAATTTATCCAGCAGCGGGTTATTTGCTGATTTTTTAAAACAACATCAAATCTTCCAATCATGATGTATTTTACATCAAATGCTAAGATGGGTGTGCAACAAATTGAGTTGTGATAGCCTTTTGTTTTCCATAGAAATTGTGATCTAGTGGGTTTTTTCAGATGAGACAATCTGGTACCAACACATGCCTTTACACAAATACATATTACACTCTCTAATATCAAACACACAGGTAAGGTACGGTATGCTGACTGATTCCAATTTCTCTATGCTACATGTATATATCAAACAGAAGATGCAAGCTCACCTTCTCTGAGAATTCATCCGCAAGCTGAATGGACCTAGGGATTTCATTTGGCAAATCTTCAATGTACCTCTCTAAATAATGATAAACTGGATTTGAGACGAGCAAACCTTTTGTCACGGCGGAGCAGTACAATTTGATGTGTAGACTGTAAAATAAATGATTCAAATGTTTCATTTTGAAGCAGATTATCTCAAATCTGCTGATTGGTATTCTGTTGAAATGATTTAAAAAGTTGTGAATGTGCAAATTTTCTGAAATTGCTGCCTATTTTGAAAGCTCAGTGTAATGTTAAACACACTATTTATTAACACTGTAACTCAAATGTATGTAATAATCATGGTGGCTAAAAAATTTGTTTCTCTGTAACTTGGCTCCACACAGCGCAACGTTGACAACAATTATATGAATTGTATTGTATTTACTATTTTGGCATTGGAAGAGGCGATTACACGGAATGATATGGAATGAAGTTCTCACACAGACTATTGTTATCGTAGTAGTTGCAATGGTAAAACTACAAACACAATAGTGTATGATAAAAGCATACACTGTCCTGTACATGCAATTAACTGTACCATAGCAAAAGGACAAATCCAAGGCTTTTGAATGCAGAGCATCATAGCACAAGTCTCCTACCTTGACTGTAATCTCAGAGCAAACTTATCAGAATTCAATCCACTCATATGATCTGCAAGAATATAACAAACCAATTTTCAGTTTTTTTATGACATCCCAGTTTAAATCATGGTCAGTTCAAACACCATGACGAAGTAAAAGACAGATCTCACAGCTCTAATGGTGACAGCATCACAAGCCGCCATGTAGACACGAGTGTGTGTAGTGTGAAACCTCCAAAGAGCAACCAGCTAAATTAGTACCTGAACACAAATAGCATAAAGCTATTTCTGTTCCCAGTAGGTGGAGTAATGATCCCTTTTGCCAATTTTTATAAAGGACAAGGTCCAAATTCATTTACTTGTTTCAAAGTACCAACAAAGTACAATACATATAAATGCAGAATGAACAGTTGGGATGATGGGGTACAAAAGCTATCTATGTGAAAGAAATCAGATACTAATACGTTTGGTATTGGCCATAGGGAATCGAGAGTTGTCCTAGAACACATTCAATATTTAGAAAGTGGTTTTATATGATCGACATTGCACATGGCTTTCTTCTTCAGACCAAAAGTCTGTATCATTAAATGTAGAAGAACATTTCAGACGAAACTGAAAATGATCCCGAGCTGATGACAGGAACTATATTGAAAACGAAACATGGAAAAACAAAAACGCAATAATTTTTTCTTTTCAACTGCAATCTAGAAGTCCTCAAATGTTGGTACATCACTGTAGGGTTATGATTCTAACAAATTCAAAAGAACATGATCATGACACTGAATCAATGTCACAGTATAGCAATTCAACATAGCATACAGCAATGCATTACATGTTATTTGATTGGTTAGAGACATCTTGCATAATGAGTGTTTAACTTTCTTGCTGCATTTTATATCCTGCCTGCTCCTTTATATGTCTGTGGGCTATTCTTTAAATCCTACACCATTGGAAGCATTGCTCAGTAATGACTTACAGATCATATGTAACAGTATCAAATTCCTGGCTATATTTCAGTGGTTTCAGTTGATGCTAGTGATGATGATGATAATGATGATGATGATGATGATGATGATGAGATGATGATGATGATGACGACGACGATGATGATGATGATGATGCGATAGTGATTATGACTTTTGTCTTTTATTATATTCTATGGCAGTAGTTTTACTGGTCAACAAGAATATCTTGGTTTCAATGACCATAACGCTGAACTTACAGCACAGCAGAGTTTACGGTCTCCATGAAACACCATCACAGCATTCGATCATCAGTCAGAAAGACCTTACACGGATCATTGCTACTGTGTATAAATTCCCTTGGCTTGGCGATCCGTAGCCCAACAGCTGCAGCTCGATTGTGATGTCTCCTCGACCTCAAGCCTCAATTCAACATCCATACGAACGAGGGAGTTGTAGGGGCCTGGGCTACGGATCGGATCTACGGTGGACCATGGAGGTAGGAAGAGACCTCTCTTCCTACCTCCATGGGTGGACCATGGAGGTAGAAGAAAGGTGGGTGCACGGATCGAGTCAGCCAGATCTCATCAGAGGGGCGACTAGCTGCAGTACTGTAGCTCGACGTTTTGCCCGAAGTAAAACCAGCCGTCCGACCAACATACTACATGATCATGTAAATGTAAAACCTATTAGGGCCACAGTACTGCAGCTGAGAGGCAGAGACTTACCTGTGTGAGCGTGGCTGAGAAAGTATGCCTTCGCTTGCAGATTGTTATGGTCAAAGCGATCAATGCTAATTTCAGGGTATTCCCGCGTTTTTCCAGAAAATGTACTCATGACAATGCTTTTGCAACACACAAAGCCGCTTGAACTAATCTCAACAAGGATTGCATCTTTCCCTCGCCATTTTGAATTTGCCTCACATAGTCAACTTTGACTTCCGGATTCAAGAGCGCCCCCAAATAACATGCATTTACATAAGCTTACATGTAGCTACGCAGTGTACTTTCACGAGCAGATATCAGTACGGCGATACCTTCAAACACGCTGAGGAGTTGTGAGCATTTAGAGAAGGGTGCCAAACATCACGTTGAAATACTGTTTGTAATGGTAACAGGTGCTCCTAGCCTTGCCTTGAGTAGTGGGCTGAATTTCGATAATGCTACTAGAAACTACCGAAGTTCGGTCTTCTATCAACCATCCATGCAGTCAACGCTGCTGCGGAGCACCTGTAGTACTAGCTAGCTATCTAAGCTTTCGCTACTATTTAGGTATTATTTCAATCAACCGGGAAAAAACAGAGTAAAGTAATACTTGACCAATTAACTAGGATTATCCTAAATTTCTCAGTCTCCTGGTCCTTTTCTTTCTTTCTTGAATCTGCCCTTATCACCGAGTTCAAAAGCCGGATTACCTTCCTTTCTGCAGCTTTCAAGATCCATAGAAAACTTCGAAATAAGTTCTAGTATGTTGTCAACATATCTCTAAACCCGATAGTGATTTTGGTGTTGTTGTCATACCTCGTTTGATCACTACCTTGAAAACTTACATATGTCCTCGCAAATAACTTTAGTTTCGCTTAGGCCTAAGCTTACAGGCTTTTAAAGCGGTCAATGAGCAACCAAAGTTCCATGATCGTATGGATCGAGGGACAGTTGTCACAGAAACCCCTTCGTAAAGCTAATTTTTTGTCTTGAGAATTACTTAACAGACTTAATGACAATGACAGTAAGCCCTCCTGTCGACTGAAATATACCATGGAGGTCTTACGGTACCTCCATAAATGTACACACTACAACTATGCGTAATTGACAGGGCATGGTCCGGGCCCGCTCTGCTTGTCGTAAAAGATACCCAATTTGTTCAGTTGTCACACTCTGGTCAAATAAAGATACATGTAGCCTATATATGTTTCTGGTAATCCGGCCTACTCTGGACATTCCGGCAACCCTTGACATTTTCTTGCATTTCAAAAAGAAATTGAGCAAATTCTCTTAATTTTAGGCCTACTGTATTTTATGGGTCTCCTTCTCTATGTTTACCTACCGTTGAACTGTCGTTACACGCAAAATAGAGTTAGTGAGGCCTACATGGCGTCATTAAGGTAGGCGATTATCCATGGATGGATAGTGCAGTATCAATCGATTCCACTGCTTTGCAAATTGCAAGAAAATATTCATGCGATTATTGCCATTCTTTGAAACTTTCTAAGACTTTGAATGAGAAGTAATTTGGAAAATTATGTTTAAAAAGGGGCGTCGCCGCACTAGATTTCAAGATAAGATGGCAACATTATTCCTTTCTGCACAAAAGACCATTTAAATAATAATGACTCAGCAGTTTTCTTTGCTCTCTTGAAAAAATGTCCTTATGTACTGCCATCACGTGGTCAGCAAAACACATTTTCCTCATACAATCTGCAAGTCACTAATAAAGGAAATCTACTCTGCAGGAAATAGCAATAATTCACTCATAATTAAAACTCCCTACATATTTTAGGACAATATTTCCCGACAGACGTGGATGATAAGCTATTTATGACGAGTAAAAGAACATGTAGCGAAAGTGCTTCGTGAACTCCCTTGACTGGTCATGGGGCTACTCTGGGGACCATGGATGACCAGAAGCACGCACATCGCTGGGCATGAGCGTGACAAAAAACGTCAATATACCCAAATAAAGGCCAGGTTATAGTTTTTTACAACACTCCATATGCTCTTATCTATGGAATTGCTTTTAATGTGTTTTTATTCACGAACTGCAACAACACGTTGTGAGAAATTTATCAGACCCTCCTGGAGTTTCTTCAAGAAAATAAGCAAAAATGTCCCAAGCGTACCACTTGACATCCTTGGTTGCACCTCAGGGAATTTTTGTTGTCAAAGACCTCTGTTCCTTTGTTCAAGTTTTTGGAATGCAAAGCCTCGCTCTCATTACACTCAGCTCTCAGCTCGCCAAGTTTCAAAACTACACACAAGACGACACTTCATGCATGATTATGTGACACGGACGACTAACCATGATGTGAAATAGACACCGAGATAATCTTTTGACATCACATTTTTTATTGCAAATGGGCATAAGCTTATTAAAAACCTTTGTCGTGATTTATCAAGTTATGTTTACATGGTATGCGCCGTTTTGGCAAAAGTCACTGTAATAAGTCAGTTGTAAGTGTTTGATCAAGTTTAAAATCGTCATGTTGAGATGCGCACATTCTAGAATCGTCGCCTGCAATCAAGGCAGATGGTAGCAAAAGAATTTTCCAATTTTTCAGTAAGAATTGGATGATTTATAACACAAAACAAAAATGACTTGCCAAACTAGAGTAGCCTAATCGCATGTTTTTATTTCACCCAAAGGGCCGGTCAGTCACCCCATCCCCTAAAACAGCTTGTTTCACAAGGCTGTTGGCAAATGCATTTGCTGATAGTGAAATTGCCATGGCCCTGTACCATGCATACTGGCACGACACGTTGTTTCTCAGGTGAGAACTTTCGTATATCTCTAAAAGGCTGACAAAGTAATCACCATAGTTTTTGAGGGTCTATGCAATCACAGAGCATATTATCAGTTTTTATATCAAAATTGTAATCGCCGCATCTCAGGTAGTTTGTAAATTCTATATAACATATCTATCACTCGTTAATTAGGATCCGGTGAAGAGAATTTTTCATTTCTGAAAAGCGAATAATTCCCCGTATCCATGAATATCATACTTGACCTTTCCCACAGGTCACTCTTTAAGTATCACAGATTAATATTCATAAAAAGGGGATGGACTGTAGTATTGTCGAGTAAACAGCTCTGTTCGTGGTCCGTGTAGAAGGGATTCGAAGCACCGGTAATCATGGTGTGTTTATATACGCATTCAGTATATTTTTGGCCACGTTATACCACAGGGGAACCATGATAAACAAACAAACAAAAAAGGAAACAAAGAAAAACAAAACAATACAAAATAAACGACCAAAAAAACCCCAAACGAATGAATAAACAACCAACCAATCAAACAAAACATTAAAATAAGTAATAACAAACAAACAAACAAACAAACAAACAAACAAACAAACAAACAAATGACCTACAAAAGCCCAAATAATTAAATAAATATAAAAGAAAACGATAAATTAAATAAGAATTTATATAAATGCATGAACAACACATGCATTTTCTTGAAAATGCGATGTCAGTTTCACTACCCACACTACTCCCACAGGAAGCCCGGAGCCCGGATAAACTACTTCGCTATGGCGGGCTGCAATTTTTATCGTCTCAGAGTAAGAGAGAGAAGCCGTGAGTGGAACTGTGGTGTTTACGGACGGGATTTCTGCCTTTTACGGGCCGGTTTTGACTTTTACGTTTTTAACTCAGCGGGGTCCGAAAACACCACAGCTTAGTATGGACTCACAGCTATAGAAAAGCCATGAATTTAGCTTGGAAAGCCCAATAAGTTGGAGTTTGATTTGGCTGTTGGCGTTGTTTTGCAGCCAGACGTCAATTCTGTAGTTTCGCTCCTTCAAAGATAGACAGTGGGGAGCTTTACAAGTAATGGGAGGTAATATAGTGAAGTGAACTTGAAAACGGAGAGCGGAAGATATAGATTGACAGGGTGTTTTTTTCGAAGGGCAGATGCGAACCATCTTTCACTTTTTCCACAAACTTTCATAATTTACTCAAAATGCCTCACTGAACAGCATACTTACTTTTAAAAACATCTCTGACTCGAACTCGGCCCGTTTAACTTACTGCGTAACTGATGTCCGTAAGTGAGGCAAGATGTAACATGTGGGCCTATGGCTGGCGGCGATAGTTGTCCCGTTGGTGATGCACGCCGTAGTAGACTGGCCCCCGTCGCTCTGAACAGTTGCTGGCAGGCATCGCGTCCAATCCACGATCTACGCAACAGCCTACCACGAACGCGACAGTCTGATGAAGTTTATGCCTTCAATTTCCTCGTTTTGATATTGTATGCCGACAGACTTGGAGCAAGTCTAGTGCGATAGACGTTATGGCGGATTGTCGGAACTGTGACCTTGCGTACTCGCCCACGATGACCGAAAAAACATAGCCATAGCGTACGGCATATGGTCTTCCGCCGCAGCTACCTATGCTATTGTCATTGCAGTGCACTGGAATACAAGTTACATGCAATTCGCAAGGCTGTAATTTTCTGAAGAATATAAATCAAACATTGAAAGTTTAACATAAACTGAACCAATGAACGTCTTTCAACTTTTGTATTTTGAAGTTACGCGACCTGCAGGAACAAAATGAAGATGTTACATCACATGATACTGCT
Organism: Ptychodera flava; assembly: GCF_041260155.1. Taxonomy (NCBI): domain Eukaryota; kingdom Metazoa; phylum Hemichordata; class Enteropneusta; family Ptychoderidae; genus Ptychodera; species Ptychodera flava. Next base: position 3,111,896 of record NC_091933.1, on the reverse strand, counting down.
AATTGTCTCTCTCATTTATGGCTAATCAGTTTCCACATCATCTAGTAGACAGACTGAGACCTTCATAATTCATTATTTAAATGAATTTTGTGTTTGGCCATTTATTATAAAATGATCTTAATTTGTATAATGTCGTCTACCATCTGAGTTAATACATGCAGCTGAAATGGTATATTTAGGGTAAGAACCACGCCGTTAAATCTAGCAAAGTAAATGCTGGACTTTACCGTTCCTTCCACATTAACGCCACATTTCCGATTCTGATCATTTAGAGAACACATACGGTGTTTTTGTTTACAGAAAATTTGGACAGATCTGTATTATTTTTGCCATTGTATGAAACTAACATTGTATGTCACTATAATAAACATCACCTGTCTACCTTACTTACCTACCTATCTACCTATCTACCTACCTATCTATCTATCTATCTATCTATCTATCTATCTATCTATCTATCTATCTATCTATCTATCTATCTATCTATCTATCTATCTATCTATCTATCTATCTATCTCATTGTTGGGACATATTTTTATGACATTATAACATGGCAGTTCTAAAATACTGAAACTTCATTAATTTCTTTTCACGGTCTCATATAAAAACAAGCTTTTCTTTAAAAAAGTTGTTTAGGGCCTACATCTACACCCTATCGGGCCGATAAGGTACGATCATTGTTGCATATTATCACAGTACATCACAGTACAGTGTTAAGATGCAAGTGTTTTTAGACCGTTGAGTAAAATGTGCCGGGATACTTATAAAGACGACAAAACATACAGATAGAGGAACCCAAATCTTCAGGAAGGTTGTGTGACAATAGTTATATTCTTATAAATTTTCGACACATGTTCTATATGTGTTTTAACTTATGTTGTTTTACTCAGCATTCTCTTTGGAAAGACTGCCTGTATATATTGTGTGCATCATTATTCTTGACAATGGAATACACGTCATGATTATGGATTTGGCTAATTGTACATATAAGAAGTGTTAACAAGCTGTATGGTGGTGTTTTCATAATGCTGAACTTTTTGTCACATTGACATCTCTGTAAGGTAAACACTATCGTGGAAAATAAAGCTGCATTCAATAAATGATGACGAATGGGTTAGGGAAGTAAGCCATGAAACCATACACAGAACAAGAATAAGCTTATGTTGAAAAAACTATTAAAAGTTGCAGCTGTTTATCCCTGTCAAACAAACACGTCATCAGGTGATATTACAAAGTGAATAAATTGACCGACAACAATATTCCTTTTTTGTCTCTGTCCGGTAATACTAACTCAGCATTCATTTTCATCAAAATATTAGTGTGATTTGTAAAAATCGCCCACCGCTCCTGTTGCTTTGCCATAACAATCTGACGAACAATGTAAAATTGTCGAGCCAAACCAGAATTGTTTTAGAGATTTCAAAAAAATTCAAATTGTTAAGACGTTCATGAAGCAAAGTATGTACAAACTTTGTTCCTTTTTATTACCTGTAACGTAAGATACCAGTTTATATGTTTAATAGATGGCATGTTTGGTACGCATTAAATCCAATGAAAGGCAAGTGCCATACTTGAGTAGTAGTTTGAAGGGCCAGAGGCTATAGCCGTCGATGAATTTTTAATTTTTGTTTTGAATATCAACTGTAACTTCTTGTTCTACTCCCCAAAGCATCATGAAACATAAACTATTTAGTGTGTCAACACAGTGCCTATGCGTGTAAAATGCACTGCTATAGTATACATTTGAATTATAGTCCAGACCAGAATTCACGCATCAACAATAACAACACCGTTAATAAGACTTACATGTACATTCGTAGCTGACAACCTGGAAATAGTTCATCTCAACATGCTTTTGTGAGTATGACAAGTTGCTTCAGTTGACATTAAAATAAAAACGGTGGAAAACAATACTCATAAAAATTACCGCTACTGGCCCATTAAAGCACAATTTATATTAAAGTCCGCTTTAAGTTTGCGACCCTGCTATCCTCAATGACCTATGTGTTCTGCACAGCCTGCGGGGCTTCACATCTGTTACGGACATCACTTAGACTATCGCCTGGTTTAGTAACTAAACCAGGCGACATTATGACCAATCGTTCTAGCAATCCCGTGAACGAAATTCTCCAGATGATTGCATCTACGATTGTTAACCGTCGAGGCACTAGGTCTGAATTGTGCGTTGGCAAGTTGTGGTATGCGATCTCTTTGCGTGCCCTGAATTGGACGACTAACCATAAGCCAACTGAGAATTTTCAGCGGCAACGTACCTTTTACCTTACATGCATTGCTCCGAACAGGTGGCCTGAGGAAATATTCTGTTCATATCAAAAAGATGACACTATCGAAATTGAACTTTCACATTCAACATACCCCGGTTATCATGTAATGATGATAGATGCCAGTACTTTGTTTATGAGATGAAAATAGGCGAAAGGTTAAGTCTAAGTGTCTTCCTCCCTTCCCATCGATTCACTCTCTCGTCTCCAACACCATGTAGATATCTTTAAACGTCTGAACACATCTCAGGAAATGTGTTGTAGAAAAAGATTGTCAAGGTTCAGAATTTGCAAATCTTGGCAGACCTAAGAGGACCACAACGTTTAATTGGATGGTTTTAAATTTTTCTCAGGGCTAAGTTACCAATCAAACCAAAGTAATACGGCAACTCTATATATCATGTAGGCCATTCGAAATTCGGGGAGAAGGCTGCAATCTTTCAAGGGTGATTCACATTGGTCTATCATAAAATAACCCAACCATACTCGACAAGGAGAAAAGGAATCACGGGAAACTGCAAGACCTGAAAATCTCCAGTGCTGACATATTGACTGGCTTTGGTGCATAGTGTTTGTCTGGAGTGTCTGATTGGTATGCCAACTTCTGCATGATCTTCTAGCTGCTGAACTGTGGAGGCGAAGTGAGATTCACCGTACCCCGCTTCTCTGATCGTCACTCATAAATTTAATATTGCCTATAGCCTATTAGCACTACGCAATTTAGTTCGTACACGCAATTTGGGATCAAATTTTCATCTTTCTTTCCGGTTTGCTCAAGTTTCACAGCTCTGCCACCGACTTGCACTTGTGTATGCAGCCGAATGGCACAAATATTATTCACGACACTGTTTAAAGTTCAAAGGTCACCCTGCCAGAAGCACTCTCACTGTTGACAATACCACCAGCGGCACTGCACTGCTCTGCTCGGCTTTGGGCGTGTCAACTTTTGCGTGGTCGGACCGAAACGAAGACTGCTACTCGTTCAAAGCAATCATATCACTTGGGTTGAGTATAATTTGGGAAGTTATTTTCCGGTCATATCGTTCTATGCGGATCAGGTTCTGTTGTCGGTAAGTACAGATCGCTGCCACTCTTAGTTACTTATAAGTAACGGATAGAAGATTCTCCGGGCCCTTAGCCCTACGAGTATGCTGAGAGTGTCCGGCTTTGGCTACGCCGCCTCGGGGCCCGCCTCCCACCTCCGCCTCGTAGGGCTATCCGGGCCCTATGTTGACCACAACTTATTGCTTGGATAGTCGTTCGAGGCGGGCGGCCGCAGGTCGCCGTTTACTTTACTTTTTCCAAGTAAACGGCGACCTGCGGCCGCCCGCCTCGAACGACTATCCAAGCAACGTTACGATAAGCTGTGATGTTGACTTTCACAGATACCAGCAGTTAGGGAACGAGACTTTGCCTTAGGCAGACTAGACATAGAGCTCTCGTCTTTTGTAGTTCAATTTGGCTGTTAGCACAGTCTGTTCATAAAATCTGTAATACTTTCCCCTCACGATTAAGCCATAAAGTTGTACTAATAGACAACTGGGATTATCGTCAGGGAGACACGCGACACTCGTATCTGTTGCAAATGAACGGGGTGTTCTTCCGGTCACGCTCACGATACGAACGGCAGGGGAAAGGTTAAACATTGTTATAGCCTATACCGTAGCAGCGCTGTCGGTCGGTCGGCCTATCTCATCGTCACTCCACAATCACAATGAAAAAGCATGTGTTGTTACCCCGATCCAGGCAGTCATGATGTCTTAAAATTCACACTATCTCCGTCTCATTTGTCAGCACCATCTTTCTTCTCTACAATAGCTTCGTACATTGTAATTCTATGGCTTCCTCGAGGATTTCCCACCACTAAATACTAGTCTACTCATTGCAGTGTAAACTTTACTGCTATACCAATTTAATTGAGAGTGTCTACAATATCATGTGTCGATCACTTCCTTGCGAATTGAATAAGGAGAGAGGAAACACATCCTGACAAGGAAACACTCTGTAAATAGTTATCGCTGACGTCACTCCCTGTCTGTAATCGGTTCTCAGAAGACATCGATCTACAAAAGATATAGACTCCATTGTCATCGCCATGTTTTCACGCAGAGAATGACAACAACCGAAGGTTTCTCGACCTCGTTGTGGGCGCATTGTCAGACCACTTCTACATAGTAATGGTTGAGAACGACCAGCGCCTTTAAAAATCATTAATAAGCTTTAATTGAATTAGTGAAAATTGAATAGTAATTAGTTTACGCACTGAGAGTCCTTTTCGCTTAGATTCCTATCAAATGTCTACCATACGTCTCAGAGGGCAATGTTCTGCGAGTCACATTTCAAAATCGACCCGGCAGTGGGAGATCTATTAAATCCTGGTTAATGTGGTTGCTGCTCTCTCCGGCTACTCTCTTGCTGCCAGTCGTTTGGATTTTTCAATGCGGGTGCCCCAATTGATTTAATCTCGCACGTCCGAGTGCCACAGGCTCAAAGCTTGGACCGAACGTCACTACGAATTTTGCGTCACCAACAGCGATGCCAAAAAGCCGGTTCAAAAGGCACAAGCGACCGTCGTCGGTCAAGTCTCGATAGACACGCCAATCAGACAGTGAGGAATGAAACGCATCGCAATTGAGTTGTTTTGTGTTTGTTGGTGAAGGAGTCCTTCTACTGCTGTCCTTTTTCACTTTCTTAAAGAATTGTTTCGCCCAAAAGTTGAGCAGAACGATTTACAGAAAGATAAGAGCCCCGCAGTAAGTGACTGAATACCTTTATTGTTGTATTAAGTATTTATTCTTTTCCATATTTCATTTTATTCCATATTGTAAGTCGAAAAATAGTTTACAAAACTGAAAAGCTGATACAATGTACAAAACACCAATTCAACAAAGCAGGTATTGCTAGGCTAGGAGATCCCTCCATACCTGAATTTTTTTTATTGTTAGTCGCCAAGAGATTTATTCATATAAGTAAGGGTGAAAAGAAAGTCGTAACTTTACTTACTTTCAAGAGTTTTATTTGCGACATAGAGAAAGTAGAAGGTTTTATTGTCATCCATTAACAAAACAAACCTGCTAAAGATATTGAGTAATAGAGAGATTTTCCAAGAATGTTTATGGGAGAAATTTAAAGTTTGATGCATTATTACAGTAGTCTCGAACACGTTTTCCGTCATTTCAATGTGAAGTGAAACGACAAAATTGTTTACATAGGGACATTTTTTTTGATAAGATTTATTTCGAACAAGAGCCGACCAGACTAGAAATAGGCCCCTACGATCACGGAGAAATTGAACTTCCAATCTTCTCAAAGAATCCAAAATATGCTTTGACTTTAAGCAGCGGGATGATACGAAGGTGACGTCGAAAGAGTGAGTCAAGAAGGTCGGCTCTCCCGTGAGCTCGTTCAGTTTGTACGATTATGTGTATTCCTCCAGAGTGTGCTTTTCGGATGCATGGCTCAATTCTTATGCCAGTTCCCAGATGTAGAGATGACGGCGTTTCCACCTTTGCTTGTTCTTTGCTGTCAGCTACTAGTTATCTCACTACTGTCAGCTGACGAGAACAGCAAAGAGTAGCCGAAGGTGGAATCGTCGTCATTTATAACTGATTTAATCAGATTTGCCAAATATAGATACAGCGCATGCGTGGGATTTTCTCAAAATTGTTGGAGGAAAGTGTGCCAGCACTTTTCCGTATTTCAAGACGATATCAACGCTTCCCCATTCCAAGAATATCGGAAGTATACCTGTGCACTATATTCGCGGAACTTCCACCCCAACCTTGTGTTGTGTTGTGTTGTGTTACGGAATCCGTCGAATAATTACTCGTGCAAATCGTGTTGAAGCTGGTCTGCCCTGCTTATCAAAAATCCTTGGTAAATTCACCAACGTGAGGTCATACAGGCTAGCCAGAGAAAAACAGGTACTAGTACTTATTGCATGTGAAACTTTTCTGAACAAGCGGTTGGCTCCGTAAGGTCAACACTCGCTCCTGAACCTTTGTGCCCTCAATGCTTGCCAACATTTCAGACCTTTCCTTTTTGGTGTTAGCATGCACGACACGTAACTGTATTGTGTCTAAATAGCCCTTTAGGAATATCCACCACTTTCATAGTTTAGTATTGGTTCGATAAAGTACATATTTAACGTTTATGGTTAGGGAAAATGCAGGTACTTGATGCAATGTCAAGTACATTTTAATATACTGACCAAACAGGTATATCTTCTTCGACTGTGCAGCCATTGATCCCATTAGACAGATTGAGTGTCGACATTGAGGAAAACTCAATCAAGTTCATCCTAGAACAAAATCGCCAGGTCGTATTTGTAAACAAACAATCGGAAGGGAACGTGTTCTTCAGAGTTGACGTGAAGTATAATTCGGAGCATCTAAAGCCCTTGGTGTGCGCTCATGTAAGGATGACGCCACAAGGGTGGGGCAACTCTTTATAGATTGAAAACTCGTGAAAACTCGTTAAGAACACTGCACTAAAATAGACAACAAACCGGATCTTCAGGATAAAAAACAGACATCAGAACAAAAGTCTCAGAAGTGAATCAATAGAAACAATCCTGCATAGGCTCTGGATATAAGGGAGCGTTCAGTTATTATGGCCAGGGTAGGCCGGCAAAATCCATGGGGGGGGGGGGTCACCTCAAATTTGAAAACTGCAAAGGGGGAGGGTCATGTATTTTTCTAACAGCTCAGAGGGGGGGGGGGTCACTTAATTTCCATAAGTATTCGTCCCGTCAAAAAGCAGTTTCAGTGTTCAGAAATATTCTTGGAGATAAAAATGATGAGTTGACAACTCTGAGGCTTGTCTTAGTGTAAATCAAGCTCACTGCACTGAGGGCAATGAACAATTCCTATTACTTACATGTTACAGATATAGCAAGTTTTGTCAGGGAAATTATTTAACAATTACCTGTACTGAGACTACTTGTACCACGAAAAATTAAATAATACTTACTATAATGGTGAAATTCCAATATCATAATTGTTGTCCACATCTGGACGTTTAAATACCCTATTTGAATCAAGTACTTTTGTATCAATTATCAAACACCTATAAAAGCACAAATTAGCATTGTAAAAAAATTATTCTTAGTCTTCTCATAGACTCCAATGTATAATGAATCAACATTTCGGTGAAATTCCAAATACAATTTCTTGTACACATATCAACCTTTAGCCATCCTAGGCTAACTAGTACTTTAAAATGAATTACCAAATCTCTATAAATACACAAATTTTGATATTTTTGTATTGAGAAAAAATTATTCATATTTTCCTCATAGACTCCCATGTACAGTGAATCTACACTTTGGTATAATTCCAAAATCCAATTTCTGGCGAACACATCCATTTGTTACCACCCTAATCCAATCAAGTACATTAATATCAATAATCGGGAGTACATAAATACACGCGTTTACCTATTTTTGTATTGGAAAAAAATTGCTCATACTTTCTTCAAAGACTCCCATGTATAGTGGATGAATATTTTCAGTGAAATTCCATAATCAGATTTCTTGTACACATAATATGCACCTTTAACCATCATATTCTAATCAAGTACAATTATGTTAATTATTGAACGTCTGTATATGCACAAGTATACCAAGTTTTTCATTGAGAAAAAAATTATTCACAATTTTATCATTGACCTCCGTGAAATTCTAAGGTCAAACTTTTTGTCCGCATGCCAGTTATAACAACCCTATTTCATTTAAGTACATTTATGTAAATTATGAAATATCTATAAATGCATAGATATAGTTTTGCATTGAAAAAGTATTACATAGTTTTCTCATACTGTACCATTACCATGTACAGTGAATCAACATTATCAACAGCTGATTTTTAGTTAAATCCAAATATCAAAATTTTTTACACACATGCTTGCGCAAAAATATTGCGATCCACCAGTAATTTCTGTCCAACCCCTTTTAGGGGTAATTTCAAAATTATAGCAAGTCAGAAGGGGAAATCTGAGCATTAACACCTTGTGAGTTTGTAAGGAAGGTCATTTGAAAAAATCTAAGCTCTTTTTTTTGGATTCTATTGCACCATACCCCCCCCCCCCGCCCGTGGTGTTGTGTGTGCAGCTTTACTTAAGCAATGTGGTGGGGTCATGGAATTTTTGTCATCTTGAAAGGGGGGGGGTTATCAATTTTTTGGTACAATGGGTAGGGGGGTCAACTTATTTTGACTGATGCGCAGCAAGAATTTGCCGGCCCATCCCCGGCCATAATAACTGAACGCTCCCTAATGACACTTGGAGAGTCGGGTGCTCGATGGGAGTTGCACATGAAAGTAAGTCCTTGCTACGACTACTTCCTTCTCTGTGTTGTGTATACCGGTATGACTGTTTCCCCCGATGACATACTGACACTGACGTCAAGCTACCTGTAGCAATAAACATAATTTACGTTTTTGACCAAAATATATGTACGTCGTAAACAAGGAGATGTAGATATCCGCATATGTGTATCATTTTCTGCAACATAGTAAAAAAAATTACTTCTTTCTACACCTTGCTTACAGTTAGATTAAATTTGTTGAAAATGCTGGATTGTACCGTAATGACGAACTACATGGCGAAATGCTGCCCCATAGCACTGTGCTGTGACCTAGGTCACCTGCATGTGCGATTTGAAACCTTAGTGTTGTCTCTTCATCATTCGTTCGATTTATTTTGTATTTCCATGTTTTAGGTTGGGTGTCAGCCATTATTCCTCGACGAGAGGGGCTAGAAGTGTTGTATGTTGCTTGCTAGGTCGTTTGTTTACAGTAATGTGATAGAAAACACTCTATTTTGTGACAACTATACTTGTCTATGACGGCCTTGAAGAAAGCTGTTTGGTTGAAAGAGAGGGAAAATACTTGGTTTCTTCTTTATCCGAACATCTGGCTGAGCTTCTTTTGGTAGTGATTATTGCCTTTTGATTTTTGCACTCCCTTGCCATCTGGCTAATTTCGTCGGTTGTGCCCCAAATTTAATGATTGATTGACTCATTATGTTGTTCATTTGTTGCGGTGGTTACAAAAATTGAATTTACCGTTATACAGTATGAAAACGAAACCAACTTGCAAGAAAGTATGCAGTAATTAAATGCTACTGTAGTCACATTACAGCATAAACACTACAGCGGGGAGACCTTATATGTTTTCTATGATTTAGGCCTACAGTGTTTATTATTTACCCAGTATATTGACAAACAAATGATCACATCCAAATTCAAGTTTATTACATTTGTGGTTAATTTGTATATAACATTTACGGTTTGGTGCTGTTATAGCTATGGTTAGTTGTTTTATCATATTTGTAGTTCATTTCATCACAATTACGGCCAATATTACATTTATAGAGATTATTATATTTATAGAGGTTACACGGTTGTTCCGTGAATAAGACCTGTTTTCACAACAAGCGTGAAAGTCTTTCAGGGGGTCCGGCACCTATGTGCACACAGGTGAAATGTGTATGTATTTATGCATGCATGTGTATGTATGTATGCATGCATGCATGCATGCACGCACGAACGTGCGTACGTACATTCACACCAAAAACTCAAAACCCGTAGCACCTACCATCCTAGTATTTGTGTACAGGTGCACTCAGGGAATGGAGATGAGAATTTGTGATAAGATTGTTTATGTGTATGCAAATGAGGTAAAAAAGGCAAAATCCTACAAATTGCTAAAGTTCTGTAACCACGAGCCAGAGTTGGTTGAAGCTTGGCATGCAGATTCCTTCAGGTAACTTTTGTGAAATTTGTTCAAATTTTGGTGAAATTTTATTATTTGTATTTTTGGGTCAATATTTCCCTTTATTTGGTCAAAAAATTATTTTCTCTAAACTGCTTGTTAGATTGCTTTGAACCTTAGAATGCATGATGCTACGGTTGACATCTGTCACATTTGTTCAAATGGTGGTGAAAGTTTCATATTTGTAATTTGGGTAATTTTTCCCATTTTAGGTCAAAAAATCATCTTCTCTTAAAGCGCTCGTCATATTGCTTTAAAATTTTACATGACGGTTCTTAGCGATGATCTATGTCAGTTTTGTTCAAATTTTGACAAAACATGCAATATTGTATTTTTGGGACAATTTTTGCTGTATTTAGTCAAAAAATTGACAAAGATCTCATTCTTGAATTCCCTGGTCCAATTACAAAAACTTGAGTACCGCTGCACATTTCACCTGTTTCTGTGTAGATGTATGCTCAACTTTAATAGGGAATTTGTTCTAGTGAAGTTATCATTTATCAAAGGATGCTAATAACAACAAAAGTGTAAACTTGGTGAAAATGTCAAGAACTCAGGTCAGAAATTTTACATGCCTGGTATAATTTGTACAGTAACTGAATTATAGACCTTCAAGCCAATAATAAGTTGTAATCTTAAATGTTACTGCTTGATGAATTACCAAATATTGCTTACATTTATTCCATGTAATACAATGTTAAAACGAACATATTTACTTTGGTATGGTAGATTGAATCATAAATTTTGATTTACCAAGCAAGCTGTATTGTGTTGTATGTGTGCGTGCCCATTGCCAAAGTTGCCGACCATAACATATTTCACCTTGAAATTTGATGGACAGTGCATCAAATGTATTACGATGCACGTGACATTATGAATATAGCAAAGGCCAATGGAAGCTTATAAATATCATGCGTACATTCACTTTGGCCTGCTACATCTAACCAAATGTGAGCAACGTGTCATTGACCCCATTTTTAAAAACTGTCAATGATATATCTCACCAACATACCTGAAGAAATAGCTCTAACATGGGTGCTTATTTTCGCAATAGTGTTCCCCCTCTTGGCCCATAATGTAACATTATGTACGAGGCCAAGCCTCGTACATTATTTTGTTAAGTTTTCTCTAGTCTATGGACCTGAAGGGGTACATGATTGCTATTATTTTCTTGTTTTGGCAATGCCAGGAAATTTGTCGATGTAGAAAACATCTGGGCCACAGTACTGGATTATCGGATACATTATCAGTGATAGTCTAAGGATAACGTCACAAAATTTTCTGGTATTGACAAAGCTGTACTATAATTTTTAGTCACCCCTGTGTCATATGTGATTTTGTTACATGCCTCGTATATCGAACGTAGGATTCATTGCATATTGTTCTTCCTTGTAATGCTAAATTTTGTACAAGTAATCTATTGACGTTTACCGTGGAAATTACAATTTGGTATATTTCTATTGGCGAGAAAACGGTATGTTTCAAAATACTCTTAACACAACAAAAATATTGCCTTCAGAGATGCAGAGAGAGTCAGTTTCTTGACTGTATGATGGTTCTTCCTTTTTGGATAAAGTCTTCATTACCTTCGGAAATGATAATACCGTGTTCTTGTCATGATTGTTACTGGAATTGTTGCTATTATTTTGTCTACGTTGACAATTATCCGTGAGTTTTCCTTTCTCCACAGAATCTGAACACTATTTATATCGGAAGAACCATGCAGCTCCATTGAGAAAAGATCTAGAACTGGACGTGTGTGTTAAATTCACCTGTCAAGTACAATACCAGGGGTTCAAGGATATAGAGGTTTCAAATTTTACCGGTAGCAACTACAATGGCATATGCGCTAAGTCTGTTTATGTTATGTGGAAGCCTGTGCGTATGTTTGGCTCAGACACTGGCTCCAGTTACAACTACTACCATAGATGGCGAAACGACATTTGTCGTGGTGAATCAGAACAACGGAGACATCTACATGGCAACAGTCCTCGATCAAGTGTATCGGATTTATCGACTTAATGGCGATAACTTGGGCAAAATTAGTCTGACAGACGTTCCGGGCATTGTGACGTTTATGATCATTGATTATCGAAGGAAGACTTTGATTGTTTGTAGTCTGTCGACGTGCTTTCCGCATGACTTGGAAACACTGACACAGATTGGAGATGTATCAGCCGCGTGTGTGTTTTCCGATTACAGATCTTCGTGTACGCCGACAGGAACCGACGCCGTGGCGTTCTTCGCCAATGGCAACAACAATTTTCTCTACACAGCAACCACTCCACAGCGCAAAGCTTGTGAGAATGGTGAAATACCGAGAATAGCCAGCCGAAAAAGTTCAACGGACGACAACTTCCTTCAATTTCTTTCGGGATCGGAGTCTGGCGACAAACGGTCTGCTTTGTTTCTGTCCTCTTTCTCTCGTACCCCTGACGACATTTTTCTCTTCGATACCGCTGTGTACGGATTCAGTTACAACGAATTTAGCTATTTCGTTGGTTCATTTCAGCTGAACGATCCTGGTGATGGTCGATCCGAAGCTCGCATCGTACGCGTGTGTCAGTCCGACACTACGTATGACTCTTACATGGAAGTTCCTCTTCACTGTGAACAGGCTCTTTACGCTTTGAGTAGGAGGAAACGTCAGGGAGTAATGAAGATGTATCGGCAGGCAGTCACCTGGGCCGAACTGGCAACAGCGAGTCCGAGTTTGGAAATGTATGATGAGGGTCAAGATGTTCTGTACTACGTGATGTCACGAAGTGTTCTCTGCGTCACGTCCATGGCTGACATTGAGAGAGCGTTCCTACTCAACCTCGAAATGTGTCTGAACGGTGTTACGATGAAATCAGCTGCCCCTGACTTGCACAATGTTACTTGCCCACGGAATGTAAGTGTAATCTGAATTTCGATGTTCATCCACAGCCTACATCTATCCATGGTCCCTCCACACACCGGACCGGTGTGTGGAGGGACGGTCATCTATCTCAACTTGAAAGATCCATTAGCTGTAACTTTGGTGACTTTTTTATTTTGTTTGTTTCTATGTATCATCTGCAGTTTCTGGTTTGAATCCCTGAACCATGGAGAAATTCCTAATATTTAGCTCATAAATATACCCTATATGGGTATAATCTGCATTGTTATTGTTTAAATTTTGTATTCAGGTCCGGACTAGAATACATTTATCAACAATAACAATGGTCATTTCACATACACAGGCTGTGTTGGCAAGCAGGACACCGGGCATTGGTCATGATGATCGGATTATTGTAAAATTCTGTAGTTGATACATTGAAACAGAGTAGTGAAAAATTAGTCAACAGTTACAGCTAATGTCCCTTTAAACATCCAGACCTCTTATATAACACACACTCTTCACAGTCTGTCAAGTAAACGTAGAAAAGTCCAATGACAGGGATCTAAAGAAATCTGAATGGTAAATAAGTAAACACAAATATTAAAAGAATAATAACAAGCAAACGGATAAACAAAATATAAACTAAAGACTAAAAGACGACGTACAAGTAAACGAATAAGAAAACAAACAAACAAACAAATAAACAAATAAAACGCTGACAGACATACTAACAACCAGAGTAACTGCACAAAAACTGTATGACCAAAATCTACAGTAGAACTATTGAAAATAGCCACCCTTGCTATGGGATGACCCTCCCATCTCTACCTTACCAAAAAGGAAGACCATTCCATGGAAGGGAGATTATGTACACTGATTAGGGTCTCACGATTGCTCTGCACGTATTTGTCAGATACGGTTTTCGCTCAGTGTACTTTTTTCGTTTTGTTACTTTTTGTTATCTATTGTCTCTTTTATTTATTTCTCTTTGCATTTGTATGTGTGTTGATCGTCCATCTCTTATTGTGTTTTTATGTTTACTTGTTAATTATCCAGCTTGAGTACCAGTAGTCAAATTCGTAGAAATCTGTCATATTCTACACACTTGAGTTAAATTTGCTTATAAAACTTTCCTATGGTGTTCTTTTACAAAGACTGGTGCAGTCAAGTTGACAAAATCCGTTATTTATACTACTATTAATACTGTAATATTGCCTTTATTTATTTATTCACATTAGAGGATAACCCATTTACTGACACCAATTGAGCGAAAGTTTCCCAATTTTCAGGCAACAAGCCATAACTTTAATATACTACCATCGATTTCTACAACGTCTACGATGTATATATTCCCCTCTATTCAGTTTCCTTAGGGCCGACACGACAAGGCTCCTCTTACAAAACAGGGATAAATGACAGCTTTTTGGTGAATCTCACTTTTGACACCTCTTTGACACTCAAAGAATCTAAAAATGCATTTACAATAGCAGTCACTCACTCTGAATGCAAGCACCACCTTGTCAAACTTTCCTGAAAAACAGCAAATAATGACTTTCACTTTTTAAACATTTTATTAAAGCTAGGGGACCTCTACCATAGTTAATACACTAAGACCCCCCAACTTCTTATTTTGTTATTTTTTCAGAAGTTTCAACTGCTATAACTCTGCAATGCCTTTGTGCCCAAATGTCTAGTTTTTTTATTCCACAGAAAATGTTTGACTACTTTTATATTTTAATAGTTTTGTTGAAGTTTATAACTGGCGCTCTAGCCTTTCCAACCACCTTAACAGTCCTTAAAGGCGCGATGAGAGACTCGGAACTCGTAATCAACGGATGCGATAACTTAGTGAGACTGACTCGTGTCCCGTCCCGTCTGTTTAACGATTCTTTTCCGCGAATAGACAAACCAAAATATAGATTTGTAAATCTGTGAAGGGGAGGGTGACCTTTGGTTCAAGTCGGACGGTTTTAGTTTTGTGATTTATCCCACCGACCGCATTTGTGACGTAAGGTAATCACGCGTCTGTCAATACAACTCAAATCATCCGTAAGCTATAATTTGTAATTGTTTAACCTTTCATCGATTTTGCTCCAGAAAGTAAGCAGAGTTTCTTCTTTTGCATGCACTCACACCGGCGTTTACACCAGTCAACGGTATTGCTAACTAATGAACTCATATCAAGATTAAAATTAAGTTGTTTCGACATTGTGATTAATACCTACACACAAACTTTGTTGTCGAGCAAACATGATTTCGAGTAGCACAAACAGCTGTATTTCATAAACTGAAAGAAAAGGGAAGTACACTCAATGTTGCAACTGTTTGTAGGCAATGTTTACGACGCCCAGCGAAACGTTCGAACTGCAGATCACATGTCACAAGCGGCCGTTAACTGTCTACGACGACAGGTCAACTCACAAAACATGCTTGGTCAGAAACAAACATACATTTAACCTCATGTAACTGCGTCAGCCGTAATTTACAAGGGAACGTTCACTGTACTGTTAGGCCCAAAATGTTCAACGTATTGATAGGGAGCCGTCATTATTTACGGCCGGGGGGGGGGGGTCGGAGGAATTGCTTTCGAAACTCCAAAATTTCGAGTACCCCCCCTGCCAACCATGACGTGTTTGAGTAACCCCCCCTCTCTGCTACAGAAAATTTGAGTGACCCCCTCCCCCCCCAAAAAAATTGGGAAAGTTAAAATCTATACAGTAAAATGGATTGCTGCTGCGACAGGCCCTGTACAGACCATGATTAAACCCTGTGGTATAGGTCTTTGTCGGAAGGAGGTTCCAATTGCTGTGGCAGGGGCTGATGTACAGGTCTGTATCCAGTGCTCTGGTGACATGCAGTTATTCTGTAGGATTTTTTTTCAAGGGGGGGAAGATGTGGTGCGAAAGCACCACGAGAGACCGCATAAGCGGTCGCGGGGGGGGGGAGGTCAGGAGGGGGGTGTCCCCCCTCCTGCCATTGGAGCTTTTGAAAATAGAGGTTAAAATGGTGTTATTTGGTGGCACTTGGGGAGTATTTTTTTCGTATAAAAAACTCAAAGGAAAATAAATCTGAGACAGTATTCCAAAACTTATATTTCAGTTCACTGATTTCAACTATATTTTTTGAAACCGAAAAAATAGCGACAGACATACATTTATTCACATTTATTATTTATTACTATTTTCCTGCAATAAAAGATGGGTTTGTTGTCAAGGCATTCAACTGGTTTTAAACTTTATAGCATCAGAATAAGCTTGCTTTACACATTTTCCCCTATCGGTAACCTATACAATGTAGAATATAGAAAGCAGACGTTTCTCATTAATGATCAGGCAAGTATATCAATCTTTAATCAGGAAATACTGAAAAATGTACTCAGTACTAGCCTCTAACATAAGGCTTGCCACGTCGAATAGCTGATCATTCTCGTCTGAAGATCACAATAACGTGAAACACATAGTGTAATGAGATTTTAGTTTCTACTTGAAACCACCTGTATTATGATATATATATATATATATATATATATATATATATATATATATATATATATATATATATATATATATATATATATATATATATATATATATATATTTAGGGGTTATTACACGAAGTTTGGGCGATACCGCGTCGTATTCGAGTGATGTGTCCGTATTTTGACTCGTTGCTGCGCAACTCGTCAAAATACGGACACATCACGAGAATACGACGCGGTATCGCCCTAACTTCGTGTAATAACCCCTTTATCATACATGCATGCTTTGGTTATGACTGTTTTCCTACAGACGCTCCGAAATTAGCGACGAAATCAACTTGAAATCGACCTTGCTTCCTCCAGGCTGTACTTATAAAAAGTTGGTTGCTAAGGAGTGATGACAACCGTATCACTTCTTGATATTATTCCGCTATTGGGCCATTCCACTTCAAAGGAGGGTTAATGGAGCACTTTTAAAGCAAACAATTTAGATATTACGATGTCGACACAGGTTTTCACAATTTGAAGAAGATTTATTTTTAGTTTAAAATGACGTTGGATGTAAAACATAGGCGGGAGTTTGTAAAATGGGTGTGTTTTCGTGTTTTGATACATAACTTCATCCCTGCGTGAAAGTTATGAGGCCGCCAAAATCGGGTCAAAATACTCGCGCCACGCTCAAACTCTATCGAGTATGAACAGCTGAGAGCACAGAGAGCAAGCAGCTCTGCGACATCTATGAATGCACATACAGTGGATATAATACCCGTACCAGTCAGTTTATCTCGAAGAATTATACATGTTCCCAGACGTCAAATATGCCGAATTTACCATCTCAGTAAGCGGATTAGTGAAAACATGAAGTGAGTACACTGTAAGCTGTAGTAAACTCGTTCGTGATTTTGTTGCTGTACGAATAAAACATTTCAAAGGTATTTCCGTCGTCTGCTCGTATATTTTCGTTCCTGGCTTGCCTACATAGAAGTAAACTTCCTTTAACAACCTAAGCGAAAGTTTGACTTTCCCTGGATGGTACATTGTATCTGAAACCCGCACCGCATCGGTGCCACCAGACACGATCATGACCTGTGCACTGACAGGTACAAATCGGAAATATCATGTGCACCTTCAACCTTGTCTGTCGTGAGTATTTTCAGTGCGGTTGGACTTTCGTGGCTCATTTACGACTGTAAACGATGTAATTCACCGCCCAGATACTTTAGCTCATCAACAGGAAACTTGTCGTAAAGCGATTCTATCATGATGCTCTGTCAACCGATATCATTATACTAATAATCATACATCCATGGTGTAATCTTCAGCAGCGTAGACGACACGAAAACACTGCACAGTGCACCGCCAAGGGACCGGCCGTGAATTGACAGGTGTCGGCAAATTATACAAATTTTCAATACGTTTGTTTGTATGTTTTTGGTATAACTGTACTTGTGCCTAAATGCATGCCCATGAAGTGACTGTAAACAACAGAATTTTGACCATAATCGTAATGACGTTTCGGATTGTCATTTGTCTTATTCGCTCAGCTGTTCTGTATGTAACGGAGGTCATGCATGCGCATACAGCGAAGGTCACGCGTACGCGTCGCTGTAAGTAGTTCGGTTACAGTGAAAATATAATTTGTATTTTCACTAGTTAAAATGTGGGCTCATATCAGTACCGTCTGAACAATAGAAGGAATGGCAATACAGGCCCAGCATGTTATTATGTGTGTTGTGTGGTACACAATACCGGATATGAAGATAATATCTTACTATTATTGTTGTATTAATTCTTAACTCCACTAAATGCTTCAATACATGTCAACAAAATTGAGTAGCCCCCCTTTCTTGTTCTCCACTTTTGAGCACCCCCCTTGTAGCTTTCGATTTTTTGAGTGACCCCCCTCAGATTCTCCGACCCCCCGGCCATAAATAATGACGGCTCCCTAAGATAGCTGTATAATCCAGTAGGTGATGTTGCTTATTTTGCTTTCACGTCAGTTTACGAAACAAATCGAAATTTCCATCCAAGGGTGAGTGATGAAGGAATGAGTGTGAATTTTGGATTGGCTGCACGGCAGGATATTGGGAGCAGTATATCGTGTTGAAATTGTAGAAAGCTATGTCACGTCTCTTGTATCAATCTATTGTATATTGTATTTTCTTTTAAGAATTTTGTTTGTTGCTTATATTTTTCTAACTTTATATTCCTGATAATTCCAGCCGAATGTTAATGCCAAAGATGTCGTATGTGGTATTCCAGGAGACATACCCAAGTTTTCTGGAACGGTACCCATAGTTGGTAAAGCTGTCATGGATGTTGACAGTACTGCAATGGCTACGGTAGTGAACACCGGTAATCTCTCTGTGATTCTTCGCAGCGACGGCAGAAAAATACAAGAGGTACGTGTCTGTGGGCACAGTGTAACTCAGGCAAATGCGATCATGCCTTACCAATATGAATCTCCCCTTTTCACAAAATGTAAAACTTACCCTTCCCACTGCTTGGCTATATACAATTGTGTATTTCTATCAGAATTTCCATGGACAGCGCTTGCTGTACTTCCGGTTAAGGATTTAATTCCCCGTGTAGTGGACCTTACGAGCGAATGTTGTCCCAGAGAGGTGATAGGGAAAAAATAATGTTATTAAAAAGGCCTCGCAAGCCATCCTTCCACTGTCCAGACTTGCCAAAAATCACCTAAAGAAATTATTGATACTGTAAGAAATGCATCGCTGGCTTGAAGTAAGGTAGTAATTGTATCTGATCAACACTAGAGAATTAGAAAAATTTGACTATAAATATTACTTTTAAATCCCGTAAATAGTCATCCAGGTAAACAACTTATGAACCCCTTGCTTTTCAAGTATAATGTCCGTCTTTTTGCATGTCATGCTGTTCTTGATGTTCATACTAAGTGTATGTATGCTGATTTTTACTCTCACTACCATGCATTACTCTGCCTAGTTCTCTGAGAATTCCACAATGATACTGTTTCAGATATGTCTCTGTTCCTGTTTCAAGTACATGCCTTTTTCTACTTGCACACCTGACGAGGTAATTCGCAGCAAAGCAAAATTTTTGGTCAAGCACGAATTTGACAAAGTATCTGTTAGTCAAGGTCAGCCTGCATTGCCCCTTCAACTGTACATATTACAGAAAGCTGTAAATACAATGGTCACATTGCACGTGTTTATCAAGGTTATCGAATCAGTCAAGGTCTGCAGAGAACAGCTGGAAGTCTCGACAGATTAAATTTGCCCCAAGTCTGTGAGCATATCAATGACAAAACTGTAAATTGAAGCAATATACTAGTACTCTGCAGACTCTAGCAGACTGTCACATAGA
This sequence comes from Ptychodera flava, assembly GCF_041260155.1. Lineage (NCBI taxonomy): Eukaryota > Metazoa > Hemichordata > Enteropneusta > Ptychoderidae > Ptychodera > Ptychodera flava. Next base: position 3,092,153 of record NC_091933.1, on the reverse strand, counting down.
TCGTGGGGTGAACGCGATGGCCAGTCAGTAACTGCCATGCCGAGAAAAGCCGAGCGACTTGGACCCATCTTCGTCAAGATCAGCGTCATGGTCATGGAGGACTCATGTGATAGTAACTCACTATTTTTTATTTTCTTTATCTATGTAGAATGTTATAACGCCAGTAGCCCCTATCTATGACGTTTACGAAGATGAACAGCTATTTGAATGTCCAACGCCAGACACTCAATTCAGAATCAGTCCGGACAATACTCATCTGTTCGTCTTTACTAATTATTTTTCCACGGGCCAGGCAAGTGACGTGCCAACTTATACTCTTGAGAAGTCTGTTGTCGCGCATGCGCGCAGTAACTGCATGCATCTTATATATTCATGTAGATTTTACGAAGCGGTGGTTCATGAGACAAGAGGAGGGTACAGGTTTTAAAAAAAATTGTATTATCTTGGGCTAGTCCAAGAAATAAAGGTATCAACAAGTCTGCTTGAATTTTGAATTTTAGTTGAAGGCCTCTTCAGAGCTAATCATCAGTCAAAGTCTGACTTTTTGGAAAACTGCATTAATAGCTCCAGTACACATACGGTAAGGATCTATATAAGAGTTTGTGCGACTACCGACTAACTGTGTAATGTGCTCTTGGAAAATTTTCGTGTCCACGAGCATCTATACAGATACTTAATGGATAACCAACTGCTTTACCCGGCTCAATCTAAGCTTCCGAAGTGCGTCGCGAAATTTCCTGTTCAAAGTTTGAGGGGATGGGCTCCCGGGGAAAAGTACAAACGAAAACCCAAAGTCCAAAATTTCAAATTGGGGCCTTCATGCCAGTTCTGGCAATGGGATGTATACCGAGACGTTCTGAACAATGCAAATCAAATAGGAGTATCAATACATTTACTAAATAGTCATTTTCTTTTTCACCACTAGGAACCACCTCAATATTCAACAACTGTGACGAAGGCTTTGATGGCAAATTGTTCAGCATACACTTATGAATGCTCAAGTTGTCTCAGTGTGTCATTCTGCGGTTGGTGTGCAGAGCAAGACAGGTGAGCGTCAATTGTTTAAATACAATTTTTTGAAATCTGATTTATCCGAAAGCGAACTTTGTAACGAAGGAAAGCAAACAGTACCGTAAGACATTTTTATCATACATGTAGAAAGTCATCACTGTAAGAAATTCCATTTTCCATGGGACCATGGCAACTAATCTCAGTATCAAATCTTCCAGTAAAATATATTTACCGCAGGCTTGTTTTAAACTTAACTTGATACCCTGGAGACTAAATGTTAAGGCCTTCTCCACTACCACAGAGTACGACTAGTATACACTTTTTCTTCAGAGTACTTGAGGTATCCATACATTTTTTATGGCACGCAGGTGTACAATGGAATCTGGGTGTCCAAACGGCCGGTGGTTTCAAGCTGACGCCACTTCATTCTATCAGCAAAGTGAAGGTAGACAGATAGATCCATCGTGTCTTTACATTGACCTTGTCGGCGACTACAACGTAACGGTAAGCAAATATTGTGGATTCGGAAATTTAAAGGGTCCGAAGTGTCCGAAGTGTTAGCGGAGTCACTTAGAGCTCCCACGAACGGCAACCCTAGCATTCGGTGCAGCGAGGTCGAATATCGCACATGTAAGCACATAGTTGATGGATCGCAGGTATTTCTACAACATGCAGACAAGAAAATCTGACCTTTGAGAGAGAAGTTCAGTTGAAGTCGTATACTTTCTACTGGAGCAACACAATTTGAATTAAAACTATGTGTATCGATGTGTTTAAAAACTCCGATACGGCTTTTAACCTAGGATGCTTTTCAGTAATTTCGTGTTGTGTTTGTGAAATGGGCTTTCTTGCTATAATTATCTGCCAATACCTATAGTGTACAACTTGTGTGGTTACAGTCCATATATACGTCTGGTCCAATGTTGTTTTTGGCCACTGAATTAGTTATGAGTAGGATTAGTATTCACCTGTCTACAATCATTTATCACAGTGTACACGACCTGTTGTGTTTGCAAGGCTAATACCCGGTATTTCAACATATGTAAGGAGACTGATAAAGACATGAACTTATATTATGGAAAAACACCGAAAAATTCTTTATAAACTATATAAACTAGTGTTTTATGGTTAACATTCCAAACTAAGAATTGTTCGGCTACTTTATTTTATAAACTCCCCGACATTTTTGTTTTTCTCATCGATTGATTGTTTATGAAAAGCCAACTTATTGGAATTAATTTGACGCAAGGATTCTTGCCGGTAATAGTTAACAAATATACGGTTGTTAATACTTGGCGCGCTACTGATGATTTCATATTATTGTCTGTCAATTATCTTTCCACGTTATTTTCATCAATAGTTTGCCTCAAATACTACAGTGAAGTAATCCTTGTTTCGGTGTTGTCTGTTTTTTTCAATCATACACAATCTCTCTGTAAATTGTTTCCCCACACAGTTTTCACCCAGGTCCGGTTTACGCACGGGGTCCACCCAGTTGCAGGTAAACATTACAACAGAGAAGCTGCTTTATGTTTTCGGAGAAGTGATGCCATTCGTATATATCGGTGACGATGTCGACTGCCAGGGGGCGTTCTTTACTTCAGAAGGAATGAGTTACTTTGGCAATTCATCAGGGCCTTGGACTTACAGGTAAAGTACGCAGCTCTCGCAAAATAGTATTGTACGCGCGATGTAGTAGAGTATTCTCTATTGTATGACTGACTCGGCAAAACTGAAGAATATTGGGCACATACTTCGTAATTTTACAAATTAACATAATCCTAGGGTGACAAATTTCTATCGAACTATAGGGACCCTAAATATTTCTTCCTTAAAAGTACAATAATTAGTTTCAAAAGTCTCCCTGCTGCGTTTCAGGTACATTTGCAATATAGAATGCGGATTTATGCTGATTTATGCAATCATACATTTTCTACTTTCCAGCATACAGTGTTCTGTTATTTCGCCTGGAGTACCTTACTCAGCGATCGTCTCAGTAAAAGTCATGGACTTCAACGAATTAGGACGGTACACACTGTGGTTTAATTCAACTGAAGAGTTCAAATTCGTCGTAAGTTACAATTGCATTAGAGAGGCAGAAATCATAAGAGGTCGAATCATTAGTCCACACGGACATCGTCCGGAGGGACTTGTACGTTTGGTCATGTCCATGCGTGCGTGCGTGCATGTGTGTGTGCGTGCATCTCTCCGTGTGTCTGTCCGTCCGTTCACGCAGATATCTCATAGATGCCTGGAGTGATTTCATTCAAACTTGGTACAAGGATTACCCCTTTATGTCATACATATGCACGTCCATTTGTTTTGTGATACGACCCAGTATGGCCGCACGGCAGCCATTTTGTTACGGTTTTCTAGCTACTATAGACTATAGTCTATAGAAGCTATTGGGATGGGTATCCGTCCAGCGTCCGGCGTCCGTCATCAGTCTGTCAGTCTGTCAGTCTGTCAGTCTGTCTGTCTGTCTGTCTGTCTGTATGTCTGTGTGTATGTATGTATGTATGTATGTATGTATGTAGTATGTATGTATGTATGTATGTATGTATGTATGTATGTACGTAGATGTATGTATGTATGTATGTATGTATGTATGTATGTATGTATGTATGTATGTATGTATGTATGTCCGTTTGTGAGGCGTCCGTCCACTCAAATATCTTGAGAACCGCACTATGTATACTTACTGATTTTATATTTGTTGTGTAGATGAAAATATGATTATGAGAAACTTTTTTTTATAGTTTTTTGATATTGTTGAAAATATGCAAATTAGCGCCAAAAAGGCATTTTTGGTAAAAAATCTTCTTCTTCATAACCGCTGGTCAGACAGCTTTGTTATTTGGTATACAAGTCTATATATAGGGATAACCTAACTTAGAATTGTTCAAATTGTGATGAACTATACAATCTGTATTTTTAAGGAATTTTTTTGTCATTTTTGGTCAAAAATTTATTTCATCAAACCGCTCGTCTGACAGCTTTGATACTTGGTATCCAGGTTTCTACAGATGAACTAAATATGATATATTGAATATATGATGAAATCTGCAATTTTGTATTTTTGGTGCAATTTTTGCCATTTTTGGTCAAAAAATGTGTTTCTCAAAACTATTTGTCTGATGCCTTTGATATTTGGTGTACAGGTTCCTAGGGGTTGTCTTAGTGTGATATATTGAAATTTGATGAAATCTTCAATTTTTGTATTTTTTGGTCAATTTTTTTGCGATTTTTGGTCAATAATCATCTGATAGCTTTGATATTTGGTATACAGGTTCCAAGGCTTTATCTTAATGTAATATATTGAAATTATGATGAAATCTTCAATTTTGTATTTTTGCAGCTAATTTTGCCATTTTGGTCAGGCCATCTTGAAGTGAGCTATCAAAGATATCCACCTTCTTCATCAATACATGTGTCAAAAAAGTTATTCTCTACATAACACAGCAGAGCTCTGTCGACTGTTGGTCGCTTGTTTCTTCAAAACCGCTGGTCAGACAGCTTTAATATTTGGTTTACAGGTCCCTAGGATGACCTTTAATAGTGAGATAATTTCATACAGTTAGGAAATACTTAATTTTGCATCCATGTCTATAGTAGCTTCAGGGACTTTAGCCCTATGTTTCATGTACGGAGCCATAACTCAGGCACATTTCGACCAATTTTATTCAAAGTTAGTATAAGGACATTGACCTATATCATACATATGTATGCCGATTTGTTTCATGATATGATCCAATATGGCTGCATGGCGGCCATTTTGTTTCATTTTTATCATGCCCAGAGCCAAAACTCTGGCATGTCTCAACCGATTTTATTCAAAGTTGGTACAAGGACATTGACCTATATCATAAGTATGCATGTCTATTGGTTTCACAATCCAATGCAAAATGGCTGCCTGGTGGCCATTTTGATACGTTTTTTTCATGTACAGAGCCATAACTCAGACATATTTGCACCAATATTATTCAAAGTTGGTACAAGGACATTGACCTATGTCATACATATGCACATCAATTTGTTTCACGACATGTCGCACTATCATGCCAATTATTGAATTCTCGTAATTAGGCCGATATGTCAAAAATGCTGCATTAAATGTCATGAAACTTGACAGTGAATAAAGACATTTATCAGTGTCATGTTAATGAATTTGTAATTGCAATTATGTAATGAGCTTTCCTAATTTGAACTTTCCTAATTAGAGTGATATGTCCACAAATACTGCATCAAATTTGACGAAATTTGGTACAGATGTTGATCTCATAGTGTTGTAAGTACAATTCAATGACACATAGTGGTACTGTGTAGATTAATAGCTAATTTGCATTTACATGATGAATTTTTGTTGCTTAGGGTGAATGTCCAGAAGCACTGCATTAAACTTTATGAAATATGGTACAGGTGATAATCTGTCAATGTTATGATAGGGTGCAAAAATGTTTGGCAACATCCTGTCAGTTAGTTACTAATTGGCTCATTTCATGACCTTTTGTAATTAGGATGGCGGCCTACATTCGGTTTTATGTTTTCACCACCATGGAACTCATTCTCGGCCATTAAGCCCCATCTGTATCACAGTATTTTTATCACAGACCTAATTAATGAAGAGGATCCTATCCTCTCCGAGGACATCTTATAAAAGTACCCATTAACAAGAGGGGACTGTGTCATCAATGATGACTTGTTTATAATATCGTACTGTAACTTTCTATTTTGGGTGTAAGGACTGAGAGTGACCGTTTGTACCATGTACATACATGCACCCAGTTTGTGGTAAAATCATGGTTTCTACTGACACTACAGTGCTAGAACGCTTGAACGTTATTTGATTGGGTATTCTTTCTGGATTTATTATTTTTTATTTTATCGGATAACAGGCTTTCCAGTTTCAGTGGAAGATTTAAGCCACAGTAAATACAGACGTAAATATGATGTGCAAATGCTCGTGTCTACACTGTATCACAGGCACACAGAACGTTTCGTAGATCGTCGTCGGATGGGAAGTGACTGACACTGTGAGGCCGAAGGCCGAACCTCGGTACTGTACCGAGGTTCGGCCTTCGGCCTCACAGTGTCAGTCACTTCCCATTCGACGACGATCTACGAAACGTTCCGTGCGCCTGTGCACTGTATCACTTTGAAATATTCGTCACGTTCACATGGCGCTATTCCAAACCGTGAACCGTTCAGGCTACCGGTAGGGTTGATGCCACGGAGCCTGCGAGAATGCGATTATTTCTCTCATTATTAAACCTTGATAGATTTCAAATTTCTCAGAAGAAGCTAGGGTAAGGTTGAACAAACTTGTAATTACACATCAAAGAAACGTTGACGATGACCAATCTAGAGCTTTTAATGAATTACAAAAAAAACCCAAAAACGCTATCGTTATTTTCCCGTCAACCTTTCATGTCAATGCCTTTAAATAAAAATTAAATTGATGCAAGTTCGTACACTGCATCGCTTATCAACAGGACATGTTTGCTTTATTTTCAGGTTCCGACCTTTAAAAGTTTTTCACCTCTCAAAGGACCACAAGCTGGGGGAACATTACTCGAAATAATCGGAACTGATCTTCTTGCCGGAAATTATCAAAATGTTGTCATCGCCGGGAAACTTTGTGAATTAGAAATGTCAGTCAAATATTTCATATTCCTTGTTTAATTTTGAACCTCTGTAACAATAGTACCGACGGTAATTTCTTCTTCATAATGATAAGTCTTAACCTATTGCTATGTTGGCTTGGGGATAATTTAGTATATACGCTGTCAAATGTTGAGACTTCACTCGTAGTATTTCTGAAAGTATGTACTAACGCCGCTTCTTCTGAAACAGTAGCAATGGTTCAAGTCTCAGAACTCTGTATTTAATGAGTATCGTTATAATAGGTTCATTTTAATTTTATTGCATACACGTCGCAAACATCCCAATTTGTACAGTTTCACCGTAGAGAAAAACGTTGGAATGTACCCCCCACTTGAGTTAGTTTGATGTATTGTTCTTCAGACTATCAAATAGAAGAGTATTAAATTTTCTCATTTTGAAATAGCAACGTCTCGCGATGTTGCAAGTACGCGGATTCATTCACCGCTAAAACTCGCGAGTTTTCAATTCCGGAAATCGAAATTACTCTTTTTTGCCTGTCTCAACCAGCAAAAGTTGTTTATTCGTGTTGTAACAGGGATTACTCTACCGACGAACGATTGGTTTGTTCAACGCCTGAAGTAGTGGAGCCCACGCAATCGCTTGTAACTATCAACTACTACGACAATTTTAGTTTGACATCACTGCGGCGCTTTACCTACACGGAGAATCCATTTATCGAAGCGATTTTTCCGCTTAGGACTTTCGTCGGGTAAGTGTTCAAGCTCATGGTAGCGTTTCGATCCAGTGAGCTCACCAAACTACGACTTAGTTTTAAATGTCCCGATAGTAGATGCTCACATTTTTGCCCTCAATACCAGACTAAGGTGTCAGAGGGACATGTCTACAAACGCATATCAGAAGCAGATGTTTAGAAAGAGGATTTCAAAAATTGAGAACAGAGTTATAGAGAAAGGTACGAATTCGAATCATTGCGAAAGGTTGCACTTTTCACAACTCCTATTTGGTCTTTCAGAATGACTAGGTGATCTTCGGTTTTTTCTTGACATGTTTTGAATGTTGATCGAGAAGTCCAAGAGAATGCATGGTAGTATACAGCTTCCTTCCCTGTGGCTGTCCATTACACATTCCAAAACTCTTGATCATCAAAAAATTTAAGAATCTCAGATTCTCAATCCTATACAATGGTTTGTTCATCTGTCCGTATTGTTGAGAACAACTGATTAATTTTTTAACTTTGTAAAACAAGCATGTTCAGTACCCTGTCAGCTTACTCATCCCGTGCTCTTTATTGAACAGGGGAGGCGAGTTTCAGTATGTCACGGGCACTAATCTGGATTCCATCGCCAGACCTCTGTTTATCGTCATTGCTTACGTAAATGAAACAGCTATAGACCAGTTTGAGTCGGTAAGTAGAGATGTTGCATTACATCATAATTTTTCAATGTCCTGGAGCACAGAGGAATGAAAAGCTATATCGCGAGGACGATAAAGACTGGCATATACACAGACAGAATAGAATTAACGAGTGATAGCAGGTGTAATTCGTCACTTAGCACATGTTTGTCTAATCACGTACCGCGACCAACTCCATGCCGTAATGCTGTGAGAAGTTTGTGAATAAACCTTCCCTATCACTCCCCTGTCCCGGCTGTCGAAAGTGAAATAGCAGCGCGTAAGTGGAGATCGTCTTTCATACCTATCGCTGTACGTGTCAGTGTCTGTCTGTCACGGATAGACTGTAGATGGTAGGAAAGAGGGCACGCGACTTTAAACATGTTCCGAGGGTGTTGATGTCTTTACAGAGTTTGCGGTGCACGTAATTCAAGAACGAAGAGCTTGCAAAATATGTTTTGACGGTTGCTGTTAACGTTCTGCAATTTCCCCAGTTTTGACCGTCCATTTTTGAGATTTAATTGTCGTTTACATGTTGGCAATCCGTGCGACCATGCGATGTCCAATGTTAAGGATTGTCACGTTGATGAAATTTCATTTTCCACCCGTCATTTCCTCTTTGCAAATGCATAAATATACGGATGCTGCATGTTTAATGTTTTATGACAAAGCCTTTACTGATAGGCCTATTGGAGATTGAAATTTGTTTTGCAGGACTTATTATGCGGATTCAGACTTTGGAGAAAATAGCCAATCAGCTTTCAGTATTCATAGCCAATCACATCCAGTTTGTGATGTTTCAGTTTCCCGCTAGAAGTAGATACTTTTCTCACGTTCTAGCATAGACAGTAGAAGCAACAGAAAAAGAGTTGTCTCGCTTCTACTATCTATAGTTTTAGGTGATACTGTTTACTACAGTTGAGTTCCCGTCAATAAACCGGCTGAACGCTGATTCGAGTGTAGATCCAGTTATTCATTTTGACCAAGAACCTTAACAAATTCCCCAAAGTTTTTTTTGTCGTGCGAACGTGGCGTTTCACTTACCGTTCTTATTTTGTCGGGTCCTTTGGCCGTATGGATACGCACGCGGTGCTGTATCCGGATCGTATAGTTTCAAACTGACTGAGAGGTGGTGTTACTAAATTACAAGAAAAAAGATGTCGACGTGTAAATTACAGTAATCCCTTGGCAAGGTATGCCCTCTTCGAAATACACGGTATTTACGCACGATTCTGAGGGAGATAGCCAAGTTAGCTAAATGCCATTGAACCGTATGCTTTGAAAGAAGTCTTCCCTAGGTATCATCAAACATAAATTTAATGCGCATAATTACACAAGTGTTGCTGAAGAAAAGTGAGAAAAGTGATCTAAATCTAACACGATTGGCACTATTTTGGGATAATTGGATTTTCATATTTTTCAAATTTCTCAAAAGTGTTACGTGCCGTATATAGCTGAATGTTTTAATATTGCAAATTACTCATAAAAACAAGTGTGAAATGTAAAAAGAAAAGCAGATCATCCAGATGAGATTACATTTGGAGATTAAATGGACATTACTTCATCATCCAATTATCCCAAATTAGTTCCAATCGTGTATTCTTAATATTTGTGAATTTTATTCTAATTTCAAGTTATCTATGAAAGCTTGTCTCACAGCTAAAATTTGTCAAAAATGACGATGCCCCCCCGTAAAAACACACCTTTCATCTATAAATTTCTCGCTCATTTCATAAGCAGTTCAGACAAGCAATAAAAGGCAATTGGAAACCAAGCCATGCGATTATCCCGTCGCACGTGTACTTTAATAATTCCCTAATCATTAACAAAATAACAATATTAAGTTTTGATCAACCTTTGCTCCTTTACTTCCACTTTCTAGGAATGCAGAGTAGAGAATTCAACGTTTATGGCATGCCCTTCGCCTGAAATCCTCATCTCTAGTTTGTTCAATGGCACCAGAAGCAGACGAAGTGTTGATGACAACGATAATGAATGTAACGAGATTACCACCACGCCATCAGGAGAGTCTGTGGATTTCAGAATCGGATTTGTACTCGACAATGTCCAGGAATGGCTACCCTCTGTTATCCAGAATCACCTGGACGCTAAATACACATCTATTACAGTAGCCAGAGATCCCGTGTATTACATGTTTGGTGGCTCGGGAAATGTTTTCTCGTATAATCCCGACGGAAATAACTATTTGGTGATCGAGGTAATTCATTCAATGGTTATATCTTCTCATATCATAATGCCACATTTATATAGTTTTCAAGTCATTCATAGCTTTACAAAGCTAAACAAACAGACAAAAGTTTAAACCCTTTCAAGTTTGAATTTTGACACAACCGTAATGTTTTCTAGGCGTGGCTAAGATTTACCAGGGTAGAAACAAACAGGAGGAGGAGCTGTAGGTAAGGAGAGGAGGTGTAAACTTTAGTGATTTATTCCATCAAAGCTTGTCAAGATGATGTCATACTCTAGGTGCAATTTTTTTAGCACATGAATTTTGATGTTCAACGCCATGTACGCCCTTATTTACTTTTTCAGAAAAATCACAAATACGCTTAATGTGTCTTGGTTTAAGGATTTTGAGAATTTTCATCTTATCTTGCCAATAATCCTTGCCAGGAATTCATTCCTTCATGATACTTATCTAACCTTTCATTGCATCTCAGGGTGAAAGACTAGACTGTGGCGCCTCAATTCAGGACATAACGATTGAAATAGGACTCGCCTTCTGCAGACCGATTATTTCCCTGTATCGCACACAACTGACATGTACACCGCCATCCAGCGAACCCCCTGAGAGAAGTGAATACTCCAGAAGCCATGGTTTTCCCCACGTTTTGGTGAGTATCTTAGATGGAACTCTCAACCGTACAATTACAGATTGCCTTCCATTTACCGATATTTTTTATTCAAAACGGCCGCTATGTTCAGTGCATGGCGAAAAAAATGATTTTCACAAAAACGACAAGGTGAAAAGTTTACTTACTCCACAAGCTGCAAAACGAGTCCAAACAAGCAACGTACAGTGCAAATATTTAAAAATCTGAGTCTTACTTTTTGATCTCAAGGCGCATTCTACAGTTTTTAAAAGCATGACTGGTGTATACGGTACATCTCAAGCACAGCCTTATCTTGCATCGAAGCGACTATGTTTACAGATCTTCACACATCCAATCGGTCGGACCAAAGGCTTGTCGCTGAAATGTAGACATAACGTTTGTCTGTTGGCTTTTTGAGTGACAAATATTTTGTAATTCAGGGGAAATTATGAACTTATATCACACTCAGGGTGATCTTAATAGGCCACAATAGTCACTCCAAATTCCGTACTTTTACTCCCAGACTGAAATTTTGTTGAAATGATTCGATGTCTGATTTCATTCGCGTAGGTTCGAGTTGGGGTCGGCGACAGCCGTTACCTAATTGGTTACATTGACTATGAAGACACCAAGTCACCGATCGAGGCCTGGGTCATCGCTATCGCCGTCTGTGTCATCGTTCTCGTACTCTTGGCAATAGCTGTCATTGTCTACTGCGTAGTACGCCGGATGAGACGGCTGTCGGATGGAGCAGGCGGCAAACAAGAAAAGTCTCGCCAGAACGAGTATGAAACCGCGCATCCGAGTTCTCCCGATGCCTACCAGAGCGTTTCCTTCGAAGGAGGTATAACTTACATGCATCTGAGCAAAGGTATATTTTTGTTTTTAGATACACTTTCCGATTTCATATATTCAGAACAGGACAAATGACATTGAAGTAACGTCACCATAAGAAAAATTTAGTCTCGTACAAGGTCATACCAAATCTGCATTTTGTGTGCATGTCTGTTTGTCGATGTTTGCAGCTCGCCTGACAAACTTGGTCTGTGGGAAATACAAGAGGATGTGGCATCGCTTTTTGTTGACTGTATCTACGAAGTTAAAGTTACGTTTTCTCGACACTCTTTTAGCGTGTTCCAAGGTATTGATCATGCATATAACTTCTTGAATAGAAAAATATCCAAAACACTGGAATTTTCATTCGTGGAATTTTCCATCCATAGCCTACCTGTTGAGTGTAATCACATGCAGGGCGTGTGTCAGCTACCTACGACAAAATATTGGCAATTTTTTATGATTTTGCTCCACGTTTTAAGCGGGCCATAAAATATGCAATCATTTGACATGATTGAGAAAACGACTCATATTTACAACAACAAATACGCTTTGACGATGAAAGTCACCGTCACCTTTTTCAAACTTTGCCAAATAAAATATTTTCCTAAAATGTCCTAAAATCGTGTGGATAAATATTTTCATGCATAAAACCCAAACCTCATCGGAATTAAGATTTGTAAAATCAGTCAATGTTCGAGTAAAAGTGTATTCGCGAGAAGTTATCTCCGTATATATATTATAGATAAGCAGTTCATCCCCATTGTCATGCATTACATTATTACTTTTTTCTACTTATGAATTTCAAGGCAGGGAAACGCTGATGGATAAGTTGGATGAAGGTACTCGTCTTCAAATACAGGAAATTTCTATCCAAAGCAGCAGACTTCAGCTAAGCAGCAGTGAGGTCCTCGGCAAAGGTAAATTTTGTCATTTTATTCATTTCCTAACACCGTGTTTTGTAGAATTATAGAAATAAGAATTAAGAGAACACCAGCTGTTGCAAAGACATTCTGTGATTGGTCATCACCTCCCAGTTGTGCTGTTCACGAGTTCACAACTAGGCTAGTCTTTGTTGACTGTACATATGATTTTTACTATGAATTCTGTCTTCTGTATGTTTTTCAGGACAATTTGGAAGAGTGTTACTCGGTGATTTGTTGGACAACGACGGTAAAAGGAGAAGTCAAGTCGCCGTGAAAACTTTAAAAAGTAATTATTTCTACTTCTGTTTTCCGAAAATAAACGACTCCAGGCTGGCAAATAAGCGTTGTGCATCAGACCATTTCCTTCAGATTATGCAGATAGCACTAAAATTCTGCTTTTTTGGTTTCCTGATAATGCTGCCCGTGTCGACTAAATTCAGTCGAATAAAACAAAAACGGTTCACAAAAATCATAAACAGAAGGGAGCTTGTAGAGAAAATCCCGACCCTGTAATTTGGTGCACCGGTCATTGGACATATTACAATTTCATGTAGGTATCCTGGTTGATTCTTAAGTCATAAGAAATGAAATCTCACACAAACTCCTAGCTTCTTTTATCATGTGAAAAAACGCCATGACAGCCATAGTGCATCTTGAAAGAATTTTTCTATGGCAAGCCCAGTGTTGCAAAATTCGTGAAAAACTATTTTTATGTTCATAAAAAACATTTTTGTGTTCATGAATTCCATGTTTATGTTCATAAAAAACATTTTTGTGTTCATGAATTCCATGTTTATGTTCATCAAAACCATTTTTGTTTTGTCTGCTTTTTGTTCATGTTCACAAATATTTTTAGTTTTCTTTGAAATCAATTCAGTGCCATTCAATATGCTTCCATTTCATGGACAATGAAGATAACACCATGTCTTTTTTAACAGAATACGCTGACATAGACGATGTGCGTAAGTTTCTGGAAGAGGGAATAATGATGAAGGATTTCAAACACCCCAACGTCTTAAGTCTGATCGGAGTTTGCATTGACGACGACGACTGTCCAATGATTGTACTTCCATACATGAAACATGGCGACCTGAAATCATTCATAGAAAAGCCAGAAAGGGTGAGTTGAAGCATGTAAAACCATGATTGATGGAGGAGTTCTTTCCTTTGTGGCAGTATACATAAATGGTGAATCTTCGGACTTCAGTCACCACATACTAATGTAATATCTTAGCGCTGACCCTCTCCCCCAGTCTAGCCATGTGTCTCCAGTCATTCAAATGCTAAGGTCAAAATGAGTGCATTCTCTCACATGTGACATCGGGTGCGATGATTTTTTTTCAACTTTTACATTTTTAGGAACTGACAGTAGGCAAGTTGGTTACATACTCGCTACACATTGCTCAAGGCATGGAATATTTATCGAAATTGAAATTCGTACACCGTGACCTAGCTGCTAGGAACTGCATGTAAGTATCTCTGAACCTTACTTGACCTGAAATTAAATTTGAAATACTCTGTCAGTAATAGATGAAATATATAAATATCCATTTTCCTGGTTGATATTTGAGACCCAGGGAACCATTATTTCATGGAGTCAATAAAGTGATACCGTAAGTTTAAAAAAATGTAGGATTTTGTGTATTTAACTTGCATTTACATATGATATTATTGGCATTAATTATATTAGGGTTGACGAATCGGAGACTGTGAAAGTGTCTGACTTCGGCTTATCGCGTGATATTTATGAAAGAGAATATTATGCCAGCGAAGACAAGAAGGCCAAGTTACCAATTCGATGGATGCCAGTAGAAAGTATTAAGAAAAGCATATTCAACGTGAAGACTGACGTGGTTAGTATACGTCGACTGTCGTTAATGTGCCTTCGAGTGAATATTTGAAGTTACATATCCCCATTTGTAATACATGTATAATATTCCTCGTGTGGTGGCGATGCTAGAATTTACAAAGATGATCAATATCGTGATACCATCTTCAAGGACTGAAGACTATCCAAGCCAATCAATGCAGGCCACACTGTTACCGTTAAAACTGTTGTGTATTTTACCATTGTCACACACAATAACATCCCTTTTTGTCTTGCAGTGGTCATACGGAGTACTGGTGTGGGAACTATTAACACGAGGAGAGCTACCCTACGCAAGCATTGATAACTGGGACATTCCTAGCTACTTGGAACGAGGAAGAAGACTGCCACAGCCTGCCTATGCACCGGATGATTTGTAAGTACACGGCTATTCTCTTGCTGTAGAGCTGAAATTTCTTATAGGTATTGCGTTTCCCTTGGCATGCTTTCGACCAATGACCTAATCAATCTTGATAAATACTATCCCAACATTCATCCATTCATTTATCTAGTCAGTCTGTAACTATCATTAATTAATTAATTAATTAATGAATGAATGAATGAATGAATTAATTAATTTATTAATTAATTAATTAATTAATTAATTAACTATCATTAATTAATTAATTAATTAATTAATTAATTCATTCATTCATTCATTCATGAGTGGGGACAATGGCTTCTACCAGTGTCCCCACTCATTTGGCACATGGTGTGACAACACTGTACAGCAATCGGAGTGATTTTATTTGGTTATCATGAGTAAAACTGCCTTACTACCGTACTTGAACTAGAAGTAACCCAGTCCAAATGATTGAGTTATTTCACTTTTAACAAGTCATCTTGATTAAACTTATGCAAGTCCTATTCCTACGTGATTCACGGTTGTTGGGGAAGAGGCTGAATGAAATCTTTCTGAAATAAAGTTGTGAAAACAACATGGAGTACTTGCAGCTGTTTTACGGGACTTCCATAAAAATTCTAATCGGCAAAGTTAAAAGCGGCGATGTAGAGGACCAGTCTGTTTATTTTGTCTTGCTTTATTTTCCTCAACTTTTGTTCTTTCAGGTATGAAGTGCTGCTGAGATGTTGGCACGAGAATCCAGCAGAAAGGCCGGAATTTGAATCGGTGGTTGGACAGCTAAGGAATATTTTAGAGCGAGGCGAGAAAGGAACGGCAGATAAAGACAACTACTACTTGCAACCGGTAGAAAGTCCGTATTACCTAAGCTTATCCGACTCTTCAAAATAGCTTATCGTTACGGCTTTGTTGTCGCTTTTTTGTCATAACACGATTAGAACTAATTTGGGATAATTGGATCTTAACATTTTTCAAATTTCTCAAAAGTGTTAGGTGCCATACAGCTGAATGTTACAATATATCAAATTACTCATAAAAACAAGTGTGTAATAAAAAAGAAAAACAGATGAGCTTACATTTGCAGATTAAAATGACTTTATTTCACCATCCAATTATCCCAAAGTAGTTCCAATCGTGTTTCATTTAATAAGCCCGATGATCTGATAGCGAAGTTAATTTGTTTAATGTGCGTCCCTCTGTTAATTGGAACGTTCAAAGAACATAACTGGATTGGTATGACTTGACTAAAATCCTCTCTTCGAGAATATCGTAAGAAGATAAAATTAGAAACCAACAAATTAGCAACGACTATAGTAACGTCAGCACTATATATAGATGAAAGGTGCGGAAATGACCATTATGAATCGAGCTTTGTATCATATTTCCGAGGAAAACATTGCACAGGTGTCATTTCAGCATGTGTACGCACGCACATTTCCAGAGTTTATTATTTCGTCGATTTTCAATTTATACAATGTAGTCTTTAATAGTAGTTATTTTTTTCAGCTCCGCTGTCAATGACGTAGAGCTCATCAGATAGGTGTACTGGTCGACTATGTCTGTCATCTTGTGTCTGGCGACGAAAGTTGCTTTTCAAAAGTTTTCCGATCAATTTCCACATTTGCACTCAAAAAACCGTTTTCTCCTAGACGGAATTTGGATGAATGCTTCAACACTTGACTGCATTCCTAGATGTTTCAACTATGACGATATTTGGATATGTAATTTTTAGGGGGCACTTTTCTGTTATTTGCTTTAAAGTTGTAAGTCTTACAACTTATAACTCTGGTTAAAAAAATCACTCGTCTGATATTTGACTTGAAGTTGCTAAACACTGATCCATTTCCCCCAAAATTATATTGCTTTACATTACACGTATTTTCAAATGGTTATTATTGACCGTGTTATGTTAGTATAAACAAATGAGAGAATATGGTAATTTTGATTGTACATGTAGGTTTATCGTACACATCACAGAGCTATGTCAACTACTATTTTCTATTGCTTGTCATAAAATTTACGATATTTTGTCAACCATTAACTTGCCCTTTTGAAGACCATTTACTGACGTAATCTATAGAATTCTTATATTTTTTAAAGGGCCTCATATCCAGTGAAATGAGTTGTTTTGCAACACTTGCCAAAATGTCACTTGGTCCAAAATAACTCAAGTACTATTTTGTTAAAATTTTCTTAGTTTTTTATTGCATTAATGGAATTTGAGACACATGCTTCAAGGATAAGATTTGTAAGTTTCTTTTTTAGTGTAGGGTTGTTGTAATGCAATCCCTTACAATCGCTCTATGCATGATGGACTCTAGGTTAATGTCAAAATGACAAGGTGATTTAAAGGTATACAGTCACCTGTAATCTAAATATGCCCAAATATGGTCAAAGGGGCGTTCCTTAGTATTCAAAATGCCCATGTGAGGGCGTTGTTTTTAAAAAGCGGCCACCCGCTTAAAATCTGTGATTGGTTAGATTTTCTCTTTCCATGGTAACTGTTGCAAAATTGGAACAGGTGACAGTATACTTTTAAGGTGACGATTTTGTCACAGCGCGCTAGAGTCCTCTCTATATTATGGCACTGAGGTTGTTTTATGTATTGCAAATTTAAGTCAAAGACAAAACTGCCTATAGATATTTTATCATGACTTAAAGACCTTTTTTACTGATGACGTTTTTTAAATATATTTTCATCTTCCCAGCTGGCTTCACATTTTGACCTTTCCAGATTTATATACTTGGATAGTACTTGAGTGATTTTAATTTTCACAATTAAATATTCACAAGGTTTTTATATCAATATTGATTTAATAATTGTTTTGGTGGCTTGTCATATGTAAAGAGTCACTTTTACTAACATTTTGACTTTTCGAAGAATGCTCTCATGAAATTGTAATTTGTCAAATGTTATCGAAATTCTATGCATATATACGTTATTCAGTACATGAAAGGTGTTTCCCTGGATAGCATTAAACATTATGCTTTTGCGAAATGTGTTGCGTTTCCGATCCGAGTTCTCATCACAAGAGGTTAAATTTGATCCCCTTGAAGCACGTCATGCTTATGGTGAATTGTTCGCTAATGACTTAATGGAAGAGTTTTGTTGCAATTCCAGTCCTTGTTTTTGTTAACAACCTGACAAATAATAAGTTGTGCATGAGATAGTGTTCAAAAGTACCGGTGCCCACATTATCCAAGAAAGGTACTGCATAATTTTAATGTAACAGTTGTACAAAGGCTACTTACAAGTCACTCTAGTTAACGGTTTGTAAAAAATATTTGTACATGAATAACTTTACCGATTTACGAATAATCTTTGGCAAGATCGTCGAGAATATCAAATTAAATGGACCTTTCACAATGCAACATCGTACTTGGACTTGTTTAACTTCCAAATTTAAAGCGTTTCGCAAAATGCGTACTATGTAAAATATCCATGCTGGAAGATAAGTTGTGTAATTGCACCAGAAGCATCAGAAATATACTGCAGGCAAACTCGACCCATGGAGGTTTAGAACAGTTTATCTAATAATATAGCTAAAAGCTGTCAAGTACTTTCCTGTCTTGAACTTATGCCTTGGAAATAACCCTTTCAACCGATGGAACTGTGTTAGTATCTATAAAAATTACAACAGCTACTGCGTTCTGAACTCTAATTGTCAAGTTTCTTGCTCGATCATGATAAGTGATATCTACTTACGCTTGATAATAAAACATTATTATGGGTATCAAATCAAATCAAATTAAAACTTTTCTGTATTTTTGTATGCATGTGCGTCTACATGCTTACCATTGACCTGTGTTTTTGTCTCTGTCTATTAGGTTCAACAATATTGTCCTGTAATGTCAGCTCTCACTTTATAATATTTCATAGCGATAACATGTTATCTAATAGGTACATTGACTAGTGTCTGGCTTTCTCCATGAATTTTATGTTGCTAAGAGTTTGTTTGTCTTTCTGTGTGTCTGACAGGTGTATGTATGTATGTATGTATGTATGTATGTATGTATGTATGTATGTATGTATGTATGTTGTATGTATGTATGTATGACGTACAGTGCTCTTTTTAAAAATGATTACATGTCAATTCGTAAATTTATTTGTAAATAATAACAATGCTTTCCACACAAACACATATTGACAAGACGCATATCAGCATACATAAAGGAGTGGACACTATGGTTGCTACACCGAACAAAAATACCGAGAAAAGCTTATAGTTTCCCAAGGACTAAACTAGATACGAAAGTAACCAGCGCCCTCCGCGAATATATGAGCGACGGTTTCTCATACCACGTTTAAAATGCATATAGGAGAATAGGAAATTGAAGCGAGAGTAATGTCTGTGGCTGGATCTTATCATGGGTTTCTAGCATTATAAAGCTGTGTGTAATCATAGACTCTCAGGTTTATGGTGGATTGCTATTTCTTCATGTTCTTTGAGAATGTGTGATGGTTTCCAAGGCATCCAGAGAGCGTGGAATGTTCATATTGCTCTCAATTTCTGAAAGAGTGGAGAGCATTGCTGTAGTTGCATGACCTACTTCGGTTCAGGTCAAATTCGATAGCCGTGAGCTGTGCAATCAATTTGTGCTGTTGCTTTACAAGTTGGTCAACTTTCTACACACTTTTGTCCTATAATGTGACAACGTTTCTCACGAGCGACTACTGATAGCGAACGGTACCAGTACCACAGACAAACATTGACAGACTTGTAACGGGTATTGTTTAAGGCGTGAAGGGGTTACGTAACCCATCCATGTTCGCCTCGCCTCAGGTTGCTCTCGCCTCTCTTTCCCGAAGAGTGCCGACTATGCATCATTCGGTAATTTTCGGATTTTCGCCAATTGTTAAGCGAAAGTATGTTCGGCAAAGTTTGTGTTGTTGTTGTCGTGTGGTGCTGAGCGGAATTGGCGTGCTGGCGAAAAGGGGAGTGAGTTTTACTGTTTTAAAATTTCCTCTCATATTTTTATGAATATATAATGAGTGTGTTTGAACCAAATTTGAAAGTCTTTTATCGATACTGTCTGGTTTTACTCAATGGTTTACGGTCAGTCATACCGTCTTTTACACGTACGTCAAGGAAGGACATGTTTATGAAACTGCTGGCGTGTTATGTTTTGATTGGCGTGAAGCACTGTTCCTAGCCTGAGAGCTCACAAAGTAACTATGGTTGCTCAACAAAAACACGTTTTTAACAACTTACAATGTGGGAAAATATATTGTTGGAGAGTCTATTTGATTACGGAGCTGAATTTGGCTTATAAACAAAGTATCGACCGAGAAAACGTGTTTTTGTTGAGATCCGGACTTTAGAATGTGACGTCATAGGTCAACGGTTTAACATCCATGATGGCAGATTTTTCCAAGGCACTCGCTCGCTGAAACACGAAAAAGTAACTAAACGGAGGGGAAAATGGGCATCAACGTAGGTATCCTTCTATATGTAGGCGCTCGATGCACTCCGACTCCGGATTATGTTTTTTTTTTGTTTTTCTGGAGAATTGCAAGAAAAACGCTCACTTTCTCGCCGCGTTTTTGAAAATGCGCACGACTGTGCTCTTTTCACAGTGTCTGAACCGTAGCCCCCACTCCCCCAACACAACCAGCAAAGGGAGTGGTAGGGCTACGGATCCGCAAGCAAGGTGTGTGTGTGTGTGTGTGGGGGGGGGGGGGTTCTGCCCGGCTGTTTATGTAATCACATTACAAAATTATCCTCTTGGCAAATTAGCCGATGATACGTCGTCGGACTATTAACTATACAGTTTCCCGCACGAAGTTTATAGAAGTGCTAACTGGATTAGCTGATAAACAAAGCCTGGTTCTAAGAGCTTGTAGATCGATTACGCTCATTTCTCGTGTAGGGAAATATGTTCAGCGTTTGATATGCAGAGGTTTGCAAATAATTTTTGAGTCACTAGTTCAGGGACTTATAGTATAAAAAATCATTAGCTCGACCTGAGGTTGACATACCAATGGCTTGTTAAATTTTGTGAAGTTCATGCTTTTGTGCGTGCTCTCCGACTGCAAAATGTAAGGGAAAAATTGCGTTGGGCATGAAGATGTTGAAACTTGTGAACCAAAAAACATAGCCAAGTAATACTCATTTCTATGCCTGACAGTTCTTGCGTGCTTACTACTTGCGTGCTTACTACTTTTGTCTTCCCCTCCTGTCTCAATATTGTGAATATCTTGTTGACCTCAATGACCCTACGAATATTTGCCGGTACGGTCGTGATATTGCCCCTCGGCTACGCCTCGAGACCATATCACGACCTACCTCCAGATAAAAACGCAGACATAACTACTAAGTGCAATATTCAGACATGTTTATTTAATTTCATTCAAATCTCTATTTATGAATATTGAAAATACAATTGTTGTAAACCACACCAGATTTGACATTGCTGGACATTGCACAGTCTTTGACGTCGGCATTTTGAGTTTTAATTGGTGTTGTGTGATTGCTTTTGGTTGCAGCTGCACCATTGAAGATGTCACTCGCTCTCTTCTGTTGTTCCAGACTCGAACGTTTGTAATTACGAACTCCTTGAAAAGTAAATAGTAAATCAGTAATGAGCAAAATTAACTTTTTATCAGTCTTCGACCCCTTCCTACTAGAGATCGCAATTTTTGACAATTATTCCTGACATAATATGAAAGTTAGCCTTTGTTTTGATATTAATTTAGTAGGAAGATAGGTTTTTCGAAAATGTTGATAAAGTATCTTGCACCTTTAAAATTGGCAATTTTTTATAAAGAAATCGATGATGATCATCATCATCGGTAAAATAGTGAAATATTAATCTCTCTGATCGAATTTCTACATTTGACAATTGACCCTCCATATTTAGCGATTAAGAAGTCCATATACTTCTGAAAAATGTTTAAAATAAAGAGAATACTCGCCTTCCACCGAACGATGTCCTGTGCGTTCCATATTCAACTGTTCATCAACTCCGTTTTGGTAGAAGCTTGTTGCAGCTCTAGCTGTCAGGCTGTGGTTTGTAAAGTGGCCATCAATTCCAGCTGCTCTAAATCTTGTACCACAAGTTGCAGGGTGTTGTGACTCACAGGCTGTTTACTGAACCACACATTTGATGATTCTTCGTATTTGCACAGGGGTTGCAGGTAGAATCCATTCTTTTTCCCATAAGGTGGGCAGAGCGAAACATTTTATATAACCGGACATGACATCTCACTATTTGCATAATGTTTCACTTCCTTGCGACGCTCTTTCACGTGTGTCAGTACGTATAGATTGCTCTTTGACACGTCTTCGACGTATAGCAGATACGGCGTGTCGCCATCAGGTTCATGCAAAGTAACCGGAAGTTGGCCAAAGTGAAGCGCGCCGTGTTCCTGTCCACTTCTGGGGCAAAATTTTTCCCATTCAAGAATACAATTGTGCGAACAAGGACTTTGGTGAATGGTCTCCTAGTTGTTTCATTTTTCATAGTATATCGATTTGCTCAGTAGATATTGTCTTCTCATCCCGTGTGTTTGTTTCAATACCAATGCTAGAGTGTTTTCATCTCTGCATCAAGAACCTGACGGAAACCGACGAATTCTTTGTCGGCAAGAAAGTCTATCGGGGTATGTCTTTTGAAACAACAATGAGAGTAAATTTTTTGGTGAGTACGGGTGCGAGTCGACTTTCTCACCTCCACAATGAACTCGCTCATCCAATAATACAAATCGTCAGATGTGCTGTTTATGAGATTTCAAGTAACTCTTCATCACAGATATCAGAAAAATTACGGATACACCTCCTGTGCCATGCTGCCACTATGACACATTAGTCAAAAAGACAAATCTGCCTCGTGGCCGTGCATTTATAGTAGTCCACATGCCACTGTACACGTGTAAAACATGCACAGCCAATAAAATTGGAAGAAACATTGCGCATTAGCTCTCATTGCGGTGCAATAATTGGTTGAGTTCGGTAATATATACACCCCAGCTGCAAAAACTTGAATATTCAATACTTCTGCAAGAAGGATCATACCATTTTGACAGTTAGGCTGATATCAACCGATTCGGGTCTACACAAAGATTTTCCAACACTGTTTAGATGTAGAGGGGCTTGCACCACTCACTCGTTGTTTATGTCAAATATCGTATGACTACCGCCTCGGTATTCATACTCCCCCCCCCTCTCTCTCTCTCTCTCTCTCTCCTCTCTCTCTCTCTCCTCTCTCTCTCTCTCTTCTCTCTATATATATATATATATTATATATAACCGTAATATAACCGTACTCTCTGTGCCCAAGTTCAGAGGTTGCCATAAAGCCATTATGGTGATAACCGGGAGGGCACATTGTATACATTTTGTGTATATATATATATATATATATATATAATATATATATATATATATATATATATATATATATATATATATATATATATATATTAATATATATTTATATATATATATATATATATATATATATATATATATATATATATATATATATATATATATATATATATATATATATATACATATTGCCCCTGTTCAATAATAGGAGAGTCGGTTTGATATTATATCCGCCAAGGCCAGTCGCGATAACTCGAATCGTATGGCGATGGACGTTCGTTTTGTCTCTTGACACGGGCGATTTTACAAAGTCACAGCACGGTCTAAATGACCGTCGATGAATTTCACTGCCATATCTTTCTATTTTGATCTTTGAAAGGATGTGTTGTTTTTGCATGCTGCAAAGGCATACTAAGACGGCAGAATTCTAAAACCAAAAATCATAACATTTTCATTCATAGTTTTCTAGCTCCTTTTTCGAGATCAAATTCAAGCTGTAAATTCTCTTATATAATAACTACTTGTCTTTTTACTCCAAAAATTACACTTTGATACTGAAACTGGGTAGAGCATTTTATGTCATCTAGGCTGGCTTGGAAATCGTCCCTGAGTTAGTTTCTCTTTTCGATGTCAATTGATTTTTTATACTAGTCTAATTTACACTGGTCCACTACAACTACATCCTATATGACTTCAAAAAGACGGAAATTAAAGACTCGGCAACTCCGATTGCAGCCATCTCCAAAAAGTGAACTACCGTAAATTCACGTGTTCAATAGTTATTACATTACGTCAACAACTTTAAACGACAGTCAGTAACAAGAAAACCAGCAGGATTTGTAAATATTCCGACGTCCCCTATTTTTTACAAAAGACGAAAAGACTTAACACAAATTTTACAAACCGTTGTGAGTTGCGGAATAGATTTCAAGATTTCACATTTGGCGAATTTAAAAGAATGTACCGTAGATACGAAACAATCGGATGGCTCCGGTTTAGCATGGACCTGACTCTTTAGCTCCATTGGTTTAGGGGTGTGTTGCTCTCATTCTTGTTTGTTGTGTAATCGGTGTGCTTTTACATGGACAAGGAGAGAAATTTTGCCTCAGTTTGGTTCGTGTGATCGTGGAGCCAGAAAAGGATTTTAGCTCCATGTTGCGATTTGCTACAATTGCGGATCAGTCGACCGAACTCGTACACTGCAGGTTCATTTGTTGTATACTTAGCATTTTGTCCAGCATTTTAAATTGGATATGTGGTGTGATCGACGGAAAGTTTGGGGTTTTTGTGCGTGTCAGCACTACTTTGCTAAAGCGAATCAGAAATAGACAAGGTGCTGATAAGAAGATCGCTCAACCTTCCGCCGACCCAGCTTATGAGACTGCAGTTGTGAACAACAAATGATTTGGCCCATGATTGTTTCACTCGACGTTTGTTACTGATACTTGTCTTCTTTTGTCACCAAAGTAAATAGGCACTCACGCGAATGACAGCTTGTCACTAGTATTTGCCTGTTTGCATCAAAACTGAACATGGCAAAATGCTTATCAAATAAGCTGGTTACCCATGTTTTTTACAGATTGAATGGGTTTCAGGAAATTATTACCACCGGTGAAATTTTTTTCCGGTCGACAAATTCGTCATTCGGTAGTTCAATGCTGTACCACGGTCCCTCTATGGGCACCGTGGCTGTATGTTACAATTAAAAATCTCAAACAAATCATATTTGGGTGTTATGTCCGAGTGGCCGCGATTGCAAGCGGAGAGATCTGTGACACTTCGCAACGTGGCCACAGGCCACTAGATGGACGACGCATAAGTAGACATAGTGTGCCTGAAATATATAGTATTGAACTCCGTGACAGGCAGGTAAGGTAAGGCTGTTCGGTGCATTAATCTGCGTTTATAAAATAAATAGAAATGGCATCACCGATCATAAGACACGCGCTATTGTAGAACATTTTAGTTTTAAACAGAAGCCTATGGAGATCATTTTCTTTCAGTGTAGACTAACTTTAATAGCAAACTTGCGAAATCAAAATCTGAAGAGTAACGTCAACACTTGTGGTTTTATTCTTCTTTTATTAAAGGTAAGTCGAATTCCAGGAAAGTATCTCTACATTTTCGATATCTGTGCAGCGCCAATGTCCAAACCATATCCGAAAGATCACAATCAGTTCCCGACTGCGTAATCCCCTCTCCCTCTCGCAAAGTCTAGCCCCCTCTATGCTTTATTTTGTCGACATTTAGGAGGCCTGCATGTATTTAAAAGTTCACGGTCACCGCTCAGTGTTGGCGTCAATTTCGGGTATCGTGTGTGGTCTCTGTCGCCGCACCAAAATTATACCATGTTCAATAGCAAACTCAAAACGAGAACATCGCTGGTAATATTTCATCCTTTGTCTCCAAAAGCCAGTTAAATTCTTGAATGGAGAAATGTCACAGCTTTGAGCAAGTTGTCACCATCGAACGTTTTTGCTTCCGAATGGACGTATTTGAATGTAACTTCCTGCGCAAAATATTGAATGGCAAAATGAATTTCTCTGTTGAGAAAGTTTACGTCTGCTGCCAAATTTGTCAGTCGTACGTCATCGACGTACATGTAAGAAAAATTGTTCTCTACTCATGGGTTGCTTTTTTAACGTCATGATACAAAACACGAAAAGATTTATGAAAAAGACGTAAGTGAAACAGGTCATGATCTGCCCTGCTGCAAGTACACGGTCATTATCACACATATAGTCCGATATTACCCAGTAATACATTCAACCATTCGCTTATACACAGCGCTGCGCCGCAGCCTATTATACTTTCTTGGAGGTCGTATCGCGGTTTTACAAATGTAGGAGTGAACCGGGATGAGTGACTTTGATTGTATTAAAATTTTTATTAGATCTAGGTGGAAGCCACACCCTCACTATCACTCGCTCTTTGAAAGTGAGGGCCTTCACTTCAAGCCCTCACATTTGCTCGCACTTCGATTGTGAGAGCCCTCACTTTGGCCCCGCAATTTTCTGTCGATTTCCGGTACCCTCATACCTCTCCATGTTGTATTTGTAAAGATTCAAATGTGTATATGCACCATTTACGCTATTTATCATGTACTTGTATGGAAGATGCCAACAGATTTACATGCTGTGAATAGTGAAGTTTTACCTTTTAAAAGTTATTTAAGTTAATTAATCCTTAAGTTATTCAATTTCGTTCAGTCATTAAGTTATTAAAGTTAATTCAGTCGGTAAACCCGTAATTGAAATGGTCCGGCGGTCTGCTCATCTCTGTTGGCGCAAGGTTCGATAAGTTTTGCCTAAGCATCTTTAATGTATATAGCAAGTTTCATCAATTTTGGTCTAGTCACTTCAGATATATATCCCTAATTAGCAAAGTTCATTAAATATGTAAATTAGGAATTGGCTGAAGTAAAAATGCTTAATGATTTTCAATAACGTTGTATCATAATATCTCCAATACATGTAGCAAGTTTTGTCAACTTTGGTCAAGTCAATTCAGATATATATCCCTAATTAGGAAAGTTCTTTAAATATGCAAATTGGGAATCGGCTGAAGAGAAAATGCTAAATGACTTTCAATAATATTGTATCATAGTATCTTCAATACATGTAGCAAGTTTGGTCAATTTTGATCGTGTCAAATCAGATATATATCCCTAATTAGAAAAGTTCATTAAATATGCAAATTTGCAACTATCTTTCATGTCACCCCTTAATGGTTCCCACTGCTGATATATCTTGGTGTGATCAATATTTGTAGCAAATCTCATCAAATTGTGTGTAGTTGTTTTTTTTTTATCTTTTATTAAAATATATGCTTCAAAAAAACAAAACGTTTGCATTAACATCAAGTTCGTATTCAAATAGCAAGTTAATTACATTTATAATAGGACTGTATGAATTTCATTGGATATTTGTACATTTCAGAGTAAAGACTGTATTTAGTTCTACAAGTGAGCTCATATTTTAGTAGTCCACCAATTGCAATATTTTTTCTCCATTTGCCAATACTTGTGAATAGTCCATTTTCCGATCAGTATAAGAAAATTAACAAAGTTTTCATCTTCTTGAGAAAAATTATTCATACAACAATAAAGTACAATGTGTTTTCTTTTATGTACATTTGCGTTTTCAAAAGTTTACTAAGAATACATTCTATATTATTCCAGACAACTTTAGCAATTTGACATCGTAAAAATCTGTGTTCGAGGGTATCTACCTCCTTACACACTTTACAGTCCATTGACGTTCTCTTGTTCCAAAAGTAGAGAAATTTATTACATGGAATAATCCGTGACAGAAATTTCCGACTAAATTCTATCTATTTCAACTCTTTTGTCAGTGATTTTGTTAGACTCTAACATTTATTGAGTTTAATATCCTCAAGTGAAATCTGTATTCTGTGACACCATTTTTTGAGAGAGTTTGAAAGACAGCTGTGGTCTATGGTTAAAATTGTGTACATATGTTTACATGTAAGTTTCTGTAAGGGAACTCTGTCGCTTTTGCTTAAAACAAAAAGGTTATTACATCCATTGTCTACAAAGAAGATATTCAAAAACTTTGACCATTTTACAGAAGCGTTTTCATTTGGTTGAATACAACGCTTTGTTAAAAGCCATGATTTCAAAACTTGCTTGTAAAAGGCTGGTAAGCTCTCAGCGTGATCTGCAAAGTTTTGTGACATATGACATTGATGGAATAACGTAGTCGTATTCGATAGCGATACATAATACAAGTGAATGTACGACCAGCTTTCATCTTTCGCACCAATAATACGTTTCACCCAAATAATCTTAAGTGCATCCACCTGTGCTTTGAAGCCGGGTATTTGACACCTCCTACGTTGTAGCATTGTTTTGCAACTCTGTTGTTAATTGGCCACCTTTTCCTGGATTTCCACACAAAATTGAAAACCAGGTTTTGCACTGCGTCTAATACATCCTCAGGTATAGCAATACAAGAGGCTAAATAAAGTACTTGTGACAAGGCTAACGACTTTGTAATAAGAATTCTACCATACAATGTTAAATTTCTGGATTTAAAGGCATTAAAAACAGATTCTAATTTAGCAACTTTACTGTCCCAATTCAGCCGCTTGCACTTCGCTTCATCATATCCGAAATAGACAACGAGTGTTTTGACAGCTTCTGTTGTCCACTTGAAGTCGCTGATGTTTTCCTTTTAGCCTTGGCAGGTTCCCAGCCACACAGCTTCAGTTTTGCTCTTATTCATCTTCAAACCACTACATTTGCTAAAACTTTCCATTACTTGTAGACTTAAGTAGATTGAGTGCAAGTCTTGAAGAAACAACGTTGTGTCATCAGCATAGAGTAGTATCTTTATTTCCTTCTCTGGTATATGAGCTGATCTTTTAAATTGGATACGGATGCCTCTGATGTCGCTTGTTTGCCTTATTTTACATGCTAGAGGTTCTATCACAAGGAGAAACAGAAGAGCGGATATCGGGCAACCTTGCCGCACACCGCGCTGTAAATCGAAGAAAGCACTACAATGCTCTTTGTAAATTATACAGCTCTGTACAGACGCATAGAGCGTATTCACCCATTGTCTAAAAGAAACGCCGAGATTTACATATTCCAAAACTTGTTGCATATATTTCCAGTTCACAGTATCAAAAGCTTTTTCGTAGTCGACAAAAAAAAAAAAAAAAAGTTTTTAAATTTTGCCTAAGCTTATACTGCGACCGTTTTGTTAAAGCAGCATTCGATGGATATTCATACGTTTATCACACATGAAAACGTGTTGAAATTTTTTTTCCATTAGTGCTTTGCGTGGATATTTCCCAGAGCTGTCTGCATGATGCTTTTAACCTTATCGGAAATAAACATCATGTTTATGCGCGTTCCTTTATACCAGCGGTCAAGGTTTAAATTATTAACGTTCATTCATTTCAAATTAAATATTTGTTATTGTCCGTTGCTTTAAACTACATACTTGAGCAAGCATATGACAAACAATCTCCGTTTCTTTGTCATATATTTTCTGAGTATTCCCCATTTTACTTACCAATGAAAGCTGCCTAAATTTTAGATTTCTTGTTTATTATTCATAATGTGAAGACCCACAATATAGTTGTCAACAATCACAGATGTGATATGCTTATATTATCTTATGTTTACACCACAAATTACTTTGCGATGTCAAACTTAAGTGGGAAGAAACAAGCTGACAAACTGAATAAAAAGTTACATACACCAAAAGTTACCACATATACTGGCCACAATTACACCCTTCGGCCCTATATGCATGCACAACACTAGGCAAAATAAAATCGGTTAAATACTCCGGCTATTTCTCAGTCTAACACTGGGGAAATTTTTATAATCGACCAACTTCGTGCTTATTTATAACCGATTTTCTGTAGAGGCATACCCGGCCAAATCACCGAATCTCAGATGCGGCCCATGTTGGACATACCTCGGGCGATTGTAGAATATTTCCACTTCTAACAGTTGTGGGGCGTTGAAAACCACAGAATGGGCTTATCTACGTCTATTCTACATACCCCTGGCAAATAATTCAAGAAATTGAAAGATTCAGTACAGGTCCGACGTGGCTAAATACGGATGTCGGGGTGATCGGGTCTAACCTTGATCTTCGACTTGCATCGGAGATTTATCAATTTTGAAGACCATTATCCCGGTAATACGTCACAAGAGTTTGGTTCTCCTAATGTAACGGGAAGGACACAATTTTACTACCACTGCTTACCCGCCCGCAGCTATTAAAAATGTGTGATTACGGGGCAGTGGTCACTTCGCAGTTCGTCGACGCACCTCCTCCGCAGGGCATTCTGCGATGCCCGTAGTCTGCAACTTTACCCAGTATGGGTCACAGGACTAAACCCTTGCCTCTCCCCAGCACAACCTTGGCAAGCCAAGGGAGCGCTGCCGGGCGCCTACGCGCCTCTTGGGCAGAATATCCAGCGATGACCGTCCTCTGCAACTTTACCCATATGTCTGTCAACCGACGACAAAGTTTTGACTCTTGCCTCTCCCCGACACAGTCTGGCAAGCGAACGGTGCACGGCTGGGTGTCTACGCACCTCTCCAGCCGACCACCCCGCGATGTCCGCACTCAGCAAGCTTGATCCTCATCTAAGTTCCCGAAAAAAAAAGTTTTCACCATAGCCTCTCCCCGACACAGTCTGGCAAGCGAACGGTGCACGGCTGGGTGTCTACGCACCTCTCCAGCCGACCACCCCGCGATGTCCGCACTCAGCAAGCTTGATCCTCATCTCAGTTCCCGAAAAAAAGTTTTCACCATAGCCTCCCCGACACAGTCTGGCAAGCGAACGGTGCACGGCGGGGTGTCTACGCACCTCTCCAGCCGACCACCCCGCGATGTCCGCACTCAGCAAGCTTGATCCTCATCTCAGTTCCCGGAAAAAAAAAAGTTTTCACCATAGCCTCTCCCCGACACAGTCTGGCAAGCGAACGGTGCACGGCGGGGTGTCTACGCACCTCTCCAGCCGACCACCCCGCGATGTCCGCACTCAGCAAGCTTGATCCTCATCTCAGATGCCAAAAAAAAGTTTTCACCACAGCCTTTTCCCGACAAGATCCGGTCGGGCCAGGGCCGAACTTGCCCGTCCGCTGCGGGCAAGCCGGCGGGTCGTGGAGGCTAACTTTCAATATCATCGCAGCGAAGAGACTGCTCTGCTAAGTATGACACCCCGATCCACACCTAAGTCATCTGCAAGTGTTTAGGCGCCTCCTACACGGAGGGTACTTGTTCCGCCAAGAGGCCGGCGCTCCTCATCTCGGCGCCGGCCGGGTTCGGATGGGAGGACCCGGGCGGTCGCTGGCCTTATTTGGCACCTCCCCAAGAGCGGCACCATCGGGTCGTCGCGCACCAGGTGGGTTTCCTTTCCGACTTAGAGGCGTTCAAAGTCGTAAGCCCCCAGAGGGTAAACCTCGCACACCATCGGCCTATCGGCCAAGCGCGCAGGACCAAGTGTCTGAATCTGCGGTTCCTCTCGTACTGAGCAGAATTACTGTAGCAACGACGGTCTCATCAGTAAGGGTAAAACTAACCTGTCTAACGACGGTCTAAACCCAGCTCACGTTCCCTGTTAGTGGGCGGACAATCCAACGCTTAGCGAATTCTGCTTCGCCGCAGCGTCGTGCACCAGGCGGGTAGCCTCGCACCATTGGCCTATCGGCGTGCCTATCGGCCAAGCCCGTAGGACCAAGTGTCTGAATCTGCGGTTCACCACGTACTGAGCAGAATTACTGTAGCAACGACGGTCTCATCAGTAGGGTAAAACTAACCTGTCTCATGACGGTCTAAACCCAGCTCACGTTCCCTGTTAGTGGGCGGACAATCCAACGCTTGGCGAATTCTGATTCGCAAATGATAGGAAGAGCCGACATTGAAGGATCAAAAAGCGACGTCGCTGTGAACGCTTGGCCGCCACAAGCCAGTTAATTATCGCTGTGATAACTTTTCTGACACCGCTAGGCTTGAAAGCCTCATTGCAGTCTCAGATAGGCCGCGCTTTTCAGGGTCTTTATGTGATTTTTCGTCACTACCTCCCCGTGTCGGAAATGGTAATTTGCGCGCCTGCTACCTTCCTTGGATGTGGTATCCGTTTCTCGGACTCCCTCTCCGGAATCGAACTCTGATTCCCCGTTACTCTTTACAACATTGGCAGGCGTACAACCTACCATCGAAAGATGATAGGCAGACACTTGAATGAGTCGTCGCCGGCGCCGAGGCCGTGCGATCCTCCAGGTTATCCAAAATTCGCCAGTGGGACCGGGACGCGAGACCCTGATAGGTCTTGGACCTAATAACCAGGTAAACCAAGAGCACACGCCGGGAGGGCTGTGCTTTCGGGCCGAGAGCAAGGCGTACCCAGCTGCCAGTCGAGGGGACCTCACGCACCGTTTACTTTGATCGCCGAGGGTCCGAGCACCGTCGTCCCAAGTGTCACAGCGAGCAGCGCTGCCCAACCCGTCATTTCCGAAATGCCTTGGAGAGCGCCTTGGACTCTGTGTCGAGACGTCGGCATGGGAAGAACGCACTGGGACGGTGAGCGGGAAGGTAAGCGGACCAACCCGCGCCATCTGCCGATCGCCCTCCAAGATACTGCTGTCTTGCCACCAGAGCAGCGAACGGCCCGGTGGCCGGTAGCGGCGCGCACGACCACGCCAGGCAAAGACTAGTCCGTACCGTCAAACAAAACAGAGAATAGCATGAAGCTGCCTCTGTAGCTGCAGATCGCCACTCTCTCGCAATTTCCCCAGAGGGAACATGATTATTTGCCGACAAAAGCCATTTGTCAGCCCCGTCAAGTAGTAAAACAGAGTACAGCATGAAGCTGCCTCTGCAGGTGCAAGGGATCGCCACTCTCTCGCAGTTTGCCCAGAGAGAACATCATTATATGCCGACAAAAGGCATTTGCTGGCCCGTCAAGTAAAACAACGTCATTATTTGAGCGGGAAGGTAGGCGGACCAACCGGCGCCATCTGCCGATCGCCCTCCAAGATACTGCTGTCTTGCCACCAGAGCAGCGAACGGCCCGGTGGCCGGTAGCGGCGCGCACGACCACGCCAGGCAAAGACTAGTCCGTACCGTCAAACAAAACAGAGAATAGCATGAAGCTGCCTCTGTAGCTGCAGATCGCCACTCTCTCGCAATTTCCCCAGAGGGAACATGATTATTTGCCGACAAAAGCCATTTGTTCGCCCCCTCAAGTTAAACAACGTACAGGATGACGTTGCCCTGAAGCTGCAAGAGATCGCCACTCTCTCGCAGTTTCCCCAGAGGTAACATCATTATTTGCCGACAAAAGCCATTTGTCAGCCCCGTCAAGTAGTAAAACAGAGTACAGCATGAAGCTGCCTCTGCAGGTGCAAGGGATCGCCACTCTCTCGCAGTTTGCCCAGAGAGAACATCATTATATGCCGACAAAAGGCATTTGCTGGCCCGTCAAGTAAAACAACGTCATTATTTGAGCGGGAAGGTAGGCGGACCAACCCGCGCCATCTGCCGATCGCCCTCCAAGACACTGTCTTGCCACCAGAGCAGCGAACGGCCCAGTGGCCGGTAGCGGCGCGCACGACCACACCAGGCAAAGACTAGTCCGCAGAGTCAAGTAAAACAGAGTATAGCATGAAGCTGCCTCTGTAGCTGCAGATCGCCACTCTCTCGCAATTTCCCCAGAGGGAACATGATTATTTGCCAATAAAGCCATTTGTCCGCCCCGTCAAGTAAAACAACGTACAGGATGAAGTTGCCCTGAAGCTGCAAGAGATCGCCACTCTCTCGCATTTTCCCCAGAGGTAACATCATTATTTGCCGACAAAAGCATTTGTCAGCCCCGTCAAGTAGTAAAACAGAGTACAGCATGAAGCTGCCTCTGCAGGTGCAAGGGATCGCCACTCTCTCGCAGTTTGCCCAGAGAGAACATCATTATATGCCGAAAAAAAGGCATTTGCTGGCCCGTCAAGTAAAACAACGTCATTATTTGAGCGGGAAGGTAGGCGGACCAACCCGCGCCATCTGCCGATCGCCCTCCAAGACACTGTCTTGCCACCAGAGCAGCGAATGGCCCGGTGGCCGGTAGCGGCGCGCACGACCACGCCAGGCAAAGCCTAGTCCGCCCCGTCAAGTAAAACAGAGTACAGCATGAAGCTGCCACTGAAGCTGCAAGAGATCGCCACTCTCTCGCATTTTTCCAGAGGTAACATCATTATTTGCGGATAAAAGCCATTTGTCCGCCCCATCAAGTAAACCAGAGTATAGCATGAAGCTGCCTCTGTAGCTGCAAGAGTTCGCAACTGTCTCGCAATTTCCCCAGAAGGAACATGATTATTTGCTGATAAAAGCCATTTGTCCGCCCGGCAAGTAAAACGTCGTACAGTATGAAGCTGCCTCTGTAGCTGCAAGAGATCGCCACTCTCTCGCATTTTTTCCCAGAGGTAACATCATTATTTGCC
Organism: Ptychodera flava; assembly: GCF_041260155.1. NCBI lineage: Eukaryota > Metazoa > Hemichordata > Enteropneusta > Ptychoderidae > Ptychodera > Ptychodera flava. The sequence continues at coordinate 3,057,992 of NC_091933.1, read as the reverse complement.
GACAAAAGCCATTTGTCAGCCCCGTCAAGTAGTAAAACAGAGTACAGCATGAAGCTGCCTCTGCAGGTGCAAGAGATCGCCACTCTCTCGCAGTTTCCCCAGAGAGAACATCATTATATGCCAACAAAAGGCATTTGCTGGCCCGTCAAGTTAAACAACATCATTATTTGTCAAGCCCGTCAAGTAACAAAAGAGTACAGCATGAAGCTGCCCTTGAAGCTGCAAGAGATCGCCACTCTCTCGCAGTTTCCCTAGAGGGAACATCGTTATATGCCGACAAAAGCAATTTGTCCGCCCCATCATGTAAAACAACGTAGAGCATTGAAGCTGCCCCTGAAGCCGCAAGAGATCGCCACTCTCTCGCATTTTCCCCAGAGGTAACATCATTATTTGCCGACAAAAGCCATTTGTCAGCCCCGTCAAGTAGTAAAACAGAGTACAGCATGAAGCTGCCTCTGCAGGTGCAAGGGATCGCCACTCTCTCGCAGTTTGCCCAGAGAGAACATCATTATATGCCGACAAAAGGCATTTGCTGGCCCGTCAAGTAAAACAACGTCATTATTTGAGCGGGAAGGTAGGCGGACCAACCCGCGCCATCTGCCGATCGCCCTCCAAGACACTGTCTTGCCACCAGAGCAGCGAACGGCCCAGTGGCCGGTAGCGGCGCGCACGACCACACCAGGCAAAGACTAGTCCGCAGAGTCAAGTAAAACAGAGTATAGCATGAAGCTGCCTCTGTAGCTGCAGATCGCCACTCTCTCGCAATTTCCCCAGAGGGAACATGATTATTTGCCGACAAAAGCCATTTGTCCGCCCTGTCAAGTAAACCAGAGTATAGCATGAAGCTGCCTCTGTAGCTGCAAGAGATCGCCACTGTCTCGCAATTTCCCCGGAAGGAACATGATTATTTGCTGATAAAAGCCATTTGTCCGCCCCGTCAAGTAAAACGTCGTACAGGATGAAGCTGCCTCTGTAGCTGCAAGAGATCGCCACTCTCTCGCATTTTTCCCAGAGGGAACATCATTATTTGCCGACAAAAGCCATTTGTCAGCCCCGTCAAGTAAAACATCGTACAGCACGAAGCTGCCTCTGCAGGTGCAAGAGATCGCCACTCTCTCGCAGTTTGCCCAGAGAGAACATCATTATATGCCAACAAAAGGCATTTGCTGGCCCGTCAAGTTAAACAACATCATTATTTGTCAAGCCCGTCAAGTAACAAAAGAGTACAGCATGAAGCTGCCCTTGAAGCTGCAAGAGATCGCCACTCTCTCGCAGTTTCCCTAGAGGGAACATCGTTATATGCCGACAAAAGCAATTTGTCCGCCCCGTCAAGTAAAACAACGTACAGCATGAAGCTGCCCTTGAAGCTGCAAGAGATCGCCACTCTCTCGCAGTTTCCCTAGAGGGAACATCGTTATATGCCGACAAAAGCAATTTGTCCGCCCCGTCAAGTAAAACAACGTACAGGATGACGCTGCCCATGAAGCTGCATAAGATCGCCACTCTCTCGCATTTTTCCCAGAGGGAACATGATAATTTGCCGACAAAAGCCATTTGTCTGCCCCGTCAAGTAAAACAACGTACAGGATGAAGTTGCCCTGAAGCTGTAAGAGATTGCCACTCTCTCGCATTTTCCCCAGAGGTAACATCATTATTTGCCGATAAAAGCCATTTGCCCGCCCCGTCAAGTAAAACGTCGTACAGCATGAAGTTGCCTCTGTAGCTGCAAGAGATCGCCACTCTCTCGCATTTTTCCCAGAGGTAACATCATTATTTGCTGACAAAAGCCATATGTCAGCCCCGTCAAGTAAAACATCGTACAGCATGAGCTGCCTCTGCAGGTGCAAGAGATCGCCACTCTCTCGCAGTTTGCCCAGAGAGAACATCATTATATGCCGACAAAAGGCATTTGCTAGCCCGTCAAGTAAAACAACGTCATTATTTGTCCAGCCCGTCAAATAAAACGTCGTACAGTATGAAGCTGCCCCTGAAGCTGTAAGAGATCGCCACTCTCTCGCAGTTTCCCTATAGGGAACATCGTTATATGTCGACAAAAGCAATTTGTCCGCCCCGTCAAGTAAAACAACGTAGAGCATTGAAGCTGCCCCTGAAGCTGCAAGAGATCGCCACTCTCTCGCTGTTTCCCCAGAGGGAACATTATTATTTGCCGACAAAAGTCATTTGTCCGCCCCGTCAACTAAAACATTGTACAGGATGAAGCTGCCCCTGCAAGAGATCGCCACTCTCTCGCAGTTTTCTGACAGGGTAAAAGACGGCTTTGTGTATCATACCGGCAACGGGGAAGCTAAAGTTGGCAAAGCACAGCAAGAGCCCGTACTTTCCAGTAGTTCCCTTCAACCCTATTTGAGCAAGGGTGGTCCTCTATATATAGTCTTGGCGTGAACCAGGATGGAGGGCAAAATTTTTGCAAGGGTGTACTGACTGGTACGGAACACCAATTCTGCCTACCTGACCAGATTAACCTACCGCCGGCAAGGCAGAGACGGCATTCTCTCTCATATATAGTCTCGGCATTAACTACCATAGAGGTCGAAAATATTGGCAGCCTGTCTCGGGCACCGACCGGGAGCCCCGGGCACCGACCGGGAGCCGACGCCCCTCTCCGGCCGAGCTTCCCGCCATCACCGTGCTCTCGCATGCCCCTACTCTTTGTTTCAAGAAAAGCGTCAGGCGCCGGCTGGGAGCTGACGCACCTCTCCCGCCGGGCCTTCCACCATCAGCGTGCTCTCGACATCCCCAAGCTCTCGCTTTCAAAGAAAGCAGTCTTTATCGGGAGTGTCGAGTCCCGCCAAGCCTTCTTTCATCACCGTGCTCTCGGAATGCCCTTGCTCTCGGTTTCAAAAAAGCAGCCTTTATCGGGCACGTCGGGCGCCAGCCGGGAGCTGACGCACATCCCCCGCAAGGTCTTCCGCCATCACCGTGCTCTTAACATGCCGCAACTCTCGTTTCCGAGAAAAGCAGCCTTTGCCTGGCGCTGGCCGGGAGCCGACGCACCTCTCCCGTCGGGGCTTCTACCATCACCGTGTTCTGGCATGCCCTTACTCTCTGTTTCATGAAAAGCTATTTGCTCTAGCCAATCTGCCGTTGTCCAACCGGAGCCCAAGGACCCGGCCGGGGCCTAAACGCCTCTGCCGCCTAGCCTCGGCAGTCCTCGTGCAGTCCTGCTTGCACTATGTCCCTATTGTGTATATATATATACCCGTAGGAAACGTGCAGATCTTCATTTAGCTGCAGCAGATCGGTTTCAGAGCTGTGACAGCTCAAACCAGCTTTAATGCAGATCTGCACAGAGCGTTTGGAGCTGTCATTTGTCTGCTGCAGATTCGAGTGTCTCTAGAAGACGAAATGCAGACTTGTGCAGCTCTTGGCCGATCGGTCAACAGCCGTTATGCAGCTCAAAATCGTTCGAAGTAAAACTTTGTTGACACTACAATTGTCACAGCTCTATGGCAGCTCGAAACAGTTCACTGGCAGCAAAACATGAGCCAGTCAAGGTATATATAAGGGTAGGCACCACCGTAGTTGAGTTTTCGTTTCTAGTAGAGTGAAGTTATAAGGACGGTCAGGTATTTAATGAGTTCAGTCCATTTTCAAATTAAAATTTGCGTGCGTCCGTTTGCGATCTCGGCTCAGAAAATTGATCGAGTACGTGTGTACGTGTACATGTAGTCTATCAGCGTAATCCTATGGGCACACATATAAAAACGCCGGGAAAGTCCTGTGCATCAATGAGAAGTTGCCTTATAATTATCAACGTGTCTTCCTCAGAATCATTGTTCACTCGATGTTAAGCTGTGCTCCGTTTTACCTTTGATATTTGTAGATCCGAGCACTGCTACTTTTGCTACTCCCCACAGGTCCGAACATCAAATCATAGACCCCTGAGAAAAACGTGTACGTTGCATGTTGTTGTTGGTTAGGCTGCATCACGCATGATGACGTCATTTATCATGTGAAAAGTTGTCCGCATTGGTCAGATTCGCTAAATGACCCAGGTCATGCAGGTCAAAGTGTTAGCGGCAAGACACCATCGACCGTTAATCTACACGTATTGAATTAGCTTCAGGGTTACTCTGTCATGTTTCTTTGCTAAACTTTGGATGAAATTTCGCCGAAAACGGTATCCAAACTTTGATAAAATGGTAGCAAATTGAACGAGTATACTTGACGACATATTCAACGTACAAATAGGTCTCACCGTCAGGAGAAATGAGGTCAAACCATGGATATATTGCCTGTGCAATTGCAAACGGCATTGCAAACCGCATACCGATGCCAATGATACTATAGGTAAGTTACTTTGACATATCTCCTTCATATGCGTTTTTTATTTGTACAGACTTTTCTGAAGATTACATTCGGTATATCGAGGATATCTAGTTGCTTCAAAGTTCAAGCCAGGCATCAGTAAAACTGCCGATTTGCGATTGTACGGTTCAAGAAGACAGGGTGCTGAAATAATATACACAGTCAATCCAACACAATTGTCATCAATAAAATTGCCGATTTTCGATCACCATGTAATCAGTGTTTCATCTAGGCTTTTGATGAGCTGCAAAATTGTAGCGCTACGGTGAGGCGGTCGGTGATTTTTGGTTTTGTGACTTCGCTCACCAGTAGCGCTACAAGGCCGATGGCCCTGGGGAGTATCATATAAGCGCACCCCACTCGACCAGGCGTGTTGATGTGGAATGCAACATATACTGCACCAACTTTGTCATTTATGGGGTTTGAAATTTGTTCAAACACGACGATCGCGTTCCGAAACATTTCTGGGAGCCGTCATTACCAACTTCCGGTAATGGCGGCTCCCACAAACACCGACGCCCCACGCCTCAATGTTTTCAGAACGCGATCGTCGTGTTTGAACAAATTCCAAAACCCCATAAACGACAAAGTTAGTGCAGTATACTGTTTAGTCTTCAGTAGTAATGAATCGGTACGACAAAATGCAGTAAATATGTTGCATTCAACATCAACACGCCTGGTCGAGTAGGGTGCGTTATATGATACTCCCCAGGGCCATCGGCCTTGTAGCGCTACTGGTGAGCGAAGTCGCAAAAACCAAAAATCACCGACCGCCTCACCGTAGCGCTACAATTTTGCAGCTAGGCTTTTGATCTGCTTCATGAAAATGCTGTTGAAACAATATACTACGCGTAAATTTTCCGTACGCTGATTTTGCATATGAAAGCCTGCCAGTTGAGAGTTACGTGTACGTTCACAAAGTTCATTGCCCTAGCCCGATACGGTTTCTGTGTCACATTATCTCTGTACGATTGAGAAAAGGAGACAAACTGAAGTTTTTATGCATTGTATTGATGTCCATAACACTCTGAAAATAATTCTGATAGCAAAATCGACACGAACAATCGGACTTTATTGTCACAGAAACGTGTTCAGTGCAGACGGCATGCAATGAAAGTCACAAGCAAACTGTGGTGTCAATGGCCCACACAATGGGTCCTGTTTTTGAATTCAGTGAACAGACAAACTTATTTTTCGGGGCAAATAAACCCGTACAAGTTACAAGTTAAGTTCCCCAAAATTTTAAAATCCCCTCGAAAATTCCAGTGGAAGGGGACCAATCCCCCCGTCCTGGTGTAGTATCCTAGATGAAACACTGTGTACCGGTAATATGGTTCAGTCTTTGCCAGCCTGCAGCCTTGCTTCACTTCTTTTTCATCGACAGGCCTTAACTGGCTTATTGATAAGTTCGCTAATGTAAATTCTCACTGGATTTTAAAAGCTACGTGAACCTTTTGTCTGCACTTAAGCACTGTAAATCATATATTTTCACATTTCAGTAACTTGTGTTTCTCATTCTTCTATCATTTCAGAGTTCATCTGTGACTGGTATTAAGGCTTCACGTTGAAGGAAAACTTCACAGTTTTACACTATAAAAGTATCAAAACGCGAGCGATTAAATTTAGATCTTAGCCCTACATGTAGCATTGTGTCGTTTCAGCATGGAAATCCCTTGGTTTGAGTGAGTAAACAGAATTTGTAAACATGTTTGCTGCGAAGTGATTTTACATAAAGTAACACTTTTATTTCCCATGGTCCATCTGGGTGAATTGTATCTATTTAAATTACACCCTCGCGATTCTTCTTTCTCATTAAATGCCAAAACAAATGTGTATTGCTTGATATTGTTTGATGTCCTTTCCATTTAGAGGATCTCAATTTCATTTCTACTACCGGTATTTGTTCAAAGCTTCCTATATTTATTCTATACATCAGAATAACTTTTGTTGGAATTGATAAGTACTGGAAATATTTAAATAAACTACAAGACTTTGATCTATTTTACAATGCTGAGATTAACTCTTCGCAATTTCTCAGAAGAAGTTTGATTCATCAAACAATGCTGAGGTAAACATCTCACAATATCTCCAACATCAGTTGTTCATGACAGTAAACTTGGACTAGTTTGTACTAGTTTTGATATAACATTATGCTAGCTTCATAAAGGTTTTAGACTTTTTTCCTTTGTTGTATTCAGTGTAATTTTTCCCGTAACCTTTAGTAATAAATGAGTGTTTCTTCATCCTACATCAGGTGTTATCTTTTTTTACTCACATGTGAGCTAGTTCACTGGTATGGTAACTTTGATGAGGTGTGTCACATTTATCTAACAGGGTGACGAGGATCTCCAGCTGCTTGTGTTGTATTGTTGTGAGCCATTGAAGTGAGCACTGATGACATGAGGTAGAAATAAATATATTTTGTGTGTACAAATAAAATATGACCCATTACATGCAGTATGATAATGGTGAATGAGCAATGTCCATTTTGAGCTGTTATATGTCTTCAAGTGGTCTAATATGAGCTGCTGTATGTCTGCAGGTCAAAAGTCATGGGCTGAAAGTTATCTGCAATGAGCTGTGGCATGTCTGCAGGTCAAAAGTCATGGGCTGAAAGTTGTCTGCTATGAGCTGCTGTATGTCTGCAGGTCAAAAGTCACGGGCTGCATTTGAGCTGTCATGTGTATGTCATTGATCTGCATACCATGCCCCATGAGCTGCAATTTGCAGCTCAAAGCTAATTATATATGCACAAAATCAGACCATTTGCAGATATCTGCAAGTGATCTGCTACAGCCGAGCTGCGAAGATCTGCAACAGCCATCTGGCAGGTCTGCAGGTTTGGTAAGGGTAGTCTCGGCGTGAACCAGGTTGGAGGGCGAAATTTTTGCAATGGTATACTGGCAGGTGCGGGACGCCAACATTGGCTAACAGGGCCGAATTATCCTTCCCCAGGCAAAGCCTAGACGGCACCCGCTCGTCTAGCCTACTTATTCTTGGCATGAACCGTCATGGAGGGCGAACTTATCGGCAGCCTGCTGGCGATGAAGGAGATTTTACGTGTATGGAAAATTTAGAAGGACTGAAGTATTATGTTCGTCTTTCAACCAGTTTATTTTGTAATTGTCCACATTTTGGAGTACCAACAATTGAAGGCTCTCCATGTGCTTTAAAATGTGAGACGAGTGACCTTCGATCCTTGCGGGTCAATATGTAAAGGACAAATTTAAATGGAAAGAAAAGGGTCGGGGAAACACCGTGCTTTCTTTTGAAAACCAGCTGTGCAACACAAGTTGCATGAACTCTTATTTCATTGGTTGATTTTGATGAATATGCAAAGCAAGAAATGAGGTCACAAAGATTTGCAGGGAAAAATCTGCACAGCACCAAAACATACAAAATAACATGTTTAAAGCAACAAGTGATTGGAACTCTATTCGGAAAAGTTTAAAAGGTTACAAGTACTAGTACAAACAAAACCCTGCAAATGTTATAGAAATGGAAAATTGGAGTAAGTATTTTCTTCTTTGTTAACAAATGTAAATGAAGGCGTTGAAGAGGGTGATGTTTATGATTTTCAAAATGTTGGGGAAGAGGATGTATTAGGTGATGATATTTTATTATAAACGACCCTATCACAGATACTGAAGTTTTGGAGAGTATTCAGAATTTTTAAAAAAAGGACAAAGCAGCGGGGATGATAATCTTAGCGGATAATTCTTTAAATCGACACAAGATCTGTTGTTGCCTTTGTTAAATAAACTTTTCAACAGAATATATGACACTGGTATGTTTCCATCTGGTTGGATAAATTGAATTATTTTACCACTCCACAAAAAAGGGACACGGAATACCGGGGAAATAGCAGAGGCATAACGTTGTTGAATGTATTTAGTAAGATTTTCACAGGGATATTAAAGAAAAGACTATACAGATGGGCAGAGGTAGCAGCAAAATATTCCTGAAGAACAAGCTGGTTTTCAACAAAAATATAGAACAATAGATAAAATTTTTTGTTATTAATGCATTGTTACAATAACATTTTTTGTCGAAAAAAAAATTGCCATTCTATTGTCTTTACATAGATTTCCAAAAGGCTTTTGATAACGTGGATCCCAAAAAGTTTTTAAAAAGCTGACAATGTCAGGAGTGGGAGGGGAAATGTTAAATATAATCCAGAACATTCGGTGGTGGGGCCATCTAGCGAACTTACTTTACTTCCAACCTGTCACAGAGCTACGTCGGTTAATGCCAGTGCCAACTTTTGAAATAGGCGTTTGATATTATTTTACGACTGTAACCTGGCATGAAGCTAGACGTGAAAATACCCTGAAAAACTAGTCACTTGCAGTGACAGACATATCTCACCATTACCCACAACGTGCTTGCAATTGCGAGCATTGCGAACTTAAACTACATTTGAAACAGGCGTTTCGTTTGATATTATTTTACGGCTGTAACGTCCAAGAAGTCAAGTGTACATCTCTGAAAAACTAGTCCCATTTGGTGATCCGTATAGTTCTATGGGTATCACCTTCCGATGATATAATTCGCGACAGATTCGCTGAGCTAGCCATGCTCATGACGTTGTACGATCGCTACTATCACACAGAAAACACAACTGCAGCATATGCAGCGCCAACAGTAAGGTGCGGAATTGTGTTTTATCGTTTTTTATAAAGTTTAGCTAGAATTTTAGAAAGCTAAATTAGAATTGTCTAAATTTAAATCTAAACTTAGAAAGGTTAGCTACAAATTTAGAAAGCTAACTATTTGTCTCACCCAAGCCAGATGTAAATAGCGTTCTAAACTTTCTAAATTAGTCGGCGTTCAGATCGGCTCTGAGGAGTTAAAATTATTTCCAGCTATCAGGGTTTTCTCTCGACTACCCAACTGCGCAAATTGCGCATTTCGAGCCCCTATCTGCCCTGAAAGAGTTACTGACAGCGTGGAAATCGCGCACAAAACACAGCAAGCAAAGACGTCCACACATACGGAAATATGAGAGTGCAAGCGCAGAGTTTAGCGAACTGTGCGAGTAGTATAATAATAGTGGTCAATGGGGATAAATCTTGTTTTTTTTTAACTACAATCTTGTTTTTAACTACAGGGAATCCCCTCTTACACGCATGCGTGGAAGAGGGAATTCCCACTGAGTCAGATGGGCGCGTTTGCGCATGCGTGGAAGAGGCCCCTGAGTCACTACTAATTACAGATGCACAACATGTATAAACACGTTCCGAAATTCCATGTGCAGTCTATATAAAGAAGCGGTGGCCCCGTTCCGGCAGGAACCTCATGTTGTCATTCCGGCCGGTCGACGGAGTCCAGCTGATGTGACTGCATAACTGAGGTCTGAACGACTCTCGTTCCTATCGGTACGAACTTGTTCACCCAATAGATAAAATTTTAGAAATTTCTTCTGAACTTAAAATATGTCGGAAGACCATTACTTCAAACAATATGAGACGTTTTAGATAAATAACGCTGATATCCAAAGTATTAACACTTTTATCTTTACGTACAAATTTAGTTCCAGAGTCGGGGAGGGATTCTACTCTATTCCCTCCAACAAAACATTCAATACTCATTTCCCCTCCCGGTCTTTATCGATACTTATAATAATATCACAAGTTGTTCTGTTGTCTGTTTTCATAGCGTAATATCCAACCAAATCATCAAACTCGTCTCCCGTAGCTAACTTTACACATCTAATGAGAACTGTACCATGTTGAAGTATTTTCATATTATCAGTCATCTGTTGATTTACTGTCTGTAAAGTGAGAACAGCTGCCTCATCACCGACACTTTTCAGACCCAGTTTCTTTAAAGTTGTGTCCCAAAATAATCTAACTGGAACTCCGCTAGCTGTATATGAGCAATAATTCTCCCCCTCGTTTATCCACCTTCGCAGTGTATTATCTGCCTTCATTATTGTTGAAAGAGGTTTGATTTTAAGGTGAATTGGTATACCAAGAAGTGCAATGTATGGATTCTTAGGAGTAAGCCAACGACGAAAATCTAGCAACTTGTACTTGTTAACATTGCTATCGAAATAAATAACATTCGGAGTCCCAGGCAGTTCAGCAACACCTCCTGCAATTTCACTATCCAATATATCTAAGATGTTACGCGGTACATTAGGGACTGGTCAGTTTCTCGGCCTGGGGGGGGGGGGGGGGGGGCCGGTGGATTATTTTTTGCCGACGTCAAAAACTAATTGACCCCCCCTATTCCAAATTTTGAAAACAGGGTGACCCCCCCTATTCCAAATTTCTAAACAGGGTGACCCCCCCCCCTCCTGGCGCGACAAAGGTAAAACAAAAGATGGACATAAATTATATATATATATATATATATATATATTATATATATATATATACATATATATATACATATATATTATATTTTACATATATTTATATTTTAAATAGTCATTCTATGTTTTAGTGAAATTGTTGACATGTCAGTTGTAAGATAGGAATTTCAAAGTGTCAATCTTAAAGTTTAAATACAGTACATTTTGAATGAGCTGTATTTTGAATGAGCTGTGAATGTATTTCACACTTTCTCTGCTTAACCAGATGTCCTGAACTGTTGTACAGAAATGGATGTCAATCATTAATATCAAAGAGGAAAAAGCAGTGAATCAAAAACTTTGATGGGTGTTAAGACTTGCCAACCATCCAATTAAATCTACTGAGGAGCCATAGAGAGCTTTTTAGCCAAATCTGATGTGTACAGTGTCTGAGAGGACCTTTTCTTGTGTAACATTGAAACCATAAAAGCACAGCTAATAATGACAAAAACTGCCTTTTTTAACTGTTATTTTGTTCATAAAAAAGCATCTTTCTACAGAAAACCTATGAAACAAAGGAAAATAATTGCATCAATGAGAAGGAAAGATATCTTGTCATTTTTCTTTCTCTAAAATAAGTCACTGTATCAAATATATATTGTGAAATATTTGTGCATGTTGCTTTCTCATACTGAATTCTCACAGAGAGAACAGAAAAGTATCAGGAATTTGTCATCCTTTTCATATGAAATGCAGATTTCATAATGGTACACTTTCACTTAGCAAACATCAAGATATCTCTGAAAGTATGGCGCCCGAAGGGCGCGCCAAAAAATATGAAACATCCTGATATCTCTGATATATGCCTTGTATATTAAAGTCATGCACCTGAAGGGCATGCTGAAAGATGTATGATATATTAAAGTAATGAGCTTGAAGAGCACGCTGAAAAATATTGAACATACAGATATCTCTGATGTATGTATGCTTGATATGTTAAAGTTGGGCGTGCTGAAAAATATGACTGATTATTAAAGTTACGCGCCCGAAGGGCGCGCCGAAAAATACAACTGAATGATGAATTTTGTGGCTGACACGATGCATTTTAGGCAATGATGATCCTATGTCAAAATTCAAAAACACACTGACCCCCCCTATTGGGCATTTCAAAAACATGGTGACCCCCCCTATCACCAAAGTCAAAAACAGGGTGACCCCCCCCCCCCCATGAATCCACCGGCCCCCCCCCCAGGCTGAAGAAACTGACCAGTCCCTTATAAGGCATGAATTTCTGACTATCCCATCCCACGTCAGAGCAAAAGGAGTAGGATCATTTGAAGCCTTTGTGGTGTCAATTACGGTTTCATCAATATCTGTAAGTTTGGAAATTCTAAAGCATGTTCGTGACTTTGTACCGCGGCAGAGGCTAAAACGAAATATTTTTCGCGGTCCTTATAACGAAGGACGTAATCCTTATTATGATTACCTGCTATCTTAGTATTATTGTTCACTTTAACATCACTCAGATCTTCAAGCTCGAGATTTTGTACGTGAATTGCACCTAGACCGAAGTTACTTGGACCAGACATACTCCGTAGGGACCTATATACAATGAAAAATAAATAATACCTTGTAATATACAATACACAACCATGGCTTCAGCTATAGGAATGACAGTTCTCGGTGCTGTATTAAATGCAACAGCATTCACAGGAGGAAATATTATCGGACAAAAACTTAGCGGGAATGGTGACGCTCTTATTGAAGAAAAGGTCCGACATGATAAAGCATTAGAAAAATTTGAACATGATCGCAACGTCTGGTCAGAAAAAAGATTACTACAGGCTGACTGGGAAAGAGAAAATCAAGCAAAGGATGCGCATGCTGCAGTTGAATTAAGAGATACAGATGCAGAAATCCTGGAAGAAGCAGAAGCGGTGGCCAACTCTACGTCAGGCAAAGAAGTTCAATTCTCAGATTATTATCAACCCAGTCCTGAGCAAAAGAAATATGAAATGATTTATATTGCTGGAGGATTGGTCGTGGGATGGTTTATGCTACGTTAGCTACAGCAATTCAATACAAAAGCTAGTTGGCCAGTTATTGAAATTAACTATGTTCCCATCCTGATCTGTTACCCAAATACGCATTGAACTCATATAGTCTGAATCCTTTCTCAATGGCATGGCGATAGCTGAGCCCCCGTTTTTAAAATCATAGGTGACCTTTTCACTTATTTCTTTTGTATCCTTGACGGGAAGTATTTGTAAACAGTCCGATAATTTTCCCTGTATGTATTCACCAGAGCCAAATGAAACATAATTTCCAGTAACATCAACGACATCTGAATGAACTATGTATTTAGTGACTGTTAAGAAATCTGCTCGACCTGGACTCATAGTACTTTTTATCACGGGTTGTCCTCAGGTTTATCTGAAAAGCCGACGACGTTGGCGAAGCTACCTGTGGCATTGAATATCTTTAGCCAAAGTTAGAAGAACGCGGTTTGTCGGCAGATGTTTTTCAAAATTAATTTTTTGCTTCAACCCGATTGCTTTGTTTAACGTATCGATATTGTAGTTACCTGGACGTATTGATTTAGTCTTCTTCGGTTGGTCACCTTCTTGGTATTTTAGTACATTATTCGTCCCCGTTATGTTATGCCATGAATTATATAGTCCACACTCTAGCAGTCTTATCTTCGTAAACTGTGATATGTCAATGCAAGGGTAAAAATTAACAGTAACCGGTTCGCCTGTTTTGCTTACAATCCAAATGATCATCGTTGTACGTTGTATGTATATATTACTAAGTATAAGTGTTCGATGAATATTATTATTATTCCGAAGGTGCCCATTACAAAGTATAAGGTTCAGCAGGAATAATATTTTTCTGTTCAAGGAGATCTTTTGTCGCAACCGCGGCAGCAGTCGCACCGCCTAATTTTGCCAATCGAGTCAAATTTGGACGACTTGGATCGCCCACCTCTATTTTTAGAAATTTGCTGGAGATCATTAGATATCCCATCGCTAGTCCTGCGATTACAATACCATCGTACATTGTGTTTACAACTGTTTTAGTATCCATGATTGCTGACACGTATATAAAATAGAAAAATAAAATAATTACGGAGTTAATCCATCTCATGCAATGCAGAGGGACCGTGTTTTCCCTCCACCCAGTTATGTTGTTTCCACACACTAGTTTTTGTCCAGTCGTTATCTACATCCCAGTTATGTTGTTCCCACACACTAGTTCCTGTCCAGTCTTTATCTACATCCCAGTTATCATCTGGAACCGGAGGGGGGTCCCCGGAGGAGGCTGCTACCGTTTCGGGCTCTGTTTTCGTCGCTTTCTGAAGCGGCTCACGCGTAAGCACCTTACCAACATGGTTCCCGAGGGGACTTGGTCGCTTAACGGGACAACTGTGTTGAGCACACCTCCAATATAGTCCTAATGCAGTCAATGAAACTCCCACAATTCCTAAAATAAGATAACAATCATTATACCAGCTATCGCGTGAGCATCCGTCGTAGGTGGTACGTCCGAAGGGGTCTATACAGTTTGCCGCTACCGCATCGCTATCCCTTCGGAACGCATTAATCATTGCTTGACGCTTCTTCTCCTTGTTTTGCCTGTTCCATTCCGCTAGTCGCTAGTCGGTAATGTAATTTTCTCTATGTTGCGCTGTGGCGTAGGAGGTGTCGGTGTCGGTGACGAGTCGGCGGAGTCGTTTGCTGAGTCGGTGCTTGCGAAGTTGAATCCATTTATTTCGGGTATTATATTAAGCCCGATTTTTTTAAAATCTAAATGTTTACCCGTAATTAAACTGGTGGAAATTAGAGCAATCACGGGCCCCCACGTGTAGGCTATCCGTCCTGATAATCGTTTTATTTCACTGTTTAGAATAAAATCCTTTTTAAGATCAGTGGCATAGTTATCTCGATCATCGATTGGAACTACCTGACTTATTGCACGGGCTCCTAGATCTATGAAACTTTGAGTGATATTATCACTTATAAGAGAACTGTATTTCGCTTCGTACATTTTGAAGGCTTTATTCACCGTTTCATCTCCCCATTTTTCTACGTCAGCAACTGAAATCTCCTTACCAAAAAATAACTTACTTTGACCACTTGTGATGACACAGAGTATTTTTTCACGTTTCGTCTCTATTATGGATCGAGCGTCCGAAGGCGTCGAAGGTAGTGTCCCTTCGGAACGCGTATTTGTCGCTGCCGATGTCTTTATTAAATTCTCCATTGTTTGCAGTATGTTATCTATTCTTAGTAAAAAATAAAAAATTCGTTTAAACCTGATTTAAAAATAAAGTATTAACATAGTCTGGAATGTTAGTACGATTCCGACAGGGATTCCGGGAAAATTCTCCTCCATTTAAATCTATCTGTATATAGAAACACGAATAATGAGTACAGACGCATTCCCAGTTGCTTTTCAATTGAATAAGATGAGCGTACCGACAGTACAGCATGCTGATATTCCTCCCAAACCGGATGGGGGAATAAAACCTATTCTCATGGACTTAGAAATATATGTAACGCCGACAGATAAATTTACTTTCCACCCGCGGGATATATTTAAAGATAACGTAATCACTCATCGATCAGCTAAAGAAAGTAATGTCTGGCTGGGCGGTCCCGCACATGAAATACTGGGACCAGCAATTAAATTTCGCTGTATGGTGCAGCACGACTGGTTGTGGTATATCATTCGCCCATCTCTTCGGTTCCGAAGGGGGGGATTTTCCACCACAAATACGATCATTCTGCCGTTTCCATGTATATTTTACAATACGTCGTATCCTTCATGAAATGGGCGTTGCACTTCCAGACGATACCCCCACCTTCAAAGCGGGCGACAATCCGTACAATCTCGTCCAATATGAACTTCTATGTACAGAATTTGGAAATATAAGCCCAACGAAGTCCGACTTTCGATATCGAAAAGGCCAAAACTCAGGTCTTGGTTATGGTTATGAATATTACACTAATCGTGGGCCTGTTCGACAGCCTGCCGCAATATACAATGGTCATGACTTTTTCCTCTCCGCCGACGGAGGCGTTTATTACACACATACAATTTTTGGAAAGAAAAAACATGTACTGTCCGACAAAGACCGACCACACTATTATTTCTTCCGAAATGATGGAACGGAGGGACAATATAATAGTTTCATTCCTCTGACGGGAGATTCGGGTCTAACAAAGGCTGGCCTAGCCCGCCTCAATGAAAGCCTTGAAGCCTACGTATATTGCATACTCGGTGCACAAGCTAATATTCGCAGTACCATTGTGGGCGATACTGGCAGTGCAGAGCAAGTCCGAAAAGAATTCGGCGTTCTCCTCGAAGATGAAATTCGCAATACCGACAAAGTAATCAGTTATAGGCGATATCAAGACACAATAATGAATACTGGTGTCAAACTTGATATGGCAGTCTCACCCAATTTACTTCTCTTGCCGTCTGAGATGGTCATTCTTTCGGGCCCGGCAATCTCAGGTTATAATAATGAATTGCAATACGCAACAGAATCTATGACCTTCGGGGTGAATGGTGATATAAACACGGAAGTTCGAGAAAGTGCTGTACATGAGATGGAAGGGGAAGAGGATCCCGTGAAGTGGCAGGACAAGCTAACGCATAAGCCACCTCACAATGACACAAGTCTGATTCCGAAGGCGGCATCCGTGACAGTCGCCGGCGCGGATCCTATTCACGAATACGGCAAAATTGGTTTGTTATCTTTAGCCATATTCATTACATTTATGTACAGTATATAGATCAGATGTACGCGACCCCGCCATTCAACATGATTGTAACTGGACCGACAAATTCTGGCAAAACAGAATATGTGATGGATCTCCTCACCGGTCCGTACTTAAGGAAATTTGAATATATAGTTTTCATTTGTCCGACATTCATGAACAATAAAACGTATATAAAAAGATTCATTTTCACCGATGACAATGTGTTTGTGTTTCCGGTCGGACTCGATGCTGTGGATGATACACTAGCCTTCGTACATAAGGAATGGGCCGGCACGAACACTTTGATAATACTCAATGACTGCCATCATCCAAAGATATGAAGAAGCGCAGTGACGTTTTAGTCAAACTTGGTTTTCAGCGCAAGACACGACGGATTATCTGTCTGGGTTCTGACTCAGCAATATACTAGTATTAGTAAACCATTTAGGGAAAATATACAGATGTTAGTACTTTTTTATACACCGAGCAAGACAGACAACAAGACTATTATAAAAGAATATGGAATGGAGGTGTCAGAACGGGAGGTGGGTTCCCTAATCAGGCAATTGAAAAATACACCATTCAGTAAACTAGTATTTCATTTACGGCATCCGTACGACATAACATTTTTCGTATAATATAGCTAATCATGGCTTCGCCCGAAGGTTCTACCGAAGGTTCTACCGAAGGTACTCTTAGAGAATTATATTACAACCCGAAAACTGGTTTTGGAGGTGTACAAAAATTATATGACGCAGCACGCGCCAGCGGACTCCTGTCCGTAAAGAGGTACAGGACTGGTTAAAAACTCAGCTAACTTATAATCTACATAAACCGGTACCTCGTACTCGCAGTGCTACGGGCGGGAGGCGCGTTTTCGTAACATCGGTGGACGAGTTTTGGCAGGCTGATCTCGTGGAATTCCCTTCATCGTTCGCAAAAGAGAATCGTAACATTCGATACATGCTAACAGTAATCGATGTGCTCAGCAAATATGCATGGGCCAGGCCGATACAGTCAAAAACGGCTGAACACACGTTACAGGCGCTACAAGACGTGATTAAGAAATCCGGGAGGCAACCCAACAAACTTCAGACAGATGAGGGGCGGGAATTTACGAACCGAAAAATGCAGGGGTGGTTGGAGGAGGCGGGAATTCACTGGTTTCACACCTACAGTGACAAAAAAGCTAGCGTCGTTGAACGTTTTAATCGTACTCTTAAAACGATGATGTGGAAATACTTTACATATAAACAGACACGTTCCTGGCTCCCCATTCTACCAGAACTTCTTGAGAATTACAATAACACCGTTCATGGAAGTATCAAAATGAAACCCGTCGATGTAACAGAGGACAACGATTGGCAGGCATTTTATACACTTTACCCTGAGTTGGCAGCCGCGGGAGTTAACCCTGAATTCAAGCCGGGAGAACGGGTCCGAATTACAAAATACAAGACCACTTTCAAGAAAGGATATTTACCAAATTGGACAGAGGAGATTTTCGTGGTTTCAAAAGTTGTGTACACAGCTGGACTGGGAACACCGCCAGTTTATAAGATAAAAGATCTGAATGGAGAGGAAATACTCGGCACTTTCTATTCTGATGAACTTCAGAGTGCTGCTGGCGCCGACGAGCTGTACAGAGTAGAACGAATTTTGAAGACGAAAAAAATTAGAGGAAAGAAATATTATCTGATAAAATGGCGCGGCTATCCAGAAAGTTTCAATAGTTGGGAGCCAGAGGAAAATGTTATTAGAACTTCGTAAGTTCCTGTGCTGGTACTTGTCAAGTACTAACGTAAGTACTAACGTAAGTATTTACGAAAGTTATTCAATAAGTACCATGGAAGAAGTCTTAATTTCTTGAAAGCCGAAAGTGTCAGTTTACCACCCCGCTTCCAACCACCTGGCCAAGTATTTATCATGTACTGTCGTAAGTAATGTTCACTTATTGCATCTTTTTCGGCAGTATGTGGATGAGGTGGTACAGGGGAGGATCCTGAACATATTAAGTTTGCAAGATCTTCAAAGCGACTTCTCATGTTGCCATGGTCCGTTCTTTCGAGTCCCCCTTTTTCAGCTTTATCTATAAGTTCTGGTTGAAGTATAATGTACACAACTGACATGAGCCATAGACAAGTAACTTCAAAGCCCCTTACAGAACCGTAAGGTTCCTTCGGCATCATATCAAGTGCC
Source organism: Ptychodera flava (assembly GCF_041260155.1). Lineage (NCBI taxonomy): Eukaryota > Metazoa > Hemichordata > Enteropneusta > Ptychoderidae > Ptychodera > Ptychodera flava. The sequence continues at coordinate 3,039,398 of NC_091933.1, read as the reverse complement.
TGTAAGTCAAACGGAGCATTATAAGCACACACTGTTTCACAAGCATTAAGAAGTTTGTGTAGGTTCTTGAGTGTGACTCGAGGTTGTTCTAGTTGTTCTTGGCTAGGTGGGTAGTACGCTTTTTCAAGTTCCTCCTCGCCGAAACCGTCTATTAAAAATCCCTGGCTGCCGCTATCGCGTGAGCCGCGTGCCGAAGGGCCGCCCCATGCAATTCCAAAGTCAAAAGCTTGTGGAAAATCTACTGGCCCGACTGTCTCTGTATCAATTGTTGGATTAAGTATATTCTTGAGAACTTCAGGCGTAAGTGACTGACTAATTACCAAACATGGAAGTCTGTAGTCATTACAAATTTCTAAGAAAGTCTGTTTGAACTTGTTATGAATCTCTTCTAGTTCTTCTAAGGCGGCTATTTCATATTGTCTGGCTCGAGTCAACACATTCTGCCTGCAATAATCCCAAGGCATATCTTTGAATATGATAATGAAACTGTGTAAATGATCAAATGCTCTAGAAACAATCTTTTTTTCTTCCGCTGCCACGGAAACGCCCCGGATTCTAGAAAAAGTTAGATGTTGAATTATGGAAGAGTCACAAATAATGTAGCGTTCCGAAGGGGGGGCCCCCAGCCCGACATTGTAAACTAAGAGTATGTTCTATAAACTGGTTCTGAAAATCGGCAATCGAAACGACACGCCCATTATAAAAGTCAGCAATGTTGCTAGAAAAACTAGTGTCAAATTCTGGACGTGAGTCACCTCCGGCCCCTTCGCCAAATTTACTGCATCGTAACTCTTACCACTTCCAGTTGGTCCATCTATGAATATGTATGGCATTTTAGGATACTATATCATAGAAAAAAAATTTTTAAAATTATTTTTATTAAGATATATACGATAAGACAATGACAATCCTTTCTATTTCAGATGCAATAAAAATACTTGAAACCGGAGAAAACAATATTCGAATCAGTGACGGCAAACTCATATTTGGTGAATCTTTGGTAGATCCTTTCATATATGTAGACAGTGAGCTAGAAGTGGTTTTCAACATTGGACTAAATATGGATCCAACGATCCTGCTACATGCGATGAAATGTGTGTTTGTTGGCAACGAAGTCTTCAAAAGTTTACCGATCTGATAGTATTCCGTACCTTAGGTGAAAGTTTCGATGCAAGCACTGCTAAAAGTTATGCTGCAAGCCTGGCCGCTCACTCCAAGAATACTAGCGGATTTTACAATCCATCTAAAGTGTATCAGAAGCGAGGGAGCGGGGCGCAGCCAGTTGCGTATTTTAAATTTCGGTTTAAAAGCGCTACATGTATTGATATGGTTCAAGAAATTGACTGCGGTTTTAAAGCAGTGAGCCCATTGACAGTCCGAGAAAATCCTGCTATTGTACCTCGTAATATCAGGAAAGGTAGTAAGATAGAATTCTTAGCATTTAAACCGCGCTTAAATAAACGTACCCTTTCTTTCACTGTTGAGAGGTTATGTTGTGCCGCGGCTAATAAACCAGAAAATCAAGATGCGGAAGAACTAGTCGACTTAGAAAGATTAGGCGAGATATATAAACAAATAAATGCTGCCAAAAATATTATAGTGGATTTTGATGACCCATTATAGAATAATTATTTTTTCTTTTAAAAAATTTTAGGATAGTATATATCATTAAGATTATAATGGCCCGTCGATTACGTACTACAGTATTCAAGGGAGCAGTTTTACGAAAAGAATTTCCTGAAGTCAAGCGAGTCGAGGATATTGTTATGCTGATGGATATCAACGGTATGACCAAAGAAAGAAAGATGTACTTTGTTTATACAGATATGGAAGTCAAATTATTGGATCCGAAAAACGGTAACACACAAAATCGTACATTGTATGTTAAATTAAAAGATACATACACAAAAGATGTAAGAGGGGCGGCGGAATCGGATGTGAAACAACAATTAATAGATCGCTACGACCATATACTTGAAACAATTGAAAATGTTGAGGGTTCTGGTCTCGTTCTCGAGGAGATACTTAATTTTGAAGTAATTCTAGTAGAAGTTTTACTCGGGGCCGGCCGCCCGATTCAACTGCCTGAATGGTTAAAAAATAAGCATTGTGTGAGTGATCTTATTCTACCTTCTGGCAGCGAGAATTGTTTTCAGTATGCCGTCGTGGCAAGTATAAAGTTGGGCGACCCCGAGTTTTGCAAAAAGAAATGTGGTCAGGTAAGGAGAAACTGGAAGACGTATGACAAATTTATGGCTGACTACTGTTGGGATGGAATACCATTTCCTACGCCTGCCGATAAGACTGTATTCAAGCGCTTCGAGCAGCAAAATCCAGGCATCAAACTCCAAGTATTTCAGATCTACGAAAATGATCCCGCTCCCCCGTCCAACATAACTGAGTTATATAGTGGCGGAGCCCGTTCCGAAGGCGGAACGGATCAAATAGCATATATCTTACTGATAGTTGGCGAAGACGGCTGCCACTTCGTACCAATTACTGCGGAAAATCGCTTTCGTAATTCTCGTACTAATCGAAAGAATGAGCGCAGACGGAAGTGTATTTGTCCGGTTTGTAAGCGAGGTTTTGCGTCAACAGAAGAATTAGAAAAACATCAGGAATACTGTGGAACAGACATGGCTCAGCCAGTTTTTCCTAAGGAAGTGTGTCAATTTGAAGGACATCGGAAAACGGTGCCCTGTCCCTACGTTATCTACGCAGATACTGAGGCAATTATTGACAAGGCTGACAACGATGGCGCCCGCCGACACATTCCAATTTGTATTTCGTATGTTATGATTGAACGGTGGCCGGGCAGTAAGCCGAAAGTTTATAGGAAAAGAACATTCACGGGTCTCTCCTGTGTTACAGAATTTCTAAAAGATATGAAGAAAAGGGCTGAGTATTATTCGAAATCGTATTATTGGAAAATAAAACCGATGAAAGATACTTCTAATTACGGCGATCCAGACTGTATTGCATGTGGAGAGCAAGCCGGATACCGAATAGTGTGTGGTGACGATCCTACGACTTTTTATTGTGAAAAGTGCCGCCGTTCGAGAACCATTCCTATCTACTTTCACAACCTCAAAGGATACGATGGTTCTTTTATTTTACAAAAGTTACATGAAATCAGGGATGAGGCGGAACCAGAGCCTAAAATCATAGCTAAGACGGGAAATGGTGGAATGATGTGTCTCACGAAAACATTTATTTTTAGTGCCTCAATTGTTGTTGGTGGAGAGTGGCCGAATAAGAAGAGGGAGATAAAGAAACGTTTCTTTTCTATAAAGTTTATGGACAGTGCTCAGTTGATGTCTGGGTCGCTCGCGAAGTTGGCAAAGACTGTGCCGGACCACGGATGGACGGCAGTACCACTTTCGTACCCGGACATTCAGCGGGCGAAAGGTTTCTTCCCGTACAAATATTTAGACTCGGTTGACAGACTGGAAGAGGAGGAGCTCCCAGAGAGACACAAATTTTATAGCGAATTGACGGAAGAGGGGATTTCGGAGTCTGATTACGAACATGCATTGCGAGTATGGGACAAAGTTGGATGTCGGACGATTACAGATTATATGGAATTCTATTGTGAGACGGACGTTCTCCTTCTTGCAAATATATTCGAAAATTTCCTTGACACATGTTTAGAAGCATATAAGTTAGACCCAGCCCACTACATGTCAGCGCCCGGCTTGACATGGGATGCTATGTTACTTTACACAGGTAATAAATTTAAACTCATTCAAGATGCTGAGCAGATGAATTTCGTACAACGGGGAATTAGAGGTGGTATCAGCCAGTGTAATATTCATTACTTACAGACAAATCATCCGGCGGCCGGCGCCACTGGCGGGAATACTTACGTTAGTTATGATCCGGAGAAACCGTTAACCGAAATAAAATATCTCGATGCTAATAATCTTTACGGATGGGCAATGAGTCAACCAATGCCAATGGGCGGACTTCATTGGATGACGATGGAAGAGTGGGTAGAATGGTCTGCTCAGAATGGCGGAGCAGGCTTGGGGGGGTGGGGACCCGGTGCCACCTTTCCACCAAGTTTTCTAGAAGTAGACTTAGAATATCCGACCGAATTACATGAAGAACATTCCGATTTGCCATTAGCGCCGCATCACTACGAATTTCCGAGGCAGGGCAGTCGACTGATTACAAGTCTTATGGACAGAGAGAGATACGTCTTACACTACAAGTTGCTTGAATTCTATCTTCGGATGGGAATGCGACTGAAAAAGGTGTATCGGAAGGTGTAGCTTTCGAAGAGGCGCCGTGTCTCGCTGACTACATTGACTTTAACACTAAAATGAGGGCACAGGGAAAGACAGATTTTGAAAAGAATTTCTATAAGCTTATGAATAATGCGATGTTCGGTAAGACAATAGAAGACGTTCGAAGTACAGAGACTTTAAATTTGTTTTGGACCGGAATGGTTCCGATAGTGGTCGTAAAAAGATTCAGAAGTATAATCCAAAGATGAAACATATAACTCTCATAACTTCCGAAGAGGATGGCGATTCCTGCGACAGTGCCCTACTGGAACTGAAAACGGATGAGCATAGATATGTAAAACCAGTTTTCATTGGCGCGGCGGTGCTTGAACTTTCTAAGCTGCTTATGTATGAGACGCATTACAATTACTTTCGAAAGCGGTTCCCTGGAATACGATTAGCCTACATGGATACTGACAGTTTTGTTTACAGTGTACCTCTTCCTTCCCCGGATGTAACTTTCAATGATATAGTCCGAGAAGATGTGGAAAAGAATGGTAATGAGTCTATATATGATACTAGTGGGATGAGCGGCCCCGATTTTCCAAAGATTAATAAAAAGGTGATAGGTAAATTTAAAGATGAGTTGAATGGAGAACCTATTCTTGATTTTGTCGGCATTCGTTCAAAAGTATATGCTTTTCGGACTCCAACTTTGGAGACGAAAAAAATAAAGGGATAAAAGATGTTTGTGTTAGAAAACATTTGAACTTTGAAGACTATAAGGATCTGTTTGAAACTGGGAAGAAGCCGGAGCCAGCACAGTTTGTACAGTTTGTACGGAAAAAACCTGGAGAAATCCGTAGTGAAAAGCGCAGTAAAATCATGATGGCGCCAAATGATATCAAACGTGTGCAGTTATACAATCAGGACACGGGCGAATGGCTGGCAGAAACGTGGCCAATAGGACGGAGTTCCCCTTCGGAACCGTTCCGATAGGGCTAACGGAGTTAACTTTCATATCCATTTAATCCATAATGTCGCATGTATCTTTCTAGCGGCGGACTAAATCCTTCTTGTTTTTGTATTTCTAGTGCCTGTTGAAATATGTCCTGAATAAGGTCTGAGGCATTTTCTGTTGTTGCGCCTTTTTCTTGTATTTGTGTAAGCAGCTGTTTATATTGGACGTAATAATGTTTATATTTCTCTCGCCTCTTTGATACTCCTGTTTTTCCTTGTATCACATCAATAATAACACCCGGTATAGGAGTTAAAGCTAAAAGAACTGGAACTGCCGGAATTGCCGCTATGACAGCTGAACTTACAAGAATTCCCTTAGTCACATTAAGAGCCATATCAATTCGACCCATCAATTTGTAACTTCGTCGATATGCGGCGCTAGTTCTTTCGATATAGTCGGCCAATTGTTCAACGCTTTCAACAACTGAGACGTGCATTTTTACTGTATATGTAAGGGATGATAAAAAATAATTGTAGTAATATAGAAAGACAATATGGCAGAAGGAGGAGAAGATATACCATTCGAGGATTTAGGATGAAACAAATTTGAATGATGATGATGCTGCTACTGCTGAAACAACTTTTTCGATGATAATGCCTTGCAGAAGCCGATCCTTTCCAGATAGCCCGCAGGTAGATCCTTCGACTAGATATAGAGTAGAAATTATAAAGCAAATGGCTGAACAATTCTTAGATGAGAATAATATTACTGATGAATCAGCACGAATTGAATTGATTACTAATGCAAAGATTGAGAATAGAAAGCTGTATTATAAAAACCTCAGGCTATCAAATAAACAGGACGTGGATTTAGATCGCTCAAGACAGTAAAAAAAGAAGCGGGAGGATATGAATTTGTAACTAAAGTATACAGTAAGACGGGGGACAGCGCAGAGCCCGAATTTGTGAGTTCTACATTGTATTCTGAAGATGTGAAAAACGATAAAATACCGGCTGAGAAGATGACGCCAGAAGACATGGGTATATACAAAGATGAACTGACATTCTTACGGCAAGATGCTTCTGGTAATGCACACAAAATACAAGCTTTTGAAAATAAAATCGAAAAATGGAACAATCTAAACCCTGAGTATAGAGCTATTAATGATGAATTAAGGATTGCGAATATGCGTCTTGGCGAGCTTAACAATGAAAAAGTTAAAATAAGGCTAGAGAAAAGAGAAGTTGAAAAACAGTTAAAGGAAATTCCTGAAGAACACACCCAAGCAAAAGAAAAAGCTGAGAAACTACTAGCTGAACTCATAACAAGAGAAGCTAAAATTGTTGATCGAATTGAATACGAACATGATAAGATCAGTGGGGCACGTGAAAGTCTCGCTACGACTAGGTCTCTTCGTGATGTAATTTCCGATCCAGAATTATCACTCAGGCTGAAGCTGACAGAATTATTTAAACGAAATGGTATTACAATCGCTGCAATACTGACTGCCCTTGGAATGACAATATCAACAATTGCCCTGGCTGTAACTAAAGGAGGAGGGGGAGCAGCAGGAACTGGAGCAAACACAGGTGGTTCAGGTCCGCCCAAAGTATACACAAAAGCGAAAGAAATTGTAAAGCAATTTGGCGAATGGTTAAAAACCTTGGCCGCAAAAAGTGCTGCTGCAATACCAGGTTTAATCGGTTCCCTTGTCAGTTTTCTATTAAAAACAGCAGGATCGGTGGTCGGATTTGTTGGAGAACAGCTATGGATATTTTTAACTGGTTTAACATTAGTCATTATAAATAAAATTATGTATTAATATATGACCCCTACGGAATCGACATGTTTGGTGAAAAGAATATTGCAAAGTTTCTTTCTAAAAATAAAGACCTGTTTGGTTTCTCTGTCGAATTGGAATGGTGCAAACTCCGACGAGTAAATCGACATATACTTCGAGCAAATCCAGGTGTCCGACTCAAAGATGATAATCTATATCATAACATATTAGCTTTCATTAAGGAATGTCAAAAGACTAACTTCTTTAAGCGACTAGAATTCATAGCTGTATTCCAGGATACTGAGGATGACCAAGAGGCTCATCCCTCCAAGAATATTGGGTTCTTCGATTGATTCGTGACACAGGTAATCGATTTATCTTTCAATCAGACGGAAATATTTATGTAAAGATGTGATTTATTTTTTATTTTTTCTTCACTACTATATACATTACACGAAAATGGGGTACGATAGATCATTATTACCGGAATTCACCAACCGAATACCGAAGGGAACGAAGTCAGAAAGAACTCATCATGTGATTGCTCATAATCCAAGTGAGGCAGATCCAGGCCAGACACTTATCATACGATGTCCAAAGTTAGAAAGCGGAGTAGTCCTAGTTCCAGATACTTTCGACCTGGTTTTTGATCTCGAAGTAATGGGTCACGAAGATAACCGAGTAGTACAAAATGTTGCAAAAAATTTGGTGGAGCGTATGGTTCTCACATTTGGAGGGAAACACAATTTTCAATTTGAATAAATATAACCTTATTGAATGTTATCGCGATCTCTTCAAACATAAAAAGGAGAGAACGAACATGACACTGTACAGGATTCAGAACGAAAATCTGAGAAAATTGAGAAGTCACGCAGCCAATGCAGATCACGCCGTCGTGGATGATAATTTACTTTTGACACATATAAAACAAAATATGCTATTCGTTTGACTCATCCCCTCATAACAGGTCATGGGGTTGCATATCCAAAAGAGTTAGGGAGTCATATTGAATGGGAAATTACGTTGACACCAGCCTCCCAATTACTTGTTAGTAATAATGTTGTTACACCCAATTATAAATTAAAAAACATTCAAATGGAATACGAAACAATTTCTGACCTCGTACTCGCGAGGTCAACTGCTGGTTATTACAACGGCGGTAAAAGTTACCTTTACGAGCATATACATTATTTTAGAACAATCCCGATGAAAGAATCAACCACGGTTATCAATGAAAATATAAATGTACCACGACGTAGCATTAGAGGTATCTTATTAATCTTCACTAAAAATCAGAATCAGTCAGAACTTAATAGTGAACTTTTCTTTAACCCGTCGATTGAATCTGTGTCTGTATCAATCGAAGGCATTGCAAATAAAGTGTACGCTCAGAAGATGTTACCAAGACAATTTTGGCGAGAGGCACGACGGTATTTTGCTGAAGATAAAGATTGGTGTGAAATTGATATAGATGAAGTCGATTATTTGAAGAACAAATTCTGTCTGTTTATTGATCTGCGTAGCTTTAAAGATATTGAATTTCATGGAAATGGTCTTAGAGTAATGAACACAAAGGACGGAATACAGCTTGAAATCTTGAAGAAAGACACCTCAGTGAAAAGTGTCGACTCTCGCGATGATAATAGAATCGAAGGCCGGGATGATAATATATTTGCTCATGTTTATGTAATTAGCGATGCTCAGGTCTCTGTTGAAAATAGTAGATTAAAGTCTTTACTATTTTAGTTCGTACCGATAGGAACGAGAGTCGTTCAGACCTCAGTTATGCAGTCACATCAGCTGGACTCCGTCGACCGGCCGGCCGGACTGACAACATGAGGTTCCTGCCGGAACGGGGCCACCGCTTCTTTATATAGACTGCACATGGAATTCGGAACGTGTTTATACATGTTGTGCAGTGACTCAGGGGCCTCTTCCACGCATGCGCAAACGCGCCCATCTGACTCAGTGGGAATTCCCTCTTCCACGCATGCGTGTAAGAGGGGATTCCCTGTAGTTAAAAAAAGATTGTAGTTAAAAAAAACAAGATTTATCCCCATTGTCCACTATTATTATACTACTTGTGCGTATCAATAATTGAATTGGGAAAATTCCAGCTTTAGCATTGTGTAGGTACGTGTATCGCAATGCAACACAATCGTTTGATCGGCGCATGGGGATCGGTTCATATTTTCATGGATTTCAACACCCAAATTCGGAACCGAATCGTGCCCAAGGAAAGAAATACGTCAAATTCTGAGTCGGGGAAACTTGAGGGTGACAAATCGATTGAATATGGATAGCAGCCGAGCACATTACAAGCTGACAAACATCATAATGTCGATGTTAGTACGGGTGCTGCATGCAACATGGACGACGTCTGCCCCTAATTTTGATGGACGGGGCAGAAAGTGCCCCTTTCAATGAACAGGCAGAGAAAACACTGAGCTATAGAGTCTTATAATTACGATATTTAGCCCGATCTAAATAGCGTACTAAACTTTCTAATTTAGCTAGAGTTCAGATCGGCTCTGAGGAGTCAAAAACTTTTAATTTCCAGCGATATATCCGATAAATACGATATTTTGCCACTGTGGATGAAGTTTCGACTTCTTTTATTTAAGCAGAAATTGATATGTGATGAATGAGTTAAAGAGAGACGTGATTATAACAATGTACGAAATTCTTTTGACACTCCAGTTTGCAGCTTCCCGATGACAAAGTGTAATGACAAAGGCACTGTCAATTCACGACGCCGCCGCAACTGACGCACTTATAGAATATTCAAGACTAAATTTGGTTTTGAAAAATATTTAAGAGATATTTCAGATTTCGGGTTACGGAGATGTTTGACAAAATGTAGGCTGAGTGATCATAATTTGCGTGTTGAAATTGGTAGGAAATGTAAACCTCATTTAAATGAAAGAATTTGCTTGAGATGTGATAGCAATGTAATAAGTGATGATTTTCACTGTTTATTCACATGCAAGTGTCATAAAAAGTGAAAATCGCTAATTTTCTGCACTTTTTAAAGGGGAGATATTTTCTCCGGTGCAAAAGTTCAGGATGAGATTCTTTGAGGAATGCTACGAGTATAGTCGCTAGAGGGCAACCTTCACGCGTGCGCTTTAGCTGTTGTTTTCGGGGATTTTCAAGGACTACTTGTACCTGCCGGTACTATCTCACGGCCTTATCGCCGAAACTGAGGGCACAGCGTTTAATTTTGATGTCTGAGAAAAAGGAAGGTGACAATATCAAACTTTGAGAAGAAACATGTTATGAGCATTTTTTTATTTGATTTTTTGTTTTTTATTAATTGTTGTCGTGCCGATTTGCTCGTGAATTTTTTTTTCATGGGACCACAGTGGAAATAAGTTTTTAACTTTTCTGTGTTATCCCAGCACTTTCGTCTGTCTTTTTCCTTGGTTTGTATTGTTTATTTTTTATTTATTTTTAAGTGGTATATAAATCAAACCAAATCAAAAATCAAGAAAATCCAAAAATTCAGGAGTGAATGAGTTGTATTTTCTGTAAAAACGCACGAGACAACATTTTGATTTCGCGATTTCTCTAGATCTGCGGTGTAAACTAATAAGACACTAAATAATGTACGATTTGGTAAATCGAACTATCTATCTTTCAATTAGCCTGGTTATAAGTAACATAAGTTGAATTCTCGATGAACTATAGGCGAAATTTCTTTACAATGATTTACGAAGACCATGATCAGTTCGCGACTGCTCTCTCTCTCTCTCTCTCTCTCTCTCTCTCTCTCTCTCGTGGCAAGTCCATATATTTTATGTTTTATCCTGCCGACATTTATCTAACTGTTCACGATCACCGCTCAATGTTGATGTCAATTTTGATTTTCGAAGTTTACAGGGTATAAACTTCGTAACTGGAGACATGTCACGGCCTGGAGCTAGTTAATCACCATCGAAATCGAAAGTCTGTAAACGTTTTTGCTTCCGAATGAACGTATTTAAATGCACAAGCAGCTTCGTGCGTAAAATATCGAACTGCCATATGAATTTCACCATTAATAAAGACTAAGACTTTCAAACTAGTCCTACAAACAACAACAAACATGACGGAGCAATGATGCCGACTTCAGAGACTCTGCGTAATTTTTCCTCGCGGCCGCTGGCGAGAGTGACTCTTCACAAATTTTCCAACGTAAGTAAAGTATTTGGCTTTACCCGTGTGCTGGGTTATGTAAACTAATAAGAATAGTATTCTCTGTAAATCAATAAGGCTTACAACATGTCGTCTTTGTGCCTATCATTCTTTTAAACGCACGGTACCAATATCGCACATCAAAGAACAAGTCAGCAGAGAGATTTACCTGTGTTCTGGGGCCGTCCTTAGAAATTGGTCGCATTTATTGATTTTTAAATTTCAGTCAAGAATTTTTGGTTGCCCTCCTAGTATTTTATATAATTTTCTTCGTTATATCGTCTTCGAACCCATCGTTCCTTGAAACACGCGTTACCAATATTTCATATAACAGAACAAGTCGGCAAAGAGAATTACCTTTGTAATTATTCAGATAAATCACAGTAAACATTTTTTGCTCCTCAGAGCCAATCTATATTGCTGCTAAATTAGAAAGTTTAGAACGCTATTTATATCGGGCTAAATATCGCAAATATCGGATATATCGCGGAAAAAATTTGGACTATTCAAAGCCGATCTAAAATCCAGCTAATTTAGAAAGTTTAGTACGATATTTAGATCGGGCTTATTGTCGTAATTATCGGATACACCATTTGACAATTTTTTTTGGACTTTTCAGGGCCGACCTAAACCCCCGCTAAATTAGAAAGTTTACAAGGCTATCTTAATCGGGCAAAATATCGTAATTATCAGATTATGTCGATGGAAATATTTTTGGACTCCACAGAGCCGATCTAAACTCCAGATAAATTAGAAAGTTTAGAACGATAGTAAGATAGGGCTAAGTATCGTAATTATCGGATATATCACTGGAAAAATTTAATGTAACAAGGGTATCAGCATTTTGTAATAATTCGCACTTTGTAATAACGGTTAACGCATTTTGTAATAATTTTAAAAACTTACCCCAGTTTTAAAGCATTAAAAGACATTTTATTGACTGTGGAATGGTATTACAAAGTGTGTGTTTACTCGGTAAGTAAGTACAAAAAATTGATCGCTCCCTGACTTCCATTTCAAATTAGAATGACTTAATTTTAGATAGCTGTCAAAAAATATTGTTACTAACTGATCATCTGAGGCAGGTAACTACTAGATTTTGACTGGTTTATTGTCATATATTTGAGAGAATCATCGGTATACACACTCAGTTGATTTATCAAAAAGAGAATAACGAGATTGTTTCTGATGTATTGCAGACAACCAGCAATCAACAGGTAGATACTCAGATAAAATAAAATATAATAACATAAAATAAATTATTATACATCTCGGTTATCAGAGACTGAGGGACGTTTCTTATCGTTTCCGCGAGTGTGTAGATAAGCAGACAGACATCTTACCAAGGATCCATAATCCCAGTGGAAAACCTGGAATAGTCAGTGTACGACGTCTCATCGTAGAAAATGGTGCCGGAAGTGGTTTGATTCTCGAGTTAAAGCGTCTTATTAGTAATAGACGTTGGGTTTATGCTTGGTTAGATCTGGTTCCTAGTAAGTTTGGATGGTTTATCATCAGAAACATATTTTGGCGTAAATAGAACGTAAAAGACAAAATGATTCAAATCATTGCAATTCGTTATTCGTAGAGTAGTATCTAAAATTGACCTGAAACTTTTGCAAATAATAATTTAACAAATTTAAGTCAGACAAGTTAACTTACCATTATATTTCGCGAATGCGATGATCATTTCGCATTCCAAATATGTTGTTGGGCCCTTCGTAAATTGATTTAAACGTTTTCCAAAATGACAGTGAATTCTCTCAGTGTTTTCAGGTTTGCGATTTCAACTACAAGTATTATTTTGACGATTTTCCATGTAGGTGAACGAATTTTAAAAATTTTGTATGGTTTGATGTTATAAACTTGTGGTTAAAAGCCGTTAAAGACGAATACCTGATCGACTCAGTGTCTCTGTCTAGAGACAGAAAGTAGTTGTATCTGGACACGTAGTTTCGTAGCTGTTTTTATAGTTGAGCATTGTAAGGCCAAAGTAATTAAATTCCAAGTTTCATGTCCCCTAAAAATTCTTAAAGATGGGTGGGTAAACGGTTAAACACACACATGCATACACCCCCCCACACACACACAATTTAACACAAACTCAGACATTCCTTCATTTGATGAATATCTGATATAATTTGTCGATGTGTATGTGACAATATGATACACTGCAACCATCTACTTGTGTTATATGATACACAAAGAAGATAGAAGTGACTTTTGGTAATTAGTCATCATTTGCCGTGGTCGTGTCAGTTTTACATTTATCTCTTTTAATTTCTCGCAAAGTTTGGCCATCAGAAATTGCCGTTGATTGACGTTATTCTGAAAAAATCTTGAGTTAACACGATTGGAACTAATTTGGGAAAATTGGATAGTGAACTATTGTCGGTTTAGTCTGCAAATGTACGCTCATCTGCTTTTCTCTTTAAGGAATGCACTTTTTTATGAGTAATTTGCAATATTGCAACATTCAGCTATATTGCACTCAACACTTTTGAGAGTTTTGAAAAATGTAAAGATGCAATTCCAAATTAGTTCCAATCGTGTTAGTTTGTTGTTCACAGAAATCTTCAAAATCCTACGCGCGCGGACGCAAAACATAGAATACACTTTCTTTGGCATTGGTAAACGCTACTTATGTTCGTGAACGTTTAACTTTTATGTATAAACCTTTGGAGAGTGTGTCACAAATTTTAGGTTGTTTTTTTAACTCTTCCCCCCCCCCTCCTCCTCCTCCTCCTCTCTCTCTGTCTCTCTCTCTCTCTCTCTCTCTCTCTCTCTCTCTCTCTCTCTCCTCTCTCTCTCCATGAAAAATTATTGGAAGGCATGACATTCCAGCCCATTGGCTCGAAAATAGGTCAGAATAATCTGATGTTTTAGTGATTTGACTTGTTTAGCTACTAAAGCGGAAGTATATCCGACCTTTTGAGTATGTATGTATGTATGTATGTATGTATGTATGTATGTATGTATGTATGTATGTAGAGTTATGTAAGAGGTCAGAAATTGATAGTCTTTGCTCCTCTACTGCGCCCTTATACTTCATTTGCTCTCTAAATCGACATTCCTGTACAATATCGAGCTTTCAAACCACATGTTGGACACTGTTGTGAAATCGACACAAACTGGTTAAAGTTGGCATTGTATTATCATTTTCAATATTCAATTTGTTGATATGACATCGTATCATTACGACCTTTCACGGCCACTCGTGTAGTGACGGTGCTCATAATATATGGTATCTTTTAGTGATTACTTAGTCGGGTATTCATCGAAAAGACTTGGTATCATTACATTCGTTTGAATTAAATGCAGCCAAACTGTCACTCTTGATCAGCAACGCGTTGCAGACACTTTGAAAGCTATGATAATATAACGGATCATTTCGCAAACACAACAGCGCGGGCCCTCTTCCTTTCCAATAGTCATAAACTGTCTGTAACAATGTAATCCAGTAAAGCCCACTCTATGAACGCAAGCAAGAATATTTTTGTTACCTGAGAATAAAAGTACGGTACGAGCACTGGAAACCTTGGTTTTGTTCGTATGCGATTGAAAATTTGACAGAACACAACAAGTTATTCAGTTCGATACAAATGTCAAATGCCAAGTGACATGATGTAAATTGAATATAATCATTTTAGACTGATACTTTTGATAACAAAATAGGGGTTACCGCTTTTAGACAGTACACACAAGTGACATACTAGTGACCAGCTTAAATCTCAACAAATAGTTCTATTCCTGTAACAAATACATAAAATTCGTTACCATTTTATCAATGCCCTCTTGAAGTGACAGTATAAATTACACTTCAGTTATATATGTGTCCCAATTCATATGAAACAAACTTAGTAACCAAGCTAACAGAGACAGTTGTTTCGTTTTTGATATAAATACAAAAACAAATTAAAAGCCAGGGTTCAAAATATGGCTCTCAAGGAAGATATTGGCAGACATGTTCGCATTTGCTTCCCGCGAAGTTCATTTCAGCTCACATTTACAATGTAACTAAAATCACGCCTAGCCTTCTTACATAGTTGAATCTATAATAGATAATAAATCTATAATAAATCTATAATATAATGGGATAAGATAGACTACTTTAGACTTGAGTGATGCCATCACAAAATTCAAGTAAATTGTAATTATTCTAGTTACTTTTTGAAGCAAAGAGTGTTTATTGGGTTGTAGCAGACTTGACATAACATGTCTTTTGTCAACACCATAGATCGTCACCTGTTATGAGCCTTATGTATTGGACAACATACCCAGACATTTCCTCAAGAAGGAGTAAATATTTAGAGAAATCAAATCAGAGAAAGACAGGGAAAAGTAAATTGAATTCCCACCCAAATGCCAACAATTAACAAAGTTGCTGTACAATCATACAGCCTATATTATAATTTTCATTCTGTCAGTTAAACTGATAGAATTAAAATTATCAAATCCAGGCCTACCATAGAAATTATGTGTTGAGCCTCAGAAACATACAGTGAAGCTACCAAAACTTGCAAGTGTAACATCCAAACTGTATAGTGTAGCCTCCGAGACCTTAAAGTGAAGCAAAAATCTATAAGCTTATAGTTGAGCCTCCGAAAATTGCATGTGTAACATTAATTTCCTTCCTTGACCACTTGTGGCGCTCTTCAATCCACTTCCGATGCCAGCGCAGGTACGCGATTTCACGCTATTTTTACCACGTTAGAAACGTTTTTTGTTAACAAAACTTCTATCAACGAACAACTACGAAGACTAAAAACTACTGACGAAAGTTTAAAGTCAGAATTCAATGTAGTTCTGTCAGAGTACTTCGTTAAAATTTCAGTAGTGGCCGGGGGAGGGGTTTACCCGGAATTGCCGGTGACTATTGTATTGCGTCGCCGATGAAGGTAAGCGATTTTACGATATTTTAACACGTTAGAAGCGTTTTTGTTTACAAAAAACTGCTATCAATGATATGTAGACTAAAAATTACAGGTGAAAGTTTCAAGTCAGAATTTAATGTAGTTAGACCAGGTCGCGCCATATATACACACATGAACGGCGGTTTTGACCCTACTTTTTCGCCTTTCATACACTTTTAACCAAGCAATATCGATCTAGTTTAGATTTTCTACTAGACGTAAACGGTGATTTTGCAAGCCCCTTGCCACTCGGTCATTATTTGTAAGAAAATGTAGATATTTGACATCAGTAAATGGGTGTTGATGATGTAACATGAAGGTACCAGAATGAATTGTTACTACTGTACTGCTGAGGACACACGAAGTGTGACTTGCACCAGTGTAGCCAAAGGCGCACGACGTCTTTTAAAATCACTTGCCTTTAATTTTAATGTTGAAACATGCATTTTATTAAAATCTGTGCAAACGGAAATCGTGCGGGCAGCTATTGAGATATACAGTGAACAGTGCCCCGTGCACGGCTGTGATCGCTCAGCTCAACTGTTACTAACTTTATACAAATGGCGAATTTTAAAATCACTTGTCTACAATTTTAATGTTGAAACATGCATTTTATTGATAACCGTGCGAACGGAAATCATGCAGGCAGCTTTTGAGACATACAGTGAGCAGCAACCAGAACACGGCTGTGGCCGCTCGGCTGTCTTGTACACATTAGTCAAAAGGTACGAAAGTATTTGGAAAATAATTTTTAAATTAGACAAAATTAATGGTGATGGCCATCCTCGAGGTTCAAACTTCAACTTAGTCAAGGGAATACTTACAATATCGATCGATTGCCTTCCTTACTTGTAAAGTCAACATCGGCCCTATCTACTGCTGATAATTAGCGCAATGATTTTTTACTGACAAGTCCCGTGCCAGCGCCATTTTCAAAGTGTGCAGCATGAAGTTTACGCATGCGCACACTTTCCTTTTAAACCAAATCGTCATTGTTATTCGTACTGGCGGGGTCACAGGAGTTGTCCGGTGGTTAAATTTAGCGACTTATACCAGCAATTACATGGCCCGTGCAGTTTTGTTTTAGTTTTCAAGAATCCAGTCGATCGATTTAGTACCCTGCATGCGACAACACAGAGAAGTTTGAATCCGTGACAAATACGTCCACTCCTTCTGATGTCGTGATTCTTGATATGTCATATTCTAAAACACTTGTTTTGACATTTTCGATTTGAAATTTCGATAATCTAAGTCTTGACAATGCCCCAGTCCTCAAACGTTCACAGTGAATAAAACAGAAGGCAGATGCACGACATCCTTCTTTTTATATATATAAATACAACGGCACCAGACTTTAAATCAAATAAGTCAAAACGTCTTTTTAGCGTGACCAATCACGTCCAGGTGACGTGTCATCTTTCAGCTCTTCTGGGCTATCATCGTGCCAACTATATCATTGGGCACATTGCTTTTATTCCTTCTGGCCTATACAAATTTAATATTCGATAAGGTACACTTCTTGCATGTGAGTTTGACCCAGAGTTTGACCCACAGCGCCCTCTATCGTTAGTTTGATGGAAACGGGGCAGAATATACAGGGCAATCATCATTGCTAAAAAGGTTTTGCTAGAGAGTGAGATTGTTTAATGTTTCTTGTACCATGGACGAAAACGACAATTCTCCGCGCTGTGTCAATATCTTCGCGCTGTGTAAAAATCTCCGCGCTGTGGGAAATTTATCTCCGTGCTGTGTAATCTCCCCGATGGAGGGAAAACCGATAAAGGGAAACCTAAGTCTAGGGAGTGTCACCATTTATCCCTTCTAAAATCCACCTTGAATAAAATGCAGCTCAAATTTGCCACATGTTTGCACCCGCCAGCGACTGCGGCGCGACGAAGGAGACGTTGAAGTAGACGACATTTACGAAAATAAACTCGAAATCCCATGGGCGCAAAAGGGCTCATGGGAGGAGCGTGCGTGATGTCATCGGCGATACATGAGCGTGTGTGACAGTAAAAAAACAGAGGATAAAAACTGCAACAAGTTAAAACAAATACAGTAAAATACTGACCGACCAGCGGGAAATAAAACACTTGCAAAGCACAGAGAATAAAAACGCAGACGTTTCGAGTGCGACACTGACGAAGGGTCGCACCGGAAACGTCTGCGTTTTTATTCTCTGTGCTTTGCAAGTGTTTTATTTCCCGCTGGTCGGTCAGTATTTTACTGTATTTGTTTTAACTTGTTGCAGTTTTTATCCTCTGCGTTTTAGCAAGTATTATCTCTCGCTGGTCGACCTAATTTTTTACTGTATTATTTTTCACTTGCTGCAGTTTTAGCCCTCTTTTGAGGTCGTTTGTAATTTTTATCGTGTGTGACAGCTTACCGTAGCATTGGAGTCTATGACTGTCTAGTATAGTTCTGCATGTTACAACTTTTTAATGCTCAGTAGAATGAAGAATGAATTAAGTGCAGTTGGGTGCAAAAACGACTAAAGGAAGAACAAAAACGGTGTTAGTTTTTACCGTTTTCCCACAGAGCAGCTCCTTCGAAGACAGTGGCTAAAGAAAGTCCGGCGAGTCGGAGGTAATAGGGCCTAAAATGTTAAAAACTGTCAAGATACTAAGTTATGTTCTGCACCTTTCAAAGGTCTGCAAAATCGCCGATATAAACCGATAAATATGGGCAATTTCGGGACTACACCTCAGCCTAGAACGACTCTTGCCTATCGTTTCTTGGCACGCTGAGAAATAGCTGATATTTACCCTATAAATATCGGCAATTCCGAGACTCTAATATCGATACCAAACGATCATACTAGATTTCCTTGCACTGTGTCTCGACACGCCGAGTCTTCAAAATCACCAATATTAACCCGATAAATATAGGCGATTTCGGACTTTAACTCTGATACTAGACGATACTTTGTCAAATCGTGGGTAAATATCCAATGTATATCGGAGATTTAACCACCTAAGGGAGCATTCGTTTTTACGGGGAGGGGGTCGGTGGAATTTGAGGGACAAATGAAAATGTAAGCTACCCCCTCCAAATCAAATTTCTAAAATTTAACCCCCCCCCTCAATTCATCAATTGTAAAATGTGACCCCTCAAAAAATCATCAGATTTGATTCATTAAACCTTCGCACCCTATGGCCCTGGGCTGAAAAATTAGGCCCTTCAAAAGTGTTTGCAAGAAAAAGAGCTACCCACCCCTTGAATTTCATGCACAAAAAACAGCGACCATCCCCCAGATGTCAAGTCCGTATCAATAATATCGTAATTGAATTAGTAATTTCCCATTTGACCTTTGACCTTTCAAAGAATCCTTTTTGAACTTTACAAATAATCACTGGCTTAAATTGTCATAGTGGTTTTTCAGATCTGCTCCTTTAAATATAATATTCTCGTCACGTACATTTATATCAATTGTCAAACTTTTTTAAAACACTGATTTTAATAGCTAGTTTTGTATAATTGTAAAAAATATATTCAAAGTTTCCTCACATACCACAATTTAAAGAGAATCAACATTTTTGGTGACGTTCCAAAATCAAATTTCTTGCACACACATGAACTTGTAATCGCCCTAGTCTAATCAAGAACGTTAATGTCAATAATCAAGAGTCTATAAAAACACAGATTTAGCTAGTTTTGTATTTAAAGGAAATTATTCATAGCTTCTCATAGACTACTCATAGATTTTGTATGAAGGACCAAGTAACATTTCTGTGAAATTCAAAAGTCAATTTATTCATAACTCCATACAAACCTTTGTAAAATTTGACCCCCTTCCAATCATTGATTGCAAAATTTGACTCCCCTTAAAAACGGTTTCGTAAAAGTCAAACCCCCTGATTTCCACCGACCCCCTCCCCTGTAAAAACGAATGCTCCTACAGATCTGACCACCCGACTACCTCTGTCCGCTCTTAGGGACCGCTCAGTTTTTACGGCCGGGGGGGGGGGCCGGCAAAACCAGGGGGGGTCATCGTAATTTTGGAATCCGCAAAGGGGGTCATCGCTTTTTCACTGGTAGGAAAGGGGGGGGTCACCACATTTCAAAAACATAATACCAACAATAAAGTTCACTTTATGCCATGGCCATGATCAACCCTCTTTACCAGCGGGCCGCCTTCGGCGGCCCACTACAATAAATATACATTATGTATTACCCGTGACCCTCTTAACGGGCAGAAGCCTTTGGCGGCCAACTCCAATTAGGTTTACTCCATGCAATGGCCATGATCCGACCCTCTTTACGGTGGGTCGCCGAAGGCGGCCCACTTCAAAAATTGACTTTATGTAATACCCCACGGCAATCTTACTGTAAAATTCCCAATTGAAGCCGCGGCTTGTATTAGAAACATTTTTGAGGGACCCCTTGGACCACGCACTGAATAATGGTAATGGCCGCGCACCTTCAGCGGCCCTGTCCAGTAAAGTCTACTTTATGCAATAGCCATGACCGACCCTCTTTACCGGCGGCCACCTTTGGTGGCCCACTAGAATAAAGTTGACTTTATGTAATGGCCCATGACCCTCTTAACCGGAGGGCTGCCTTTGGCGAACCACTCCAATAAAGTTTACTTTATACAATGTCCATGGACATGAGTTGTCTATGGAAATGAAGTTAAAAATTTCCTACAGTCGTCCTAATTAACAGATGTTTCAATGGATGTGACTGAGAAGTTTGTGCACTGGCATCTCTGCTACACGAATAAAGTACGCCGCGTACCGGAGTTCAAATCCAAACCATGCGGGTAAATTTGACATATGGGTTTTGGTTATTTTTCATGGGGGGGGGGGGGTCATCAATTTTTTTCGTCTGACAAAGGGGGGGGGGTGATCTTTTTTCACAAAAAATGCAGGGGGGTTCTACATTATTTTGAACACCGGCGACAAGATTTTGCAGCCCCCCCCCCCCAGGCCGTAAAAACTGAACGCTCCCTTAGTTCAAAAATAGCATCCATGGCCGGTAGTCAAGAATCCTGCATGTTTTACATTATTAAATTTATTCATGCAAGAAATACATTTTTACATTTAAAGCATTTTTTCATTAAATGTCCACACGAAACTTCATACACATAATTACTAGCGGGACTTCGTCGAAAGGACCGATCGGATATCATCGGGAGTTTCCGGGAGGGCCTTGCACGAAATACATTCTTTACATGTAGGCTTTAAAAAAATTTACTTGACGATCGGGACTTGGACAGAGGACCGATCGGACATCATCGGGAGTTTTGGCTGGTCTTCCACGAAATACATTATTTACAGCGATAGACGATACTCATAACTGGATTGTCCATATCGCGGTAATATCCAATATAAGCTTATATCGAAGATTTCATCACTTTACAGATCTGAGCAAGCACGACTTCCTCAGTTCGACCCCAACTTCGAAAAACGGACGTTACTACAGATTTTTCAAATCGCGGTAAATACTTTCCGATATATATCGGAGATTTCGCAACCTTAAAGATCTGGCCAAGCTCGCGCGAAAACAGCCTTGCAAACAATGAACATCGCGATGTAACAGTCTATAATTAACATTATTTCTAACAACCACTCGGCTATTTACTATCGACGATGAACATTTTCTATCCTGTAATATTTTCTTTTTTTCTCATCAGATTTGTTACATATTTCATAATTTTCTCTGGTTGCACTCCTCGATGAACGTCGACTTTAGAAGTTCGATATCGCGATGCTCTTTGTTCATGTTTTTGCAGGGCTGGTTTTCGCCCGAGTGCTCATGGGTTGAATCAGATTACAACCATTTTCAGTAATAGATATCGAAGCCACTGCAGTGAACTGCAATAAAACTGCTCACACTAATTACGAACGCTTCCCCCGCATATAGGCCTAGAGAGAAAATTGGGCTCTGCATAAATTTACAAGCGCAGCTAAGCACATCATGTACCTAAGCGAGGTGGGTGTGCTCGAAAAAGTAGATCAATGCAAGTTTTGGATTCAAAATCGGCTGTTTCGGCGGAGAAACTGCGGGCCGTATTTCCGAGGTGCTACCAGCGATTTTGTCTATGGCAGTCAGCCGGGCTGTGGTGGGAGGCCGTATAACTCCGTAACACACAGCCATGCAGAGCTACGTTAAATGCGGCCGTACCCTTCTTAGTAGACACCCGTCGTACTGACATTTGTTTAGCAGTGCTGTTTCGTTTATGAGTGTTTTCTTTCGCTGTTTTCGCATTCTGGTAGCTAGCAAGCATATAAAAACTGGAAACTAACACCGACCGCACAACAACTCCGTGGATACGTACAGCTACCCTGTATCCCGCACACGAGTACGCGGGTGCTGCCAATGAAAGCCGGTCATATGACAGCTGCGACCGGCCGCCCGTGCTGGGTGATCTCATTACCGTGCTCGAGCTTGACTGGTACATTTATAACTAGCGAAATTTTAGTTTTTTTAAAATCTTGATGGTCGTAATGTGACGTTCATAAATAATTTGTATTTATATGACATCTTTAACAATTTGAAAAAATGAAAGATTAAAGTTGGTGCTGTAGCAAAGCCTTTTTAGCAACATGATTGCCATGTATTCTGCCCCGTTTCCATCAAATTAACGATAGAGGGCGCTTCGGGTCAATCTCTGGGTCAAACCAGGGTCAAACTCACATGCAAGAAGTGTACCTTATCGAATATTAAGTTTGTATAGGCCAGAAGGAATAAAAGCAATGTGCCCAATGATATAGTTGGCACGATGATAGCCCAGAACAGCTGAAAGATGACACATCACCTGGACGTGATTGGTCACGCTAAAAAGACGTTTTGACTTATTTGATTTAAAGTCTGGTGCCGTTGTATTGATATATATAAAAAGAAGGATGTCTTGCATCTTCCTTCTGTTTTATTCACTGTGAACGTTTGAGGACTGGGGCATTGTCACGACTCAGATCATCAAAATTTCAAATCGAAAATGTCAAAACAAGTGTTTTAGAATATGATATATCAAGAATCACGACATCAAAGGAGTGGACGTAATTGTCACGGATTGTTTGAATACCAGGGTTGCCAACAACGTCTAAATTTACGGATTTTTATCTAAATTATTTTCCAAATACTTTCGTACCTTTAGAGTAATGTGTAAAAGACAGCCGAGCGGCCAGAGCCGTGTTCTGGGTGCTACTCACAGTATGTCTCAAAAGCTGTCCGCATGATTTCTATTTGCACAGTTATTAATAAAATGCATATTTCACCATTCAGTTACAGACAAGTGGTTTTAAAATTCGCCGATTGTGTAAGCATGGAGTTACTACTACCTCCATTGTGTAAGTAACAGCAGAGCTAAACGGCCACAGCCGTGCATGCACTGCACTGTAGTGTAGTGATGGGCACTGTTCACTGTTTGCCTCAAAATCTGACCGAACGATTTCCGTTTGCACATTTGTTAATAAAATGCATGTTTCAACATTAAAAATTCAGATAATTGATTTTAAAACTCGTCGTACGCCTATGAGTGTAGCATGATGTAGAATGCCAATAACTTCTATAGCAACTTAACGTAGTGGATGGAGAATAAGATTGGTGAACTTATACATAATATGTGATTGTTTAAATAGAGATTAATATCTTTCATATCTTAGATGTAAGTGTTAAAGTGAAAGACCATATCTTTATTGGACCCATATTAAATACCATGTATGGAGATCAAGCAGAAGTGAAACATAATGCAGGTTTGTGTGAACATTTAGCATGCTACCAAACATGTGTAGTTGCAGTATTTTTTTCTGCAGTCTGTATATCATAATATTATCGCTTTTCAAGAACAAAACCCGTAAAGTTTAATGGAAGTCTTACGCCTTACCTGTTATTTTTATCTCATGATACTTGACCCTCTGAGAGAAGGGACGGTGTAGATCTCTATTTCTGAAGCTAAAAATCTTGGGCCTCTGATTTGTTAATAGTGAAACACATAGGTGTTGGGAAACACTTCCTAAAATATGTGTGACCGCTTTGGGTGAGGTGGTTCGTAGATACCCAGAGAACAGAACGAACAGACGCACGTGTTCAGTTGGCAACAGCAAAACTCAACTCAGTTTATTCCGCCAAAGAGGGCGTGGTGCAATACAAATATGGAAAGTCTCTCGGTGATTGACAGCGAGACAATACGCCAATAGGCAGAAGGCAATAAACATACTCTTGTTCTCAACATTACTCCGCCCGGCGAAAGTGCTGCAATTACTGAACAACTGAATTAAACTGTAACTGAGTCTGCAAACACAATGATAACACGATGATAAACATGACTCCTTAAAGTTTGCAAATAAAACATGGCAATCAAATGTTTTTTGACCCGTAAACGAAAGGTCAATGTTTTTGCGTCCGATTTGAAAAAACACTATTACTGTGACGTATCACACAAATGTTCACTGAGACTCTATGAAAACTAGATAATACTAATGTCATGCAACGGCAATGTTCAAATGTTCGTAATGACAAGTGAAATTAAAGTCAGTGCTCATATGGTGAGTATTATACTGATAGATCACATGAAATAGCTCTCTATTTCAACAGATCATGTGTCCACTTTTTTATACATTGACGCGCTTTCTTGGCAGCAGCGCGGGTGAGTTTGTCCGGCTGTGTAACAGTCTTTGATTCCTTGCAATCCGTTTGATCATCATTGGTTTCAAAGCTGTTGAGATCACACAAATTGTTGCCGTCGATGTCCGTACCAAGTTCCAAAATTGGGTATAGTTTCTTGATAGGTCGATTTGTGCGACCGAACTTTGTTTTGATTTCTGCCGAGCGTACGAGATTGTCGTTACCATAGTTCAAATTCTCGACGACAGCAAGATTCCATTTCATTCGCGGTACACGATTGTCCTCGACTAGAACAATGTCACCAACGTTAATGACATTCTCAGTTGTTCCCTTCGTAGTGTTCAAACTGTCACGTTCACGAAGTGATGTGAGATATTCCCTTGACCAGCGTTGCCAAAAGTGGCTAAGCAATTTCGCGAGAAGGTCCGATCGTTTCTGGAGAGCTGATTTTGTCACACCGTATGTCGGATCTTCCAACTGTTCGATATCCGGCGTGTCGTAAGGTAATCCAGTAAGTTGTCTACCATGTAGGAGGTGTGACGGCGTTAAAGGCTGAGGATCGTCGAAATCGCTAGATGTATACGTGAGAGGTCGATCATTGATGATCGCTTCAATCTCCGTAACTACTGTTTGTAGTTCATCGAACGTAACATATGATCGTCCGAGTACCTTCTTCAGAGCGATCTTTGTTATGCCAATTAGGCGTTCATAGAAACCCCCGAACCACGGGGCGCGCTTAGGAATAAATTTCCAATCGATTCTGCGATTTGCTAGATAGGACTTGACCGCTGGCGAATTGAACAGTGTTTTCAATTCATCTGCTGCACACTCGTAAGTTGTGGCATTGTCCGAAATCATGTAGCGAGGTATTGATCTCCTTGCACAGAATCTACGAAATGCGCGTAGGAAAGTTTGAGTGGAGAGGTCATGTACGAGTTCAAGGTGAACTGCACGAGAAACAGAACACGTAAACAAACATATGTAGGCCTTTTCTTCACGCTTTTCACCAAGCACGAAAAGTGCCCCGGTGAAGTCGACACCTGTCACCGTAAATGGGGGCGCTTCTAATAATCTCATCGATTGAAGTGGTGCTGGTATCGGAATTTTGTAGTGTTTGCTGTTTATCTTCCTACACACAACACACTTGTGTAGAATGGATTTTACGATTTGTCGTATCTTGGTAATCCAGAACCTTCTACGGATATAGGTGACTGTAGCATTCAGTCCTGCATGCGCGATATTTTGATGCGCGTCTGATATGAGCAGCCGTGTGAAATGTTCGCGTGTTGGCAGAAGCAATGGGAACTTAGTTTCAAAGTCTAGAGGAGCATTGTGTAGTCTGCCTCCGACGCGAAGTAAACCAATCTCATCTACAAACAAGTGAAGTTGTCTGCACAATGATCCGATTTTTTGAGATTTCGTTTGCAGTGTATTTATCTCGTTCGTGTAATGTTCTCGTTGAATGCTCTTAATCCACGTAGTTTCAGCCGTTTGGATTTCTGTAGCGGATAACGGTCCGAGCATTCTTTTATCGCTAGGCTTTGCGATATTTGATGTGAATCTCATCACGAGCGCAGTTACGCGTAGAAGTTTGTTGTATGAGCTGTACCGGCTTGGATCATAATATTCTTGCTATTATCGTAAGTGTCACGTTGAAATGTGATGGTTTAAACGCAGCCGTTGTTTCTTCTGAGTCGCGTGTGGCGATGTCAACATCTGACCGTGGTATGACGTCATTCATAGCACAAGTTGGCCAGTTACCGTTTCCAAGCCAACGGGGACCATTCCACCACAGTGAATTTTCTTGAAGTTTAGATGCGGGGATGCCCCTTGTGATTATGTCCGCGGGATTGTCTTTCGTAGGACAATACATCAGTGCGTCGACAGAAATTGATCTGATTTCTCTTACGCGGTTTTGTACAAAGACAGGCAATTTTTGACTATTATTGTTGACCCAGTGAATTACTATCTGGCTGTCTGACCACAATACGCAACGCGTGATGTTCACGAGTTTTGCGAGACTTCCACGGATGAATTTCGCTAATCTAGCAGCAATCAATGTGGCCATCAATTCGAGGCGCGGAAGTGTTACTGTTTTGATCGGTGCGACTCGGGTTTTGCTCATAATTAAGGCGGTATTTTGTTCATGGCGAAGGTAGGCCACAGCACCGTACGCTTTGGTGCTGGCGTCTCCAAATACATGTAACTCGTAGGGTTCTCTGCAAGAGTCCGTACAACCAAAGTACTTCCTGTCGATGGAAAAGTTGCTTGTGGCGGCAGATAATTCATCGCGGAGAGTACACCAAGCATCACTGAGTGATTGCGGTAGCGGTTCATCCCATTGTGTATCACGTTTCCAGAGTTCTTGGATAAAGCATTTTGCCGTCACGTGAACTGGCGCGAGAAATCCAAGCGGGTCATATATGCTTGCGGTACTCCGTACGACCTCTCTCTTTGTGGCTAAATGTCCGTCTTCCATAACTTTCTGTTTGTAGGATAACTTGTCCGACTCTGTATTCCAAAGTAGACCCAAGGCGTTCACGGTCGTTTCGCTGTCTAAGTTTCCTTGCTCCCGAGCAAGGTCGCGGAGTTCTGTGCAGTTTGAAGCCCACGAACGGAGGTTGAATCCGCCTTTCGACATTACCTCATTCGCTTCGTTATGATAATTCAGTATGTCTTCTCTGGTTTGTGCTCCGCTCATTGCGTTGTCAACATAAATGTTTTCCTTTAGATCTTGACAGACGTCGGATCCATTTGCTTCAAGGTGAGAACGGACAACTGTGTTCAAAATGAACGGCGAAGAGACTGCTCCGAACAATACCGATTTGAAACGGTAAACATCAAAATCGCTATTTGGGTTATTACAGTCCGATAACCATAGGAATTTCGTAAAGTTGCGGTCGTCTTCATGTAATCCAATTTGTAGAAATGCCTTTTCTATATCTGCTGACAAGGCATAGCGATGAACACGGAAGCGAATCAGTATTGATACCAGATCGTTTAGTAGCGGCGTTCCTGTTGACAAACAATCATTTAAACTGACTCCGTTCCCTGCCTTGCAACTGCAATCATATACGATTCGTATGGGGGTTGTTTCTGAGTCCTTTTTTACCGGGTGGTGCGGTAGGTAGTGTCCTTGTGACGTATCATCGTCTATGACTTTCTCTATGAAGCCCTTGCGCTCTTGTTCTTGTATTATTTTGTCGTATGTACTGCGCAGATCACCGCTGAGTCTATTCACCATTGAACGAGTGCGCGTTTCGCTGATTGAGAAGTTTGTCGGGAGCGGTGGATGGTCCGGTTTCCAGGGAAGTTTTGCAACATACCGGTTGCCATGGAATTCTATTTTGGTACTGCGGTAGAGCTCGTAGTCAGCTGCACTCTCTGTAGCTTGTGGGTCGTCCCTAATGCCGATCGATTCTAATTCCCAAAATGAGTTCATATCAGTTTCTTCTTGTTTGAGATTAGTAGCGACGTGAAGGACAGTGTTCGTCTTTGTACCGCGGGAGTGAACTGGACCCGACAGAAGGTATCCAAGTTTAGATTTGACAGCGGTGGGACCATTTCCGCGAATAATCTTGTCTTCGATCAGCTGCCAGTAACAATCTGCGCCAAGGAGTATAGCTATTTCAAATGTGTCAGTGTCCGAGCGTGGATGAGCGAAATGTAGCCCTTTCAAATGTGGCAAATCTAGTACTGATTGATTTATCAGATTTCGCATGGGAGCAGATATTTTGGGGACGATCAATGCGGTTATGTCTACTTTTGTCCCGGATGTAGTATGTAGCGAGAAAGTAACTTGACTCAGACACCTTGTTTGACATGTTTTGTCTCCGAACGCGGCAAGTTCAACTATCTGCGAGCTATCTGGCGCCAATTGTAACTTTTCCACCATGTCCTGTGTGATGAACGATCTCGTCGCGCCTTCATCGAAGAGAATCGTTGCTAATGTGGTTACCGACCGACTTGAAACTTGAGCGACTGCAGTTTTTAGTAATACAGCTCCGATATTGGATGAGGTCGCGAGGGTAACGTCACCGATACCTGTTGCTACTGATTTCGCGTGGACTTCTGCGGACATGGGTTAAACTGAATTTGGTTTTGTGTCCGTTTTGGAGGCGGGTTGCGACGGTGAACATAACGATGTGTGATGTTTTCTCTTACAGTTTCTACAGCGGTATTTCGATTTGCAATCAGAAGCCTTATGGTTTCCTAGGCAATTGAAGCAGAGGCGGTCATGCTTGACAATTTCTAAGCGTTGCTCTGGCGAGTTGACCTTGATACAGTTCAGCGGTTTATGTGTAGTTTCCTTGCAGAAGGCGCATTTTCGCGGTGGCGGCGGTTTTGTCTCACTTCTGGTTAAGAATGCGGCGGTTGCGCGGGGTTGAGTATCTCCATGGTTGGATGAACTATTCAATAGTTCAAATAGCGGCTATCCAGCTTGACTCGCATCTATTTCCCTGGTTACAGCTTCTCTTAGCTCCCAAAGCGACCATCCTCATGACGTACCATGATCTCTTGTTATGTGTTTGCGGATTCTGCTCGGCAGTTTTTCCATGATGATTGGTACGAGGACTTCACCTTACGATGATTCGTCTTTTCCAAATGATTTTAATCCTCGTATGTAAGTTTAAGTGGCATCGTAGAACTCACGTAAACTGGCAAGATCACCGTTTGGTCTTGGTAGTTCCCATAAGGCCTTCATGTAGGCAGCCTTTACCATGTGGGGTTGACCGTAGCGTTTAACCAACAGCTCGATAGCATTTGAGTAATTTGCTGCGGTGAGGGAAAGTCCTTCTATTGCCCTGGCTGCTTCATCCGATAGTTTGGCTCGCAAATACTGAAATTTCTGAATATTGTCCAGTGACGGATCGTTGTGTACAGCGGCTTGAAAACTATCAAAAAGCTCTGCCATTTCAGAATGTCTCCGGAAAATTTGGCTAAAGCTAGTTTGGGTAGCTGTACGTTCTTGACATGTTTGTAGTTTTGTAACATTGCAGACGTTGGCTTCAAATCTTCAGCTGATGGATCTAGTTTTTGTGTACTCTTGGTAAATTTGTCGGACAGTCTGTTCAAGTGTCTTTCGCAAACGACTAACCTTTGTTTATTAGCGCTATGGTAATCATCTGCTTCGACGATTACGGTTTCTAAATCGGCATCTTCTGTCTTGTCGATCAGATTTTGGTCTAGAACTTGTAGTTGCTGAAGTTTGGCGGAAGCCAACTCTAGCTTCGCTTGGATCTTGTCTAACTTTGCTTCGTTCAGCCCATCTTCTGCTGTCTCCATGAATTCGTCTAGTTGGTTCAGTATTTTGGTCATTTGACCGCGGTGTGCTCTTCTACTGAGTTTTATTCGTTCTGGCGTATCCATCTCGTCTCAGAGTACCTGTATCCTGGTCTCGGCACCAAAATGTGACCGCTTTGGGTGAGGTGGTTCGTAGATACCCAGAGAACAGAACGAACAGACGCACGTGTTCAGTTGACAACAGCAAACTCAACTCAGCTTTATTCCGCCAAAGTCTCAGAACCCACGTGCCCGTGAAAGAGGGCGTGGTGCAATACAAATATGGAAAGTCTCTCGGTGATTGACAGCGAGACAATACGCCAATAGGCAGAAGGCAATAAACATACTCTTGGGAAACACTTCTCAACACTTCCTAAAATATGCATGTTGTAGACATAACAAACAGTGAAAGTCAGCATGAGTTTTATCATTCTTGTTTGTGATATAACGTTCACTGCATATTAATGAAAATCCCTGTTACATGTTTCACCATTTACAATCATAACTACAACCAACAATAAATATCAAGACTATAAGGCGCAGGTATCACAATGCAAAGATGAACATAAAGTAGAACTTTTAGGCAAATAAAATTTCAAAATTGAAAAAGATAGAAGCAGTATTTGCAAAGACTGATTTTTTTTACAATTTTCCCCTGATATACATCGTTTAAATATTTGAACAAATTTTTCACATTCTTGTCTGTATGAAAAGCCAATGCTGCTCTTGTCTACTTAAATGTTCATAGATATGTAAAATGCTAAGTTAAACACAGCTACAGGGGATTTAACAATAAAAAGATGAGGTGTTTTATCATCCATTGTATGTTAAATCAGAAATATTTAACTTCCAATGCACTAGAAAATAATGTATGTAGCTATACAAAATAGGGTACGTTTGTTGCAGTGTGTACATCTGAAGATACATTTGGAGGGGAATAGACAAAGGTAAAATATGTGACATAATTCCATCTCAATGGCTCTGGCATTCCACCTCGCCCTTATGCCCTTCTTGAAGACCACTGATGCAGGAGAGCACCTTCTGCACATTAAGGCTGGGATAGTAATTATTTTGAGCTATAATATGAGGAGTGAGTTGATCTGAAAAGTATTTGCTGATCACAGATATGCTCACTCTGCTTCCAGTAGATGAAATATTCACTGAACACCAACATTTAGTTTTTTCCAGGCTGGTCACTATGATGGTAATACTGTTCGTATTGCAGCTGCTCCTAGAAGATGACCACTGAAAAGTCTGTTGTGTTTGTGAGAAGACAACAACAGTTTGACCAGGCTGCACAAATACTTATAGGCTGTATATCATGCTTTTCACAAATAACTGATGATATTGTATATAGGATTGTATGAGTGAATGAGGCTTTGTGAACATTAGTCAGACACTATAAAAGATGAATTTGAATCTGTAAAATATGTTAGCTCTTAGAAAAAATCCTATCAAGATATTGAATAACATGAGGCAACACATAAACTTGAAAGCCAATGATGTGACTCGTAGGGAAGCTTTCCACTCACAAGTTTGGTGTGCAACAAAACTGCAGGTCTCTACACACTGAAAAGTTTATTACGTGTACCAAATATGACAAGAGCTTTGATCTACAGAAAATCTATAAACCCCATCTCAACGTCCACTCTAATGTAGACCTCACCAATATACTACTTTTGAAGCCAAATTTAAGAGAAAAAGTGACTTGAAGTAATATATTAGAACAGACACAAAACACAGATAGTGTGGATTCACTTCAACACCATACGAAGAAATGGTCAGGAAAAAGTTTGCAGAAAGTGATGGCAAGGTGCTTTTTTCACATTTTCAAGGGGCACATTTACTTACTGAAAGGTTCTATGTTTTTTTCAATGTAAATTTTATTTATGATTGCCTCTACCATCATAATTATCAGTGTATTTGTGATACATTTATAGCTTCTCATGTGACAATAAGCTGCTGGGGAATAATATAAAATTATTTCATGTCACTTCCATATTTTATTACATTTTTGCATTGAAGTATTGCAACATTTTGTGGAAATGTTTTGTCTCAGTTTACAGCAAAACTTTCCTGTTTGCTGTAAAAGATTATTTACATGTAAATGCAGGTTTTAACTTTGTTGTATATGTGCATTAAAACCTCAGGGGACAGTCGCTCGTGGTTGGGGCATAAGTATACACATTCTACATAACGGCCCTTGCCAGTGTAAACCACTAATGATTGTGTGTCAGGGCCTTTAAGCAAAGCTAATGTCAAAACAAAAATAAATTGTTCAGAATAGAAGCTCTGTAAGCTATCATTTCTTTTGAAATTTTATGAAAACACACGCCAGTTCAATGTGAAGTCTGCGGAGTGCACTGGTCACAGGCTATACCGGTCACCCCCCCCCCCCGGGCCGCTACTGACATTTGAATGAAGTACTCTGAAAGAACTACATTGCATTCTGACTTGAAACTTTCGTCAGTAGTTCTTAGTTTTCGTAGTTGTTGCTTATTAGCAGTTTTGTAGACGTTTCCAACGTGGTAAAATTAGCGTAAAATCGCTTACCTGCGTCGGCGACGGAATTGGATGAAGAGCGCCACAAGTGGTCAAGGAAAGAAATTAATGTTACACTTGCAATTTTCGGAAGCTCAACTGTACAGATTTTTGCTTCACTTTAAGGTCTCGGAGCTACACTACACAGTTTGGATGTTACACTTGCAAATTGCACTTGCAAGTTTTGGTAGCTTCACTGTATGTTTCTGAGGCTCAACACATAATTTCTATGCTAGGCCTGAAATCCCCCCCGCCGTCAGCGAATCGATGAATTACCTGTACGAAACCTTTTTGTCTCAAGGTACAACAATCGACCGTTCTTTTGTTATTCCAATACAAAATAGATTTGTTGCAAGTAATATTTCATGAATATTTCAACACAACACTGTACCTGCTAGATGATGAGGCACTCGATGACAGAAGATTTATTCTATAACCTTACACTGAAGGATGTGTATGATCTCCTTCAGCTTGTGAATTATGTTCACGTATTGCAAAGAATCAGTGTATTTTGCTGATATTGATATTTTATTTAGAATATTGCGCGGGATTTATCACGTCCAAAGACGCTAATGAATTAAGAGACTGAACTAACAACTTTTGCGCCAATCTTCAGCATCATGACAAATAGATGTAGTATTAAAGCTGATAAAAATTACACTCCGAGAGTTGACCTACGCCCACGTGCTATGTGTCAAGTCACCAGTCATTTCGAGACAGCAATTGTAGAGAAATTCATAAGTTTTCGAGAGCGAAATAACAATAAATAGACTAATTACAAGAGGTTTTCGAAACTCTACTCTCAAAAATTACTCTCCTCACGTCGGCCCATGTGTGCGTGCAATATACCAAATTACAATTGAGTTATTCAGGAACAACCCTAAAAAGCATTTTTTGCAGACCTCATTATGCGGCCTATGTATACCTGCTTTGCTATCAACACCGCGGGCCTGTTTCCTTTTACATCAACACTAGGCGCATTTCCTGTTTCCTTGTTGGGTTGTAACAGAACCTATAGCACTATCGTCTATGACACAATCACTTGCCCTGAGGCCACCGTTTATAATTAAAAAATCTTCCCGAATAGCAAGCTTGTCACACTGCAAACCACACTCGTGGTGGCTATGCATATGTATTATCCTAAACGGGTCTTACTTTAAAGGTCCACCTTGGAGTAAAATTCTTTTCTGTCAATCATATGATGGTGGTTTGTATCGAATGGGCCCATTAGGTAAAAGCTGAGCCATGATATCTCACAGGTAAACACTTCCAAATTGTCATGGAATTGCTCCTGATATCGAAACTTCAAATAAATATAGTGTATTAAATGTTGTATCTGAATAGGTCTTGCTTGCATACGGATTCACCAGGAGGGTATTATGTTTTGCATTTGTCAACCTATGTTTTTAGTAAAGGCAAAGCTATGTCTCACAGCTTGCATATGGTCTGCCAATGTTAAGCATGCTCCAAGTCTGTGGAAATACAAATATCAAAATATTACAAATTGCAGAAATAACTTTTGCAGACTACCGCGTTGAGGCTGTTGAGTAGATCGTTTGGTTACGCGTTTTTAACGCGTTTTTGGCCAGCTAGTATAAACCGCTGCCTGGAAAAACCAAGCTACTTGTGACCAGTCTATACCTACTCTCTTTCGGAATATTTTTGTACAATTTAACAGGTCACGGATTGGACATTTTTGAAAATCAAGTGACCCTGCCCTCTTTGCAGTCTGAAAAAAGCATAACACCCTCTCTTTGCAGTTTTCAAATATCAGATGACCCCTGGATTTTGCCGGCCAGTCAATAAGCTAGGATTTAAGGGAGTCCAAGAGTTTTGCGTCAAAATAATAATGATAATAATAATAATAATAATAATAATAATAACAAGGCAGTATTGCTGAAGGCAATGAGTACTTGGGCCGAGATAGAGTAATTTTGAGGACAATATACTACTTTTCAATATGGTCTTGAATTTCCTCCTGTCAATTAGGCATTTGATTTACTGGTTATTAAACGAAGCAATCGCATGACAACGGCAAAATATGTCTAGCAACTTTTGTGGAGTTTGAGGCAGGGGTTCTTTATTTATAGTGAAATTGCTTAAAGTCCTTAAATATTCAAATTGCAGCAAATTTCTTTTGTTCTCGATGGTAGATGTCTAATATTTAGATGGGCATATTTAGATTTCTACCCTATAGTTATCCCTATATACCAAAAATCGGATATCTAGTTCTATTGGCTTGCTCAGAATTAGATATGAGAATAATTAATGAGGTACAATATGTGGTGTCATAAGGTGTCCCATCATACCAAATATGAAGGGTGTAGCACTTGTAGTTACTGAGTTGTGGACAAATATATATATTTGAGGTCAAAGGTCATTGAGGTCATGTGACATTTTGTCAAATAATTGTATTGCTAAGTTATTCCTATATACCAAAAATCAGACCTCTAGCTCTATTGCCTCGCTCAAAATTAGATATGCGCATAATTAATAAGGTACAATATGTGGTGTCGTTAGGTGTCTTATCATACCAAATATGAAGGATGTAGCACTTGTGGTTACTGAGTTGTGGACAAATATGTATATTTGAGGTCAAAGGTCATTGAGGTCACGTCACATTTTGTCATAATAATTGTATTGCTAAGTTATTCCTATACCCAAAAATCAGACCTCTAGCTCTATTGGCTCGCTCAAAATAAGATATGCGCATAATTAATGAGGTACAATATATGGTGTCATAAGGTGTCCTATCATACCAAATATGAAGGATGTAGCACTTGTGGTTACTGAGTTGTGGACAAATATGTATATTTGATGTCAAAGGTCATTGAGGTCACGTGACGTTTTGTCAAACAAATTATATTGTTAACTTATCCCTATATACCAAAAATCAGACCTCTAGCTCTATTGGCTCGCTCAAAATTAGATATGCGCATAATTAATGAGGTACAATATGTGGCGTCATAAGGTGTCCCATCATACCAAATATGAAAGGTTTAGCACTTGTGGTTACTGAGTTATGGACAATAATGTATATTTGAGGTCAAAGGTCACCAAGGTCACATGATATTTTGTCAAAATGTCTGAGATATCTGCGTGAACCGATGGACTCACTGATGGACTCACGGACGGATATGACCCAATCTATAAGCCCCCTGGACTTTATCCGTGGGGACAAAAAACTGTGTCACTGCATCCTTTAGGCAATATGAATACGAGGAGAAACTAAATTTTTATTTTTCTTGGCCTTATACATGGGAGTCTATGGAGAACTGCCTTATACATGGGAGTCTATGGAGGTGTAAACTAAAAAGTCCTCTAACACGGCCAAATTCGATCGCATTGTGAAACAAATCGACGTGCATCTGTATGGGGTTGGGTACTATTCTTGTGCAAAGTTTGAAAGAAATTGACCAGGGCATGTCTGAGATATCTGCGTGAACTGACGGACGGACGGACTGACATGACCAAACCTATAACTCCCCCAGGACTTCGTCCGTGGGCACTAAAAACAACGCAACAGTTATTACAGCTACACCGGCGGTAGGTTCATATCCAGAGCCCCGTACGGTCTGCCGCCGTCGCTTGAAAACAATCTCATAAACCTGGCCATATGGGCAACTGTGGATGAGCAGCTGGATACTTGACTTCCCGGAGAAGGCGAGCTGTCACGTTCAAGCTCAGGATTATTTGTCGATCAAATTTCAGTAAATTTACCTTACCTAGATGAAATTTTGTCTATATGCTGAAATTTCGCCGAAGTTTGACAAAATTGCATCGATCTTTCAGGTTCATATCCGACATTTTTGAGTTTTGAGTGCAGACAGAAATAAGTTTTGAGGCAACATGGCTGCGACCCCATGTTGACCCCTAGCCCTGCGTACGATGCTATGTGCTACAGCTAACACACAGCATCGTACGCAGGGCTAGCGAGAGAGTTGCCGACATCGACGGTTTTTACGAGAAGTGAATAAAAGACTGTCATTTTTGCAAGCGATCGAGTAGCTGAGGTAGGCTGGGATACGACTTGGGCCCAAGAACGCTGAATTTCGGCAGTAATTTGGCTTTTTACGTCAAGTCCCAAAATGGATTTGAAGTCACCGACCCTACGTACGCGTACGGGTCTTTGCAGGGCTGTGGTGAGCGGGGCGATTAGCTGTAGCGGAACACACAGCATCGTACGCAGAGCTAGTTGACCCCAAGTGAAAATGTGTTCGCGATCAAATCTTCCTATATTTTTTTCAGAATTTTCAACAAAATCATTGCTTCTTACATCTTTTGTAAAATATAAAATATTAAAATAAAAATGCGATGTGCCATGTCTCCAGATTTCTAAAATATCGTTCGTTGACCGTTCGACGGAATACTCATTTCGCAAACTTGTGACGCAGTTGAAATTCAATACTGACCGCCAAATAATCTTAATGAGACGAGATCATTCTAGACATCCTCCAAATTATCCAACCATTCGCGTTAGAGTTCAGCTCGCTTAGAGTATCATAACATTCTTCGGCCTTCGTTTAGATCGACCCTAATCTCTCCCATTTAGGAAATAAATACACAAGCTACCTTGACAAAACTTCGTGCACCATCCAGGACCAAACACACTACAAATCTGTCTTGACGTCATCATCTCCTTACATGGTAATCGGCATACCGTATTTTTTAGCAAAGGAGACACAGAATACGTCGGAGTATTCAGTTTCAAAACGTATTACATTGTGTGATGTTGTCAAAAAAGGTAATGTTACTGCAGTGGTATAAATTACAAACACAAAAGTTCAAATCAGTTTATTTTGGACTGGCTTTACCCAACATTTCATTTTGTTTCTTATGCCAGATTTGACCACGTGCTTACTGGCGACCCCTTTACATGCAAATTTTGTGTCAATGGTGTGTTCTCCTGGAAAAACAAACGTACGATTTCTATATGAAGGAGGCGAAATTTGCGCTCAAAACTCGAAACCACCCCTTTATGGGGTGTACCTAGCTACTTTGAACGAGCTTCTCGAATCTGCAGCTCTATTTCGAAATGATGGTCTGGTTTTCTCAGCTCAAGGATAAGTGTTCTCCATTGCTGTGGGCATTACTATTCTCAACTGGGGGTACAGTTTCCAGTCGTAATGTTTTTCATTGTGTCCAGGATATAAAACCTTTCCTTTTCACAATTTTACTTCGATTAACACTAGTCCACATCTTGTCAGCGATTAAACATGTTTCAAGTTGAAATGTTAAATTCTGGTCTCGAGCCCTCTTGTTCGACCAAACTGAAATTACCCCTCCCACTTTGGCTCGTCCAGTGGGTGTAGCAGGGTCGTGCCATCGCCTAGGAAACGGAGGGTGCATTAATTGTTGCATTTCGATGCACATTTTGATTATATTCAGAAGATTTTGTGGCAAAAACTCAGATAGAGAAGCATTAATATTCACATCTCACTTATTCAAGACTGGCTGAGAGCAGCACTTCCATTCAGTTAACATCATTACGCCATTTATTATGCCAAGAAAGATGAAGCCAAGACATTTTGCCCTCCCTGGTCTCAGCCAGGAATGGTTATACCTTACAGAGTTTTTTCCCATGGAATGAAAACAAATGTACTTGGGCTGAGGCCCAAGTACAATAATAATAATAATAATAATAATAACAAGGCAGTATTGCTGAAGGCAATGAGTACTTGGGCCGTGATAGAGTAATTTTGAGGACAATATATACTACTATTCAAATATGGTCTTGAATTTCCTCCTGTCAATTAGGCATTTGATTAACTGGTTATTAAACGAAGCAATCGCATGACAACGGCAAAATATGTCTAGCAACTTTTGTGGAGTTTGAGGCAGGGGTTCTTTATTTATAGTGGAAATTGCTTAAACTCCTTAAATATTCAAATTACAGCAAATTTCTTTTGTTCTCGATGGTAGATGTCTAATATTTAGATGGGCATATTTAGATTTCTACCCTATAGTTATCCCTATACACCAAAAATCGGACATCCAGCTCTATTGGCTTGCTCAGAATGAGATATGCGCATAATTAATGAGGTACAATATGTGGTGTCATAAGGTGTCCCATCATACCAAATATGAAGGGTGTAGCACGTGTAGTTACTGAGTTGTGGACAAATATATATTGAGGTCAAAGGTCATTGAGGTCACGTCACATTTTGTCATAATAATTGTATTGCTAAGTTATTCCTATATACCAAAAATCAGACCTCTAGCTCTATTGGCTCGCTCAAAATAAGATATGCGCATAATTAATGAGGTACAATATGTGGCGTCATAAGGTGTCCCATCATACCAAATATGAAAGGTTTAGCACTTGTGGTTACTGAGTTATGGACAATAATGTATATTTGAGGTCAAAGGTCACCAAGGTCACATGATATTTTGTCAAAATGTCTGAGATATCTGCGTGAACCGATGGACTCACTGATGGACTCACGGACGGATATGACCCAATCTATAAGCCCCCTGGACTTTATCCGTGGGGACAAAAAACTGTGTCAATGCATCCTTTAGGCAATATGAATACGATGAGAAACTAAATTTTTATTTTTCTTGGCCTTATACATGGGAGTCTATGGAGAACTGCCTTATACATGGGAGTCTATGGAGGTGTAAACTAAAAAGTCGTCCTCTAACACGGCCAAATTCGATCGCATTGTGAAACAAATCGACGTGCATCTGTATGGGTTGGGTACTATTCTTGTGCAAAGTTTGAAAGAAATTGACCAGGGCATGTCTGAGATATCTGCGTGAACGGACGGACGGACGGACTGACATGACCAAACCTATAACTCCCCCAGGACTTCGTCCGTGGGCACTAAAAACAACGCAACAGTTATTACAGCTACACCGGCGGTAGGTTCATATCCAGAGCCCCGTACGGTCTGCTGCCGTCGCTTGAAAACCTTACCTAGATGAATTTTGTCTATAGGCTGAAATTTCGCCGAAGTTTGACAAATTGCATCGATTTTTCAGGTTCATATCCGACATTTTTGAGTTTTGAGTGCAGACAGAAATAAGTTTTGAGGCAACATGGCTGCGACCCCCGGGCTGCGACCCCATGTTGACCCCTAGCCCTGCGTACGATGCTATGAGCTACAGCTAACACACAGCATCGTACGCAGGGCTAAAAGTAGTCTGGCAGAGACCCTGCGATTCGCGTTCTTCCCTGTTGGAACACGCGCGCGCCCTTCAGAGACGCGACGCGAATCCCAGGGTCTGGACGTTCTTGCGAGCGACCGGTCGGATTTCTGCCTGATCCGGGTACTTTACAGAACTCCACACATCCGTTAATCAAACAAAAAATGACAAGTACCTTAGCCAAATAAAATGAAAAATGAAAAATAAAAACATACCGCATATATAGGTCTACTAGCTAATAGTGTAATATTCTCTCCGCCCAGTTAGATAGGTGTTTCTTTTGACGTCACTACCCTTATGAATATTCACATACTTGCAAAAACGGACAGTCGCTGTGTCTGGCAGCGCGTGCTCACAGCTGCACAGCGTAGCCTTCGAATGTAGGCCCATCGTGGGCGCGCATAAACAAGGCACAGCGACTGTTGAGAGTCTAGGCTAAAAGTAGCGAGAGTTGCCGACATCGACGGTTATTTACGAGAAGTGAATAAAAGACTGTCATTTTTGGAAGCGATCGAGTAGCTGAGGTAGGCTGGGATGCGACTTGGGCCCAAGAACGCTGAATTTCGGCAGTAATTCGCTTTTTACGTCAAGTCCCAAAATGGATTTGAAGTCACCGAACCTACGTACGGGTCTTTGCAGGGCTGTGGTGAGCGAGGCGATTAGCTGTAGCGGAACACACAGCATCGTACGCAGGGCTAGTTGACCCCAAGTGAAAATGTGTTCGCGATCAAATCTTCCTATATTTTTTTCAGAATTTTCGACAAAATCATTGCTTCTTAAATCTTTTGTAAAATATAAAATACTAAAATAAAATGCGATGTGCCATGTCTCCAGATTTCTAAAATATCGTTCGTTGACCGTTCGACGGAATACTCATTTCACAAACTTGTGACGCAGTTGAAATTCAATACTGACCGCCAAATAATCTTAATGAGACGAGATCATCCTCCAAATTATCCAACCATTCGCGTTAGAGTTCAGCTCGCTTAGAGTATCATAACATTCTTCGGCCTTCGTTTAGATCGACCCTAATCTCTCCCATTTAGGAAATAAATACACAAGCTACCTTGACAAAACTTCGTGCACCATCGAGGACCAAACGCACTACAAATCTGTCTTGACGTCATCATCTCCTTACATGGTAATCGGCATACCGTATTTTTTAGCAAAGGAGACACAGAATACGTCGGAGTATTCAGTTTCAAAACGTATTACATTGTGTGATGTTGTCAAAAAATGTAATGTTACTGCAGTGGTATAAATTACAAAACACAAAAGTTCAAATCAGTTTATATTGACTGGCTTTACCCAATATTTCATTTTGTTTCTTATGCCAGATTTGACCACGTGCTTACTGGCGACCCCTTTACATGCAAATTTTGTGTCAAATGGTGTGTTCTCCTGGAAAAACAAACGTACGATTTCTATATGAAGGAGGCGAAATTTGCCCTCAAAACTCGAAACCACCCCTATGGGTGTACCTAGCTATTTTGAACGAGCTTCTCGAATCTGCAGCTCTATTTCGAAATGATGGTCTGGTTTTCTCAGCTCAAGGATAAGTGTTCTCCATCGCTGTGGGCATTACTATTCTCAACTGGAGGTACAGTTCCAGTCGTAATGTTTTTCATTGTGTCCGGGATATTAAACCTTTCCTTTTTCACACTTAATACTTTGATTAACACTAGTCCACATCTTGTCAGCGATTAAACATGTTTCAAGTTGAAATGTTAAATTCTGGTCTCGAGCCCTCTTGTTCGACCAAACTGAAATTACCCCTCCCACTTTGGCTCGTCCAGTGGGTGTAGCAAGGGTCGTGCCATCGCCTAGGAAACGGAGGGTGCATTAATTGTTGCATTTCGATGCACATTTTGATTATATTCAGAAAATTTTGTGGCAAAAACTCAGATAGAGAAGCATTAATATTCACATCTCACTTATTCAAGACTGGCTGAGAGCAGCACTTCCATTCAGTTAACATCATTACGCCATTTATTATGCCAAGAAAGATGAAGCAAAGACATTTTGCCCTCCCTGGTCTCAGCCAGAAATGGTTATACCTTACAGAGTTTTTTCCCATGGAATGAAAACAAATGTACTTGGGCTGAGGCCCAAGTACAATAATAATAATAATAATAATAATAATAACAAGGCAGTATTGCTGAAGGCAATGAGTACTTGGGCCGTGATAGAGTAATTTTGAGGACAATATATACTACTATTCAAATATAGTCTTGAATTTCCTCCTGTCAATTAGGCATTTGATTAACTGGTTATTAAACGAAGCAATGGCATGACAACGGCAAAATATGTCTAGCAACTTTTGTGGAGTTTGAGGCTGGGGTTCTTTATTTATAGTGGAAATTGCTTAAACTCCTTAAATATTCAAATTACTGCAAATTTCTTTTGTTCTCGATGGTAGATGTCTAATATTTAGATGGGCACATTTAGATTTCTACCCTATAGTTATCCCTATATACCAAAAATCGGACATCCAGCTCTATTGGCTTGCTCAGAATTAGATATGCGCATAATTAATGAGGTACAATATGTGGTGTCATAAGGTGTCCCATCATACCAAATATGAAGGGTGTAGCACTTGTGGTTACTGAGTTGTGGACAAATATATATATTTGAGGTCAAAGGTCATTGAGGTCACGTGACATTTTGTCAAAATAATTGTATTGCTAAGTTATTCCTATATACCAAAAATTAGACCTCTAGCTCTATTGGCTCGCTCAAAATTAGATATGTGCATAATTAATGAGGTACAATATATGGTGTCATAAGGTGTCTTATCATACCAAATATGAAGGATGTAGCACTTGTGGTTACTGAGTTGTGGACAAATATGTATATTTGATGTCAAAGGTCATTGAGGTCACGTGACGTTTTGTCAAACAAATTATATTGTTAACTTATCCCTATATACCAAAAATCAGACCTCTAGCTCTATTGGCTCGCTCAAAATTAGATATGCACATAAATAATGGGGTACAATATGTGGCGTCATAAGGTGTCCCATCATACCAAATATGAAAGGTTTAGCACCTGTGGTTACTGAGTTATGGACAATAATGTATATTTGAGGTCAAAGGTCACCAAGGTGCCACATGATATTTTGTCAAAATGTCTGAGATATCTGCGTGAACCGATGGACTCACTGATGGACTCACGGACGGATATGACCCAATCTATAAGCCCCCTGGACTTTATCCGTGGGGACAAAAAACTGTGTCACTGCATCCTTAAGGCAATATGAATACGATGAGAAACTAAATTTTTATTTTTCTTGGCCTTATACATGGGAGTCTATGGAGAACTGCCTTATACATGGGAGTCTATGGAGGTGTAAACTAAAAAGTCCTCTAACACGGCCAAATTCGATCGCATTGTGAAACAAATCGACGTGCATCTGTATGGGGTTGGGTACTATTCTTGTGCAAAGTTTGAAAGAAATTGACCAGGGCATGTCTGAGATATCTGCGTGAACGGACGGACGGACGGACTGACATGACCAAACCTATAACTCCCCCAGGACTTCGTCCGTGGGCACTAAAAACAACGCAACAGTTATTACAGCTACACCGGCGGTAGGTTCATATCCAGAGCCCCGTACGGTCTGCCGCCGTCGCTTGAAAACAATCTCATAAACCTGGCCATATGGACAACTGTGTATGGGCAGCTGGATGCTTGACTTCTCGGAGAAGGCGAGCTGTCACGTTCAAGCTCAGGATTATTTGTCGATCAAATTTCAGTAAATTTACCTTACCTAGATGAAATTTTGTCTAAAGGCTGAAGTTTGACAAAATTGCATCGATTTTTCAGGTTCATATCCGACATTTTTGAGTTTTGAGTGCAGACAGAAATAAGTTTTGAGGCAACATGGCTGCGACCCCATGTTGACCCCAAGCCCTGCGTACGATGCTATGTGCTACAGCTAACACACAGCATCGTACGCAGGGCTAGCGAGAGAGTTGCCGACATC
Organism: Ptychodera flava; assembly: GCF_041260155.1. NCBI lineage: Eukaryota > Metazoa > Hemichordata > Enteropneusta > Ptychoderidae > Ptychodera > Ptychodera flava. Next base: position 2,995,813 of record NC_091933.1, on the reverse strand, counting down.
GACGGTTATTTACGAGAAGTGAATAAAGACTGTCATTTTTGGAAGCGATCGAGTAGCTGAGGTAGGCTGGGATACGACTTGGGCCAAGAACGCTGAATTTCGGCAGTAATTTGGCTTTTTACGTCAAGTCCCAAAATGGATTTGAAGTCACCGACCCAACGTACGGGTCTTTGCAAGGCTGTGGTGAGCGGGGCGATTAGCTGTAGCGGAGCACACAGCATCGTACGCAGGGCTAGTTGACCCCAAGTGAAAATGTGTTCGCGATCAAATCTTCCTGTATTTTTTTCAGAATTTTCGACAAAATCATTGCTTCTTAAATCTTTTGTAAAATATAAAATACTAAAATAAAAATGCGATGTGCCATGTCTCCAGATTTCTAAAATATCGTTCGTTGACCGTTCGACGGAATACTCATTTCGCAAACTTGTGACGCAGTTGAAATTCAATACTGACCGCCAAATAATCTTAATGAGACGAGATCATTCTAGACATCCTCCAAATTATCCAACCATTCGCGTTTGAGTTCAGCTCGCTCAGAGTATCATAACATTCTTCGGCCTTCGTTTAGATCGACCCTAATCTCTCCCATTTAGGAAATAAATACACAAGCTACCTTGACAAAACTTCGTGCACCATCCAGGACCAAACGCGCTACAAATCTGTCTTGACGTCATCATCTCCTTACATGGTAATCGGCATACCGTATTTTTTAGCAAAGGAGACACAGAATACGTCGGAGTATTCAGTTTCAAAACGTATTACATTGTGTGATGTTGTCAAAAAAGGTAATGTTACTGCAGTGGTATAAATTACAAAACACAAAAGTTCAAATCAGTTTATTTTGGACTGGCTTTACCCAACATTTCATATTGTTTCTTATGCCAGATTTGACCACGTGCTTACTGGCGACCCCTTTACATGCAAATTTTGTGTCAAATGGTGTGTTCTCCTGGAAAAACAAACGTACGATTTCTATATGAAGGAGGCGAAATTTGCCCTCAAAACTCGAAACCACCCCTATGGGGTGTACCTAGCTATTTTGAACGAGCTTCTCGAATCTGCAGCTCTATTTCGAAATGATGGTCTGGTTTTCTCAGCTCAAGGATAAGTGTTCTCCATCGCTGTGGGCATTACTATTCTCAACTGGGGGTACAGTTTCCAGTCGTAATATTTTTCATTGTGTCCGGGATATAAAACCTTTCCTTTTTACACTTTTGCTTTGATTAACACTAGTCCACATCTTGTCAGCGATTAAACATGTTTCAAGTTGAAATGTTAAATTCTGGTCTCGAGCCCTCTTGTTCGACCAAACTAAAATTACCCCTCCCACTTTGGCTCGTCCAGTGGGTGTAGCAAGGGTCGTGCCATCGCCTAGGAAACGGAGGGTGCATTAATTGTTGCATTTCGATGCACATTTTGATTATATTCAGAAGATTTTGTGGCAAAAACTCAGATAGAGAAGCATTAATATTCACATCTCACTTATTCAAGACTGGCTGAGAGCAGCACTTCCATTCAGTTAACATCATTACGCCATTTATTATGCCAAGAAAGATGAAGCCAAGACATTTTGCCCTCCCTGGTCTCAGCCAGAAATAGTTATACCTTACAGAGTTTTTTCCCACGGAATGAAAACAAATGTACTTGGGCTGAGGCCCAAGTACAATAATAATATTTATTTCTTAAAACACGCGCACTTCACTACGTCTTAGTGTTATTTACATAACAATAAGGTGTGTTTTGATATGAGACTCACAAGACTGAGACACTGAGCATCAAAAGAAAGTTAATTCCACGACAGTGGAGCAGCATTTGAAATGCTCGATAAGCATAATTAATTGTACTGCCCCTGGTGTCATGCCTGGTAGGAAATATTTTGTATGGTGAACGGAGAGCACGCCCAGGGACATTTATATCTACCAATAATTCCATGTACTGTAAACATTAGCTCAGAAGATAAATGGCTACAGCGCACTCGTAATATGTACGAGGGAGTAGTCATCATCTCCACGATTTGTAGATTATATCCCTTCGCCTATATACTACGGCCTTTTAGCCATATTGAAATCGATGAAAAGATACTGCCACACTCTCATACTGTTATTTAAACAAGCAACAGCGCTACGTTACCTTTTGTAGCACAACGGTCATGAAATGACCTCTGATTGCCCCATAAACAAATCTCACTCCTATAGGTCTAGCGGAAACGAGATTTCACGGGTTATTTTTCTTACGTCATTGTCCAAAAGAGTCAACATGGAACATGATACGAATGCAGATACTGCCATACTGTCATAGACTATATACTGCCACACTCCTTAGAAGCAAGACACTTCCTATTTCCTTGTGGTCTAGAGCTGCACCTTTCGTCTCAGTTCCTGCTTTCCGAACAACCAACCTGGCAATTCCGTCATATGTTGACCGACTGTGACACAATCCGAAAAAAAGCCGTCCAGTTGACAAGAAGTTTATTGCTGTGAGTTTCTTTCATCTTATATACTATCGTATATGACATACACTTTTTGTTCGACATTTACATACCACTTTCGATGAGGAAATGGACATTTGCCTCTTTAAACTTAAGCTCTACCTTCAGAAAGTAGCAAACTTCGAAAATTTACGCACGAGCAATTCTTTTGTGCTCGAATAAGTTGTTGACTTCTTTGCAAATCTTTAATGTGCAGCTACTTGCCTTTTAGCATTTTGCATACTTCTGAAGGGTCAGCAGTGCGTTTAGCCTGTTAACAATGTGTTGATTTAAACAGGACATGTATGGTACTCTTATAATACAGGCAATGTTGGATGTTGCTACGCATTTCTGTTACATAGCAGAGAACTACGTAACGCTAAAATGTTTCTGCGGTAGTTCTTTTATCAGGCACGAATGAGCACTTAACGTCAAAACAAGTTATACTAAAGTCAACGGGGACGGATATTGTTCTTGAAGTGAGCAAAGCTACAGCATTCACAGGGGGGACTGATTAAATGGCAGTTGTACAACTGTCCCTTTTGATTTTCAAATTCACGAAAAATTCTGTTTGATTTTTGGTTTAGACAATCATGCAGCTAACTTATTTCAACTGTGTAAACTGTCAACTCTGAGGTTTATCTGGACAATTCTGTATTTGAACGTACAGTAAAAAGTACAGTAGCCCATATACGTGGAGCAACCTACTGCCAACACTTACACCCTGGCACCAATCGTTTTAGTCATTTGGCGGCGTGTGGTCAACAACGTTTCACAGACATTGCTCCACACGTCGTTTATCTACGAGTCAAAAAACAAATACCTATATGTATATGGCTGAGTTTAAGCACCTATCGTCAAGTAATTTCAGAAATAATCAGCATTCCCCCTCAATGTCAGTTGCTGTATGATAAATGAGAATTTCTTACGGCTGTCATACTATATGTAACCTTTGATCATGTGGATACTCACATCAAGTAGAGTGAAATGTAAACACCATCACATTTCTTTGCATTAACATTAAGCATTGTTAAGCAGGAACAGCTCTAGTCGGCTGTTCAGGTGCCATCTATGGCCAGGAGGCATTAAGGGTGAGAACCAGGTTTAGATAATGAACTCGGTTATTTTTTTATTTTTACCCACAATTCTAACCACTGGAAAATTATGTATTTTTGTTACTGTAACCCTAAAAAGTTTCTCGTGCACAGGTGTGAAATTTGAGTAAAACATCAACTCGTTTGGAAATGCAGGTCAATTTTTTGCGTTGAGCATTTACATGTAATGGTTCATCGGAATAGGTTAGGCGGACGTTCACAAGGTCACGAATTACAAGCCAAAGAGGCAAAATGCGACGCCTACGTAGCTAGTGTACTCAACTGGTCAGATTGCATACTAATGCAAAACGTCTTCAGGTAATGTGAGTTATTGAGTGCAAACATTTGCTTGCGAAAATCATAGCTTTTATACATATGGAATTATAGCTTTGGAAATGCCATAGGGTCATAAGGCGCTATCAATCATACCAAGAGTGTAAAAATAATAAATTTATGATTATTAATATTGTTGATAAAAATTAAATATTTCTGTCATCATTGTTTACTTCCAAAGTGCCCTACTGCACTCAAATCCCGAATGATGATCAGTTTTCGTGCCAAATTCACGCAGTTGTAGTACAGACCCTGTTATTTACAAATTTATGATTACCATAATATTCTAAATAAAAATATAATATTTCTGTTATTATTGTATAGTTACAAAAGTACCCTACAGCACTTAAATCCTAAATGATGATCAGTATTTATGCCAAATTTACACAGCTGTATTACAGACCCTGAGATATAAGGTCAATACAGTTACAGCAGTAGCATTTCACAATAACTTGATGCGCGGTCACACTGCCTCGGCACACTTTGTAAACAGTAATATGAAGGGGGGCGACTCTGACCTTCCAAGCAACTAACTCACTGCTATTTCTTGATTTCCAAAAATTCTACCGCATTTGGGCATGTCGATTAGTCGGGCATCGAACTTACCAGGTTTTAGACCCTTGGCCGTGCGTCGTGTAAAGTCTTGACAGTCGAGAAATGATGCGTCGTCGCGGATTTGAATTAGACTGCACTAATTTAAATAAAAACTTATTATCGTTCAGTTGATATGATTTTCAATTCTAATTATGTTGTATGTTTAATTTAAGGCGCTCTTTGATAGATGATAGATAGATAGATAGATAGATAGATAGATAGATAGATAGATAGATAGATTAGGTTTTCTCCGATTCGCCAGATAATACGGAAGCCTTGACACGGGGACAGCGAATGATCACAATGGGCATTCATGAAACGGAAAACATTTCACTGGCGCGATAATAATACAGGGTGTCAGAACAAATCGATTCTACACCGGTGTCCAGCGGCCCTCACTCCAAAAACGTAGCAGGGACGTTAGAAAACTTCCATCTTTCTTATGAAATACCAGCATCGTATTTTCTCCAAGAAGTCTATCATAAGAACTCTTTCCATAAACTTGCATGCCCTCCAAACAGTACCGTTTACAAGGGGTCTGCATCGATGTAATGGCTCTCTTTTCCTTATTTTGACAGAGTGCAGAGCGATTAAAGTATCGTAATGGTGTTAGCAGTGATTTGCTTGTTAGTACTGGGCAGTTTGTGTGGCGGAGTTGAGGCCAGCATATACCATCTGTCTAATTTTTCTGACGAGTTTTCCCGTGGACTCAACCACCTTCTTGTTCATAAAACCGGTAATGTATATGTTGGTGGAGTGAACAGAATCTACAAACTGAACGGTGAGTTGGAATTACAGTTTAACGTGTCGACTGGACCGCTGAACAACGCAGTAAACGGCTTGACAGATAACAACAACAAAATTCTGTTGCTAGACTTTGTGGATGACACTTTGGTAGTTTGCGGAAGTTACAGGGGTGTCTGTGAAATACGCAGTACGGTGGACCTGTCAATTCTATGGAGTAAAGATGTTCATGTATTAGCAGACTCTGACGATGCCTCTACGGTTGGTACTATCGCCTCTGGGTACAACGACGAACCAATGTTGTATGTTGGAACAACTAAAACAGAAAGTCGCTATGGTGGCCCACTAGTCTCTGGTAGGCAGATCAGAGTCCAAAACTTGTTCGAAACATTTGATTCCAATACTCAAGTAAAACTAAGAAGTACTGGAAATCGCGCAACCTTCCGTGTTAAATATATCCTCGCATTTTCCTACGGACATTTTGTTTATTTTCTGAATACACAGCCATCAGAAGCACAGGCCAAAAATTCACGACTTAAATCTAAAATTGCCAGAGTTTGTCAAAATGACAATTTAAATGGTTTTCCGTCATTCACTGAAATTACATTGGCTTGCACGGACGACGATGATTATGTACTGCAAACGGCATATCTCTCCAGTACGGGAACTGATTTAGTCGAACAATTCCCTGTAAGTGATCAAGAAGCGATTCTGTTCACCGTGTTCACAAAGTATGATCAAAGTACAGCCTCAGTGGTATGTGCTTACAGGATGGCGTCCATAAATGACGCATTTTCAGAAGCTGTCCGAAAGTGTATGGAGGACGGCCATGGGGCAAAGTCAATGTACACAATACCGTACCTACAAGGTACATGCGGACCGCATATCAAGGTTAGCAATTAATGTAATGGTTTATATGTTTCTGAATTTTTATCGGCTTAGACGTTTGCTCAAACTTTACGTATGGAGTCTTTCATCAATTCCCTTTGAAATCTAGGAAAGGAATTAGAGGTCACCTAGTGGTACTAGAGAAACAAATTAGTAATATTACCCGACATTCTCCGACATTTGAAATTCTTAAACTAAAAGTTTCGATTTTCACAAAACTAAGCCAGTACAAATTTTATTTACTGCATAGCTACAAAATGGGCCCCGACAAGTGGTAGACCAAAACAAAGTATCGTAAAAGTTTATGAGTCGAAGATCTGTCCCCGAAGCGCATGCTTCTTCAATATAAAAAAAGACCTTTCAGGGGTAGTAGCTATAAGTTTTAATGTTGTTTTCACAACCCTTTGTTATGTTGATGTCGAGTCTGTGTTCCGAAGTGTATTGAAACACCCACTGTTTAGACAACACAGCGTCTATACCTGTAAATGCATTGTCATTGTTTACATATTTAAAGTCTAATCCAGACTAAGATTCACTGATCGTCAACAATAACGATGCAGCCTACAAATGTGCAAGTTGAGTTGAAAAGCTCAACACTGTGTATCCCGATCCGCTTTGGGAAGAACGATAAACTGTAGTCGACATAATGAAAAACATCACTAAAAGTTACAGCCATCGTCCCTTTAAACAATTTACATTCTTTTTTGTTCAAAGTTTTTAAGTATTAAACTTTTAACATGGAACGTGTTCGCCCGGAAATTTCTGGCATAAATATACAACTCCCCCCGCCCCCCCTCCTTGAAAAGAAAAACAAACAAGAAGTACAAGTAAAGTAATATATCTGCCAAAGCATATCATTTACTGACAAAACTTACCGATAAAACGAATATCAACTTTCTCTAGTATCATAAATCATCTGAGTGTAATCCAGAACTACATTCCTATGCAAATTACGACGTGTCACCGGTGTCTGCTGAAGCAATAGCCGTTTACTCTGACATAATGGTGACTTCAATAGCAGTGACAACGACGGGGAGGCATACAATTTTATTTCTCGGAACCAGTAACGGGAACCTAATGAAGGTAAAGTATAGCAATAGATTCTAAAATTAGGAAAGTATACAGTTACAGATACAATGGTCTGCTTTTTGGTGCATGTGTGTGTGTGTGTGTGTTTTTGTGTGTTTGAGAGAGAGAGAGAGAGAGAGAGAGAGAGAGAGAGAGAGAGAGAGAGAGGGGGGGTAGCGCGTCGTCAATTCAATAATATTCGACGGTGGCATCTTCTGCTTTTCACAAGGTTGCATTACTTGACTACTTAAAGAGCTGAAAGCGTTCAACTGTGCTAAGGTTTAAGTACTCAGCCTAAGTTGTAAACTTTATCACTTTCGAACTCAAATATCAATGATTAAACTATTGATACAATTTTTTATCTTAAAATCTGCAACATTGCCTTGAGCTCCGATTGTATACATATCAGAAAGATTGATATCAGAAATTTTGCAATAATTCTAGTTGCATGTATCAAGGCATCAGTCACACACTTACGAGAATATCTCTGTTGATGATGGATTTCATCGAGTTTTACCCGACATGGACTTTGATGCCAGCTTTCAGCATATCTATGTACCAACCAGCAAAGAGGTGAGACACAATAGTAACGTTGAAAATTTAAGCAGCATATACAAGTTTCATATCCAGCCATAGTATTTAAACAGGGATAATCTTACAAGGCCATAACAAACTACTTGTCTTTAGCCAGCAATGTTTAACATGGCTGTTATTTAGCACAAAGTCCACAATTTCGCTGGCTGTTAGGAGAATTTCTGGAATGCTCCCATTCGACAAATCACGAATCAAACGTGAATTGCTTTTGCTGTTGTAACATATCGTACTTTAAATAAATCATTTTGTCTATTAACCTCGTTTTCCGACAGATTTACAAACTGAAGGTAGCAGACTGTAGTCAGTACACAAGTTGTGAATCATGTTTTGCATCGAGGGATCCTTACTGTGGCTGGTGTACACTGGAAAGCAGGTGTGATCATATGCTTATCGGCTACACATCACTCTAAAACTATATCATGCACCTTTCTATTTTTAATTCATGTATAGGGGATATAAGTTGTGTTAAGTAACGTTTTGCGGCAGTCAACTTCTACGTTTGAAATATTTACGGATTCAAAACATCTACGGTCTGATAAAGCACGATATTCACAGTATGTATAATGACGTTGTTATCTTGTGGTTGATGTGTCTTCATTTTGAGTTCAGAAAGGATTCTTTTGATATTTAATGGATACCCCTTTATCAATTTCGTTACATTGCATATTTACATATCCATAGGTGTTCACTGCTACCTGACTGTGCACATTCAGATGAAAACTCGAGGTGGCTAAATGCATTTTCTGACAAGCCAGCCTGTGTCAACATGTCCGATATTCAACCCGCTGACAGCCTGCCGATAACAACAATATTTCAAGTGCGTTGCTTTCTTTGCTCAAATGTCACTGTACTCTGTCGGTGAGAAAGAGGAACGTCCAAATTAAATTTAGTAAACCTTTCAACCAAATTTAAGGAGGCTGATTTGGAAGTTATAGCACCGCACATCGTGGTATTCTCGATATAATTATATTGGCCATCGTATGGATGTTAATAAGTCTAGATATATGGCAGAGTTGTTACATTAGAATTGAACAAAATTGATTGCAGGAACAGAAAAAATAGAGACTTATAGAAGGATAGAAGGATCTATATAAAATTTTTTTTGTGTTATATGTCAATCAATAGGATTTTCTAATATCATCCGTATCGTAATTAAATATTCACTAAATTAAACTTTGCTTAATCATTGCGACAAATTAGAGATGTTGCTTCCGAAACGTAGTCTGCTTCTGATGGAATAAACAAAGCTTTATACACGATTGGAACTAATTTGGGATAATTGGATGGTGAAGTAATGTCGATTTAATCTACAAATGCTATCTCATCTGCTTTTCTTTTAATAATAAACTTTAATTCAGGATAAAGCACAATAAGTATTAAAAATACAGTTTGTTGCATCCCATATAAAAAGAATAAACAAAAAAGGACATAACATAGTACATAAACTAAATAAACTTGCCACAGCAGCTAAAAGAGTCAAACGTTACTAAGTTAAAATATACATCGACTTTTATATTACGCACTAGTTTTATGAGTAATTTACAATATTACAACATTAAGCTATATGGCACCTTAGACTTTAGAGAAATTTGCAAAAATTATCAGAATCCAATTATCCCAAATTAGTTCCAATCGCGTTTTTATTAACTACTCGTACTCATAATTTTCTACCAATGATCTACTTCCCAATATATTCACAAAATTGCCTATACATAAACTCGTCTTTCAGATTGCCGTAACCATAACAGCGTTGCCGGAATTAGAACCGTCGCACAGATATACCTGCATCTTTGATGACGCCGTCGTAGTTGTTGCCGAGAAAAACGGCAGTCAATTGATCTGTAATACCCCACAGTCAGACCAAAGACCAGAGATACCAAAGTGGACAGGTAAATAAGGATAGGCAATTTTGTCCAGCTGTTGCATCATCAACACGCAGTAGACTCTCCGAAGAGACATAAAAGGGAAGAACCGTGGACCTGTGGTTAGGGTAATGGACTCACTATCAGAGGATGGTGAGTTCGAGACCCGGTTCAATACGCTTTAGTCCAGAGTAATGGACTCACTGTCGGAGGACGGTGAGTTCAAGACTCTAGCACGGTGTTGTGCCCTTGAGCAAGGCACTTTACTCCTCTGTGCTCTATTGGGGGTTAGTGGGCTATGCGTACCTCATCCTATAATTGGGCTAACGCCAGTTGGATGATGAACTGATAAAATGTTGCCTTGAGTCTCGTGATTCGGTAATGTTGAATTCTTGGATGACACGTTATTTTTATTAGTAAGATATTGTCTTTTAAACAGACTGAGCTAAAGTTTTATTACAGTACCATAAATTCAAATGTTCACTAAATTTAGATTTTATTTCAGATCATGTCACCGTCTTCCTTGGCGTTGCAAGTACGGAGACCAACACAAGCTTTGTCAGTGCAGAATTGCATTATTACAATTGTTCTTCACACAAGTCGTAAGTTAATTCTTAAACACACACACACATCACATACTTTCCTTGTCCTACAACTGCTCAGGAATAATGGAGATCTACATCTCCAGTAGGTACTAATACATATATGTCCCTTACACTTTCCGAAATTCAGAGGAAGGCCAAAGTGGCCAGAATTTTCATTTGTCCGAGAAAGAGTGTTTTCACATTCTGGTCAAAGGAAAAGTGAGCGATTTCTTGACCTGTAATGTTGTTGAATTGAGTTGGCCCTAAACTATTATCACTGGTTGTAAATTTTAATGACATTTTAATCACTTTTATTTTGGTTTTTATTATCTTTTAGTTTCTGATTCTACTTCACAAATGGGTTGAGATATACATTGTTTAGCTAATCAACTCAGCGCGTAGGTGTGTATACTGCATTGTTAATGTAAACAAGTAAACTCAGGTCTGGAGAAGATTCAAATAAATAGCTACAGTACATTGTTGACGTATAGATGCTTTGACAGTCAGTTTTTCAAATTGCTTACCGGGGGTAGAAAAAGACCACCAAATTGACAGACAATACAATAACAAAAACATTGAAGACAATCATCAAAATTACAATTTAATTTAGAATGATGAATTTATGGATTTCTACGCGATTTGCATATGTGGATATTATTCCGATGTAAAATAAATAGTATTTTCTTCTGATATACCGAAATGGCTGAAGCTAACGTTACAAATGACTGGATATATTACATGTACACTGACATGATCGTTGATGTGGATGCGCTGTTGACGTCCATATTTTTTGCATTATAGTTGCACAGACTGTGTCACAAGTAACTGGGCCTGTAACTGGTGTGTCAATGAACACAGGTGTTCCCACTTCCTGGATAGGTGTTCTCTGGATGTTCAATGTAATACTGTCTTTGGAATTAAGGTAAGGATAATGTGTTTGTACATCAGCTGGGACTGCACATATATACAAATGAAAATCAATAGTTTGCATAATGCGTCACAGTGCACATGCATAAGCCTTACTCAAAGACGGGCGTAATCGACGTCAATACTGAAACGAAACCTCCAAAAATATAGCGACCATTTCGTTGTCCACGACACCCTTTAGTTTTGCTTCATAGTAATTTGAAAATCGTTTTCTTTGCATACTGATCTGATGGTAATATATGTGAAGGTGGCAATTTTATGTTTGTAATATGATGGCGATTACTAGGCGAATTAACTCTCCGAAATCGTGAGATATAGTGTATTTATGTAAAAAAAATACTCAAAACACAAATTTCTGTAACATGTATACCTCTCTTTGATGTAAACCAAATCGTGTGCAATTGCTCCTTCTTTATTGACCTGATCGTAAACCACGATGTGAAACCAAACAGTGCATGATCTGAAACTCCCATGAAATTTTAAGCGAGCTTTTTACTTGTTAGCTAGAAGCTGTCGTCCTACTAATGAACATCGATGCTCCGGCTTTTCGTGTTACTTGTCATCTCATGTCAATCCATATTTCAGAATGACTTCAACGAAAGCGACACAAAAGGTCAGTCCTTTTGTCCTCAATTAGATCTGCAAGACGGACAAGTCTTGATTCCAGTGAATGTGGCAAGAGAAATTCAGGTTAAAACCCTGAATTTCTATCAGTTAAAGGTTGGAAAACATTAAACTATATTGTTTTACATTCCTGACCAAACATAAGTTTTATTTTCCTATTAAAGTGGTGTCGCACTTAAAGGGACAAAGTCGGCCATTTTTCATGAATTTTGTTTGATACGAGATACTACTTATATCGTTTGACATGTTGAAAAATACTTAATGAATGGGTGACCGTATATGCATATATTCAACCCCGGTTTTAAACATGAAACCATCGCGAAAATGACCATTAATTCATTTTTCCGATGGTTTCATTTAATTGTCTAAAACCGAGGTCGAATATATGCATGGTCACCCATTATATCTTTCAACATGTCAAACAATATAAGTAATATCTTGCATCAAACAAAATTCATGAAATATGGCCGACTTTGTCCCTTTAACCAAGACACTCTTTTCAAAGCAATATTTCTTATCAAAGATGGCATGACATACGAAGCAAAAAAATGACCCTGTGACAGGCCTTGTGCAGACACTGACACAACAGGTCTTTGTCAGCAAAGACTCCCATTGCTGTGACAGGGGCTGATGTACAGGTCTGTGGCCAGTGCTGAGATGACATGGCTATACACAGTGCTGTAGACACAGTGATGTGACAAGGCCTGAAATTTCTGCCCGTCACATCACAGTATTTGGACTCTACGCAGCAATGTGAATGCAGACCTGCAATAGGGTCAACAGTTTTTTTAATGTGCACACAATTATGTATTCATTTCTGTCATCGAAATTCGCCCATTTTTCTGAAAACATACACCCCTGAAATCTGATAAATTTTCAGACCCTGTAACAGGTCCTGTAAATTCAACACTGATATATCACTGTTTGTACACCTATATTTCAGTAATGTGGTCAGCACTGGATACACTCAGAAATTACATCACTGTGTACATTCCTTTAATACCAGGCCTGATACGGACCTGTTCATACACCCCTGATATCTGACCAATTTTAAAGGTCCTGTAACAGAGGTTATTCCTTACTGATCAGACCCTGGTACAGGCATGTACTGAAATCTGCCTGTAGTTTTCTTGCTGTGTACAATGTATTTTTATAAAGTAGATAATTCAAAGTTTGGTATAATAGCAATAGTTTTACTTAAAAGATCTAGGGACACATATTCGAGAGAGAAAACCTCAATTTTGGATCAACGATAAAGATTGATTTCAGTCAAAAACTTGATACTACTTTATGAAATTTAATATCTGATTTGAAGCTAGAGTATACGTAGAAAAAACAACAATGTGTTGTTTGCAGTGTCTGTTTTCATTGTTGCAGGGGTTGAAAAAGTTACATTCAAAAAATGATCAAAGTCATGATAAGCAGAATTGAAATTACTCTCATTCAAAATGTAAGAACTTTGTGTACCAAACACAGTTGTTTTTTTTTAAATCATGTTTAAAAACCTTATATTAAAATGTCAGAGTGGATGAGAGTGGAGTTAATTTCATTTGAAATGTTAAAAAAGGGAGAAAAAAGGAAGTCAAGAAATTGGTGATTTGCATCCCTTTGCATAAATTTACACTTCTTTCTCACTCAACTTATGACTGCTTGCCATGCTTATTTGTGAACCCCAAAATATTTGAATCTTGGGTTGACGAATTATTGAAAATTTGAATGAATCCAAAAAGACATTTTGAGCTAGCCTGTGTTATGTGCAACGCCACCTTAAGATCCTTTCTTAAAGACACTGTATTTCCAATCCTATTCTTTATCAATCCCAGTTATCATGTGACACAATATTCGAAAGAACTCCATTCGATAAAAATTACGTCATTCGCGTCCCCCTCCGATAGACAGCTGTAATTGCACAGCGACATTTCTTTCTTATTGCTTTTGACCAATTATGATGCATGATTTATTACGCGCGGGAATTGTTAAAGATTCAAAGCTATCATAAAAGCACATTGTCTACTGCTGACACTTAGGGGCCAATATTTCATTCTTATTTATTTAGATCATAATGAGAAGATTGTGCTTAACCAAACATGTTTTGAATGACAAATGAACAGAAGCTTCACTAAGTTTGCATGATCTCTCCGTAGAAATCCATCATCGTTTGAGAGTGAAATCTTTCATTTTTGCCCGGATTATGATAACTACGGAAGCCAAAAGACGATGATTCTTTCTCATCAAAATCAATGCCTATATTAAACTATGTAATTTTTGTGCATTCAGGGGGAAAAAGCCCATTATGAGTGTTTACTAACAATTGAAGGAAGACGTACCAGTTGCCCTGCCACGAGAACCAACGATTCGCTAATAACATGTAGCCTAATGAAGGTATCTGTGATATTATACGTAGAATAACATATATCGGTCTGGGAGCTACCTGGTCGTTCTGTAGCCTAGTGCATTACTTACGAACTACGCCTTTTAGGTGATCTCGTGATAGTCCATTGTTACAATAAGGAGATTAAAACTACTATGACTAGATCAAGAATTATAATTTGGTTATGATGTCGCTAGGGTAAATGTCATGGCAGAATATTATATACATACCTATCTAACTCAGTAAACTTTTGTTTGAATTATTCATAGATTTCGTCTTTTGTAATGAAATTCAAATCCGATCCGTATTGTAATATATGTACCTAACAAAATACTTGCTTTGAAGTCACTGACAGCAATCCATCCACCAACTCCCCTCCCTGTTAAGCCACCATCCTTGACAACAATTACTTGCTCTCACATCACAAACAGATTGCCTCAATGTAAACATTAAGAATTGATGTAACACTTGGTAAAATTGTATCAATAATGAAATTCCAATCACGACTGTTTTCAATTGTCTGCACTTCAAACACTGAAAACATAACGCGTCTGATTGACTTCGCCAAAAGTTGCCCACGCAACAACTTACAGCAGTTGAGTTCTAAAGTATGTATACCCTTTCGATAAAAAAAGTGTCAAAATATGGAACAAGTTCATAACATTTGTATTGTTTTTAAAAATCTGTAATTCACTTTTGATTTCTGTTTTAATTTCCAGTACGCATATACTAATGAAGTACAAGAAATGGATGTGTCTCTATCTGTGATTGTCGATGGGCATTCTGTCGATGATATTTATGGATATAGAGGTAATATGTATATTTTTGTTTTGTGTACACTTGAAGCTTTGACGAATAGATCTGTTAAGCGATAAAAACACAAAATAGACAATTAAATGTAACATAATGTACACTTTTCTATAACGATATGGTAAACTCTGCAAGGGCATATTTGTATTTCCTTGACAAATAGATCAAGGCAGACTGCCTTTCATCAACATTTGATCTCCTACTATTGTCTTTGGTTTCTTTCTTCTGCGGCCAACATGTCCTCTGTATTCGCAAATCTACAAAGAGGCTGGGATAATAGAGTGATACTGTTCCACCCTCTCTGATGACATTGCAATGGCTTTTTTACCACTACCACAAATACAACAAATTCACGATAATTTAGGATAATTCAATCTAGCACTGTAGCTGACAGATGGGAAAAATATCCCTCTTGAAGAGTCTTTTACATCACTATATAGATTTCACTACTGAAAGACAGATCCACACGTTTCTGCAGATTTATTGTTAGCTATACGACAGAATGAAATTTGTTCAGCTGTAATATCTTCAAAGGTGCTTTTTGCGCTCTGTTTTAATAACATCAAACTTTACATTTTGAAACTCAAAACTTGGTTTATGTATCAGCCACTTCGTTTCCAGTTTCGTTTCACGGGTATCTCTTCTCCTTTCATAAGAAAGCTAAAAATGTGATGTTCTGAAACTGCGTGTTGCGTATTTTATTGTTTGTGCGCATCGTTCGCTTTCGTCGTATTGATTTCGGCTTTCAGGCGGGTGTCTCTTAAGTTTAAATTCTATGTGCTAGGATTCTTTAGCTTTGAATTCAGGGGAAGATGATTGTCACTGTCTGTTATCTATGTATGTGTTATCTATCTGCGTGTTTATTGTATCATTTTGATTTGCGCCTGGGCCCACATCACGTTACGGCGTAGATTAGACTTTTGCTAACGCCATTATTCTTGTCTCATAAGGGTTTGATAATTTATAGTTCAGGTCAGTATTACTTCCTTACGGTGACATTATGATTGAAGAGTGTTATGTTTGTTTCTAATGTCGATTTTTGAGTTACCGAGGAGCTGCTTTACCTTGGCAGCTTCTCTCTTATCTTCACAACGTCGACTTCCCCACTTTTATCATTATTTTTGAGAACGACTCCAAACATAAACGAGAAGCGAGGTATCACGTACAAATGTTGGCGACCTTTGTTTAGGGTACTTTTCACTTCATGTACAGGCTTCAATAGATTGACCAGGATCGCCGCAAACAAGCTATTACATCGCAAAGTAAAACGTTTTAGATTGTACTCATGACAGCATCAAGTGACATGTTTGCAAGAAAATGTTCTGCATGCTTTCCCGAAACGCCCGTTTGGACGAAAACAGAATTTTCTTACTATTGCCTACTCTTCATTTGGTTTTCAATCAATGTAGTATGTTGTCAACGTCAACGATAACTTGAAACACCCATGTTGTCAGTGTTATTGTGATTGCATTATATTTCCAACGTGTATTAAGACTTGCAACTTCCATCATAAAAATATTCGAGTTAAGTAACAAAATACAACTTTCAGCATTACTTTAAAGTGGTATGTTAAACCGATAGCCGAACAATACGGACTACCTCAAAAGAGATAAAAATACGACAATGTAAACTGATATAATAGAATGTATAACGACCGACCAGAGGAAAAGTAAATTACTTGTTTAAAGCAGAGAATAAAGTCACGAACATTTCACGTTAAATCCTTCGTCAACACTACAACACGTCGAAGTAACGTGCAAAAATAAGCATCCAAACAAAGTAACAGAAGATCAACTCACTCGTTGTGTATGTCAAATATCGTATGACTACCTCGGCGATGTCCAGGATATCAACCTCGGACTTCGTCGGTTGATGTCCTGGACATCGCCGAGAAAGTCATACGATGTTTATACATGCAAGCTGTCAATTAAAAACTACGCGCTACAGGTGTGAATCAGTGAAAGTTTGCAATGTCAACATGTTAGATACGGCACAGCATTGTAATTACATGGGGTGACCGCAGGGCTGTTGGAAGGGCAGACTCGCAACTATGTCACTTGCGGGCGTGCTCGCGTAGATGTCGTACAGAGACACGCCGCTATTTCCGATCGTTTCTTCCACAGAACTATCATTTTGACATTTTAGGTTCGGATTCAAGTTCTTTTAGTTGTTTGCTGTCATGAAAAGTATTATTATTATCATCGTCGAGCCGTTTCAGAAGATTTTTGAGGACCTAAACGACATCGTGTGTTGCTCGATTGCCATGGAATCCGATGTCAAGGAAAGGCGGTGACTTTTTTCAAGTTGAATAAAATTTCCTTTCTGGTTGTGTTAGTCAATCAATCGAAGTATTTTTGTTCCCAGTTGATTAAATCATAGACAGTCTCGATACTCCTGCCTTTGATTCGATATTTACGTACTCATTCTTTTTCTTATTTGTCGATCGATTAAAGTATTTTCATCTTCAATACTCCGTCCTAATTTGATAGATGTGATATCACTATATTGTCATTAGTTCCTGACCAATGTACAAAAATATGGTTCACCTATGCCCGTATTTGACGAGATGTTTTGCGACACGGTGAATAAATATTGGAAGCACGGCCATACTCTATCCGTTTTGGAGATATTCATATTACAGTCTCCCCGAACAAAAACGGGAATGGGCGATAACAAAGGCGATGACTCAGTTGACAAACTTTTCGGACATATATTGTATTAGGCATACACTTGTCGGTTCGATGTGCGACCGACAGTACACAGATCGATGACCAATTATTCTCCTCAAAACTAGTAAAAACAAATCCGACAATAATGGTGTCTCCTCGTCAACGTCCTTGAACCCGTAGCCGCGACCATTGTTTTTGATGATTGATAGGATTAATGTACCAAAATTTGAAGACACGCGTGACTGACACGCACGGTGATAGTTAGGCAATTGACGGTGTGTAGGCGAGACAGGCAGCAACAGTCCATGGACAAAGGGAGCATCAGCAGTACGCAGTACATCACATGCTTCTGAAATGAACCGCCTGTTTCCATAGCGACCATGCGAAATCCGGCTTTGACCTATGTTTCTGTACTGTTTCGGAGGATAATTTTCGAGCTGCGTAGCCAATGTTGGGGTTCAGAGATCCGAATCTTTCGTGTTCGAAAGGCTGCGCCTTATTGATTTACAGAGAATACTAAACTTTTCCTATTAGTTTACATGTACATAACCCAGCACACGGAGCAAAGCTAAATACTTACCAGGTTGGAACATTTCTGCGAGTCGCTCTTACCAGGAGGAAAATAATACGCAGAGTCTCTGAAGTTGGTATCATTGCTCCGTGGTGTTTATTGCTGTTTGTACGACTAGTTTGAAAGTCTCAGACTTTCTTAATGGTGAAATCCATATTGCCATCCAATACTTTACGCACGAAGTTGCCTGTGCATTTAAATACGTCCACTCGGAAGCAAAACATTTACAGACTTTCTATGGTAATTAACTAGCTACAGGCCGTGACATGTCTCCAGTTACGAAGTTTACCCGGTAAACTTCGTAAATCGAATCGACATCAACATTGAGCGGTGATCGTGAACCGTTAAATAAATGTCGGCAAAATAAAACATCAAATGGCTAGACTTGTCACGAGAGAGAGAGAGAGAGAGAGAGAGAGAGAGAGAGAGAGAGAGAGAGAGAGAGAGAGAGAGAGAGAGAGAGAGAGAGAGAGAGAATGCAGTAGCGAACTGATCATGGTCTTTCGGATGGATAAATGCGGAAAATGTACCGATACTTAACCGAAATTTGACTAATTTCATAAAAAGAGTTCTGTATAAGGTCGTAAGCTCTTTATTCAGTAGTTCTAGGCCATCGGCCCAGCATACTTAACATAGTAAGCAGAAATATACAAAAATCGACAATAAAATATTCACAAACACACACAGAATAATTGGTTATCATTATTATCTCCTTTCTTTATTTTCATGGCGCGAAAAGTGAAAGCTGCTATACGTTGTATTATATTTGAATCACCAGATGTCATCAGAGAAATAAATTTTCTTTCTGTTGGTGGACTGAAATAACAAGGAGGAATATACTTAATACTCAAGTTATCAAAAAATGTACATTAAGTTAAACAAATTATATATATTCATTTTCGACTTTATTTCTATCACATAGCAAACATACTCTTTCGAATTCATTTGCATCATTTTCCAATTTTCTGTCAGTTTCAATACGTAAATAGTGAGAAGAACATCCCAATCGAGCTAACATAGATGTGTGCATTAATTTTCACGACAGAAAGATATTTTCTGGTGTAAGTGAACACTTAAGTTCTCTATAACAAGAAAGTTTATCAATGCTACAAATTTCACTGTACCAATTGTCATTCAAATAAATCTTTAAATTCTCTACAAAAGTAAATATGAAGCTGTTCTCATCGCGAACTTCTTCCTGCTCCCATACTTCTCGCAAATTACAGAGATACAGTAAATTTTTGACGCGGTGTATCCATGTGGGTTTCGACCTCACACCAGATAGAGCATTTCATAACACTTCATT
The DNA here is from genome assembly GCF_041260155.1 of Ptychodera flava. Taxonomy (NCBI): domain Eukaryota; kingdom Metazoa; phylum Hemichordata; class Enteropneusta; family Ptychoderidae; genus Ptychodera; species Ptychodera flava. Next base: position 2,976,307 of record NC_091933.1, on the reverse strand, counting down.
GGATAACGATTTTCTGGCATTTTTAAAAGTTTACCGATATTTAACACATTTTGGTTGTATAAAAGTAAACTGGAAATAGTAAGATTGAGTCAATCTGTACTTATATTGGGGAAATGCAACTGGTTAATTCAATCGAATTATCACTAGGTCTGAATCGACCAAAATGTATGGCAAACTTAAAGGCACATACGACGAACTGAGGGAAAGAGAAATCCAAGATGATAAAAGAACGAACAAAGATGCTTTTAACAAGTGTATTTATCTCCTGCTGGTCGGTCAGTATTTTATTGTAATAACACGGAAAGATATCGGCTTCAAAAGTACGATAAAAACAAAAGTATTTACAGTCTCATCCACAAGTTCAGGAAGTGTTTTCCCTCCATTCATTCGATGTTTATATGTTGGCAATCCCCCGTTGACAAATCATATATTGCATATTGTACAGCAAAAGCAGTGTCTAGGTAATGTTAAATGTAGTGTCGAACTGTTTTTGGCCGACAGTGACACTGTATGATTGTTCCGTTCACCGACAAGACCCCAACACATGCCTGTCAGACTTGACTACCAGATTAGCACTGCAGTGTGGATGGTGTGAAGACAGCGGTACTTGTCAAGTGAAGGAGCTTTGTGAGCTCTATCATTGGCTTCCTTATGGTAAAAAAGTAAATTACAGTCGCCAAGTTGTATCCATTTTAAAGGTATGATACAGAAAAGTAATATAAACACCTTATAAAAACACATTATTGTTGAGTGGACAGGGCAGCTGAGGGACAGGGCGAGGTACAGCAACGCATTTTTTTACTGAATCTTTCAATCCTCTCCATGAAAAGTTAAATTAAGCATATTTCTATAGGTAGTAAATCTCAATAGATATACTGTTTAATATGATGAACTGCTGCTTCATTAAGGCTTCTCTGTACGGCTGTCATTAAAACTGTTCATTCACGTTTTTATGGCCTTTACCGATCATGAAATTCTTCCGAAGTAATAGGACATGGGTTAGGAAAAACTGGAATTTTGTTATAATATTTCAACTACTACTCTTTACATGTAACTTTTAATGTACATTGGCTAGTAGGAAAAGCCATATTCAGCACTATCGTCTTATTTCCAGCGTTCTAACACTGGGAGTAATCAGGACTATCAAGAGACAGCAACGTGGTCTCCAGGTTTAACTACTGCTGTGGTAGTCACAATAGTTTGCTCGCTAATAGCCTTCATCATCGCGGTCATTATATGCGTAGTTTGCCGCATAAGAATGAAATACATAGATAGACGATTTCAACTTGCCGCTGATGTCCTACACATCATGGAAATGAATGTCAAACGAACGACAGGTACGTCTCTCATGAAATCTTCTTTCATTGTCAGTTTGTCGTTATAATCGCCGGCTCTTGCTGACTTTGCAACCGTTACTTTCAGAAAACCGTTACCCGTTGTTGGGTTACAGTAGATATGCTGCCAATATGCTGTTTGGTGGGCAGACATATGGCCAAGCTTTGACAGCAGGAAGAAAGGTTAGTTATTTACATCATCTTCAAGGTAATACAATGACGGAGGTGGTAATTATATTAAACTCGATAGGTTTTCATCAAAAAGTTAATATGTGTTCTACGTTAGTCTTCGTTACTGGGACATTTGTTGTTAAGTCTTCAATGTCAATATGTCATAAGGCGATACCGACGGATTCAAAGCGCGCGTCGATTGCAACGTTCCAAACACGCACCTTTGCACGTGCAAAATCATACTGTTCCGTTGTTTTCTATGGATTTTCGACTCCTGGTATTTTGAAGATGCTCAAAATCTTTCAACTTTCTCAATTGTAACCCAATTTAGCTGACTTTTGGTAGGACTATTGAAGTCATACATGGGAATAAAGATAAGCATTCGTTTCTAAAAATTCCGGACCGTTTATGAGATATCGACGTAAAACCCTTCAAAATTTCACAAAATGACACAGTAGACATTTTCATTTGTACTTGAACAGAAAGCCTAATCCATACTAGGGGCTTTAAACAGGTATCTCATGTGTTACATTCTGAAATTTTGAAAAATTTGGAGCAAATTTGTAGGAGCTGAAACGTTTTAAAGTAGAGCTGTGAAAATTTGTGTATGTGTGACGTCACTGACCAATCGCGCGACAAACCTGCGTCTTTTGGAATCGCATAGTTCTGTAAATCTTTATTATGCAAAGAAAACTATGAAAACTTTGCATTTTGATTGAATCGGAAATTACCCTTAGCAACCGTTGCGTAGCAATTTGAATCCTTCGGTATCGCCTTAACAATAGACAAGTCAATTGAACGTTCTGACAAAGTACATGATATGGAATTATCACACGTTCGTGTATGAAGATGTAGTTGCTTCTCTTAATTTGTGTTAGACTTTACTTTCAGTTTAAATTAGCGGTAATTGAAAGTAGATAATTGAATCTTTCTTATTAATTTTTCGATCTTTACATGTAATGTGTAATATCAAAATATTCCTCAGCAACCCGTTTTATTCAACAGCACAAAAATTACGATTTCGACCGTTTGGAGGAGTTTTACTCCCTGTTGACGGACAAGACCTTCTGTTTGACATTCATACGCACTATGGAAAATAGCCAGGACATGTCACTCAAAGACAGGTAAGATTGTTGAACAGCGTCTCAAAGGTAAAGTATAAAATTTCGAAGGAAGGCAATTTTATAGCTTAGCACAACACTTCTTTGTTCAACTCCACAATGACATTAAGAACACTGTTTGAGTGGATATCTAAGTATGTTTGTTGCACGTATTGCGATCGTGTCTGTTCACTTCTCCTGAGATCCTCACTACTCCAGAAATACTGAGATCGAAACAAATTCCTCATTGATAAAAGTTGTTATTTTTCAGGACGTTGGTTGCCTCTCTCTTGACGGTTGTCCTTCACAATGAATATCATATGATGTATTTGACTGAGTAAGTATAAGCTTATCCAGAAATAAATCATGACACAACATTTCAGATGCTGTGATTCACAAAAGCACATTTATCAAGTTGAATAATCTTATCGTATTACTTGAAGATCTCGGTGCAAGGAAACCTATAAATAGAATGAATAATAAATATATTTCTTTAATTTTCCAGTGTGTTGAAGGCTGTACTAGCTGATGCTGCTAAGGATAGGAGACAGCCCCATAGGCTTGGTTCAGGTCTCACCAGGTAGAATCTTCTTCAGTAAAACTTTGTTTTACTTATGTCTTACAATGTAGAAATATTCATGGATGACCGTCTTACTGTCGACTGGTAGTTAGAAATAAAGACTCCTTGATAGATACTATTCTCTAAACTGCATTTAAAATACCGTCACCGTGTTATGCTGTATATATTCATAAAATGACAAGATTCTTTCTTTACAAAAGAACCAGTGGCGATAATACAGAAATAAAGGGCAACGCCCTGACCATGAACGTTTATTTATGGGCAAGGGCCAAAGTAAAGCCAAAATTTAACGGGCGAGGCTTGCCGAACTCGTTAACTTTGGAAGCTGGCAATTGGTCGTATAGCAATTTTAGCTGCACAAAATAAAATTAAAGTGTTTCCATGCGACGTTTCCAGAATAGGTGGAAACACCAAAAATGTTCTCATCATATTTCTTATGTCCTTATTACGACGTACTATATATTCAATTATAAAGAAAATTACAACTCAATTTTCTGCAAAAAAGTCATCCATGTTGAATAGTTTAGAAACTCGAAATTATGATTATAATATATTTCCACACAAAATATTAGCCATGGAATGTGTTTGCTTGATGAACATCGTATTCTACCCAAATTACCCAGAATGTTTATTTATCACAGAAAAGGCACAATTATGGAAATACTGCTGTTTAATTGGTTTGCATTGACTCTCTATACGTTCACCAAGGTATGTAGGTCCACTACAAAGATGTCTTTGATTAGTTTAGGTCGTGAAATTTCACAGGTTGTCAAGTCGTAAAAACATAAAATGCAAAACTTTGGCTGTGAACTTCCCCAATAAATGAGGCAACACAATAAGAGAAATGCCATTTTCAGAGGTCAAAATGTTCTCTGTGCATTGTTTGTTGACTACGATAAGCTTTTCTAAAGTAGTTCTAAATTCCATCTTTACACGAGAGTGCGTAATCTCGTTGATTTTTCACCGTACTTGATTTGATGCATATCTCAAATTCAAGTATAGTATTCAAAACATTTCTCTTGAAGATATTTTGCTGTGTTCCTAATTTGGTATCTATCGCCAGGTCGTCATCGGGAAATCCCTATTCATGCTCGTGACAGCTCTGGAAGAAAAAAACAGCCATATTTCTACCATTTCCGACACGGACAGTCATGATCATCTAAATGATAAGTATAGCTTTCTGTGTTTAAAGTATAGACTTTTCCTTTATTTCCTGGTCATTGTTCTCTTAAACTGCACTCAACCTATTGTTTGTGCATACTTGTACTGTGCTGTGAACACGAAACAGCTGTAAAGGTTTTCATTATTTTTGCTGACCGAATGAATTTCTCCGAATTTTTTCTTTCACACATGATGCAGTAAAATGGATTATCCGAAGCCTCGTCACCAAATTACTTACTGTTGAAAGACAACAGCATTATATGTTCCCGCCACCGATTAAATACATGTTTGATTATTTGGATATCCTGACTGATCAGTATGGCATGGGTGACCGAAAAGAGGCTGATACGTTGAAAGCAGACAGGTGAGATGGGATCTATTGCTCTTGACTGAAACAATTGTTTCTGGCCGAAAGCTCTGCTGAGTTGCAGACGCTCGGAAGGTCAGCTAAGGTAACATCCATGCCTTCAATACTATAGTTCTCCGAGTTTGTACTCCATAAGTAAACGGAATTCGCTCAGCATAGTATGTCCCTCTATCGAAACTTTGGAATTTGTAGGCTTGTGTGGTTAAGAGTCCATGGTTTATAATGTATTAGTGTGGCACATTAGAACACATGTTGTGTGTAATTGTGATTGACAAACACGACGCGTACGGGTCGGAAGGCCTTATTCGGCAATCAAACCATTTATATTTTTACATGTATCGGTATATCTTATTTTTATATCGCCTTAAAAAGCATACTATTACGTAAAGTAAATGTGCATTTGCCCCAAGTTGTGGGGATATAGATATAAAAGCAAATTGACTGAAATTAAGTTCAGCAGACTGTCGCACTGATTGTGAGGTGGTCGTGAAATTTAAGCAGTATGCTTTGGCAGACTGATAATGGGGTGAAATTGAATTCAAAGTCACATGCTTTGCCAGCCAGTAACTACTGTCTACGTCCTATGAAAGCTAAGCGAGCAGTGGGTCAGTCTAGCATTTCAGGTAAAGTGCCTTCTTTCTCAATTCCACCGTCGGCTGCGCTGTGCTTATCATTACCTTATTCAACCTAGATAAAAAAGAATTTCTCTGATAAAATGAACTCAGTGTATGAAATTCCAACTTCTAGAGTCACTCATAAGTTTAAAACAGGAAAATGTAGAACACATGTTCAGAAAAATAATAAACCGTGATCAGTGGGTTTAAATTTGCGTATGTAATGCTTGTTGTTTCTTATATAGTCATTCTTATTCGCTATCGCTGAATAACAAGTGGCAAACGTTTTCGTGTTATTGCCCTTTTGCAGTTTACTATCGACACTGTGGGTAGTAATGATAAGATGTCCGCATTTTGTATTTGACGTAAAGCTAACCAAGGCCGTACATGGAAATCTTGACGTGGTTGCAGAAATGTTCCAAGACATCTGTTCACAGAACAAGGTATCGTTCAGTACTACTTAATCTTTATCTCAATATTTTATTTCATTTATTAAGATTCTTCCAAAAGTATACAAAAGTCAGACTTTTTAAAACTACGTTGACTCATAGAGCCTAGGGGTGTGTGTTTGACCGAAACACATGAAAATCGCCTCAACAGATTAAAGCAGGACCGCACAAACAAACGAAATATACATATGTATATATCAATAACACATAACACATTAACATAATCAAGAGTAGGTTATCTTGACGTGGGACAGTTCTACCACAGCAACAAACAACGTTTTCTATTAGCCTATTTTCACCAAAGTTATGTCGTTCCTTTTTCTAATAGTGCCTGTATGATTCCAGCTAACAATTTATCCTATCTCCATTTATTCATTCCTTCGTCCATCTTCATCAAATCATTTCTTTCTACCTACCTATCTGCCTACCTACCTAGGTACCTACCTACCTACCTACCTACCTACCTACCTACCGACCTACCTACCTACCTATACTTACCCGCCTGCACGCCCGCCCACCTATCTATCTATC